>NW_027175998.1:2100000-2105000 GCF_023055335.1 Clinocottus analis | reverse complement strand
TTGATGTCACTGGCTCCAATGCTGCTCCCCCAGCAGACAATGGCGAAGTGCAAGACGCTGGCCACAACCGACTGATAAAACAACTCCAGCATCTTGCTGCACACGTTGAAGGATCAAAGCTTCCTCAGGAAGCTTGTAGACAGCGTCGATGTTGGCCTTCCAGTTCAGTCGGCTGTCGATGGAGACACCCAGGTACTTGTACTCCTCCACCATGTCCACGTCCTTTCCCAGGACGCTCAGAGGTCTCGGAGCTGTTGTCTTCCTCCTGAAGTCGACCACCATCTGTCTGGTCTTGCTCACGTTCAGAAGCAGGTGATTCTCGCCGGCCCACTCCACAAAGTCACTCACCACTGCCCTGTACTCCTCCTCCCGTCCATCCTTAATACACCCGACCACTGCAGAGTCATCAGAGTACTTCTGCAGATGGCATGACCCCGTGTTGTACTGGAAGTCATTTGTGTACAGGGTGAACAGGAAGGGAGACGGAACAGTACCTTGTGGGGCTCCAACATCACTGACCACCGTTTCAGACAACACACGGCCCATTCTCACAAACTGTGGTCTGCCTGTGAGGTAGTCAGTGATCCAGGAGATGGTGGAAGAGTCTACCCCCACCCCCCGCAGCTTCTCACTCAGTAGCAATGGTTGAATGGTGTTAAATGCACTGGAGAAGTCAAAGAAAGTGACTCTCACAGAGACACCGGTTCCATCCAGGTGCGACTGAGCTCGTTGCAGCAGGTAGATGATGGCGTCATCCACTCCCAAATGAGGCTGGTAAGCAAATTGCAGAGGGTCCAGCGACGATTTCATCTGCGGCCTGAGGTGGGCCAAGACCAGCCTCTCCAGCACCTTCATCACGTGGGAAGTGAGGGCAACTGGTCGGTAGTCTTTGAGGCCAGATGGCATCGACTTCTTTGGGACAGGGACCTGGCACGATGTCTTCCACAGCACCGGGACTTCCTCCTGCCTCAAGCTCAGGTTGAAGAGCTGCTGCAGGACACCAGACAGCTGGGTGGCGCAGGTCTTTAGGACCCTGGGGTTGATGCCATCAGGACCCTCCGCCTTGCGCTGTTGGAGTTTCCTCAGCTGTCTTCTCACCTGGTCAGTCGGCACAGAGAGAGGGGGGAGTGAAGGGGGGGGAAGGGTGGAAGAGCCCATTGATGTTGAAGGCTCAGTGATTGTGTAGCTCAGCAGGGGGGGCAGAGAGGGAGGTGTTAGGGGGGGTGTTGAATGGGGGAGACGGAGACGGAGGGGGGCTGTGAACTGAACCTATTGAAGAAACAGTTCAGCTCGTTGGCCCTCTCCAGGGAGCCTCCTGGCTGTCTCCCTCCAACTTTGAAGCCGGTGATTTGCTTCATCCCAGTCCACACCTCCCTAGTGCTGTTATTCTGGAGTTTGGCCTCCAGCTTCCTCCTGTAGGAGTCCTTGCCCTCCCTGAGCTTCACCCTCAGGTTGCGCTGTACTCTGAAATAAGCTTTCTTCTTGTTAAGAAGAGCCTTCAGGTCCTTGGTGATCCAGGGCTTGTTGTTGGGAAAGCAGCGCACAGTTCGGGATGGGATGATGGTGTGTTCACAGAATTTGATGTATTCTGTGACACAGTCTGTCATGCTGTTGATGTCCTCCCCATGTGGTCCACACAGCACAGCCCAGTCCGTTGACTCGAAGCAGTCCTGGAGGGTGTCATCCGCCTCCGGAGACCACCTCCACACAGTCCCGGTGGTCACAGGCAGCCTCTTCACCAGAGGAACATACTTAGGAGTCAGCAGGACCAGGTCATGATCAGACCTGCCAAGGGGGGGAAGGGCAGTGGCGCTGTATGCATCCTTAGTATTTGCATACAGCAAGTCCAGCGTTTTATTAGTCCTTGTGGGGCAGTCTACATATTGTTGAAAAGTTGGCAGAACTTTGCCCAGGGTGGTGTGATTAAAGTCACCAGTAATAGTCAAGAAGGCACCAGGCTGATGATTCAGCAGTCCAGATACAGTGGAGTGGGTGGTGTTCACTGCTTCTTCAGCGTCAGCTGATGGCGGCACATAGACGGCAACAATAATGGCAGAGGTGAACTCCCTCGGCAGATAGTATGGCCGCATCCCCAAGGCCAACAGTTCAATGTTCGGGCTGCAGAAACGCTCCTTCACACACACATGGTCGTGACTGCACCACCTCTCATTCACGTACACTGCAATCCCGCCCCCTCTCTTCTTACCGCTCCGTGCAGCGTCTCTGTCCGCTCGAACCGTCCTGAAGCCGGGCACAGACGCGCTGTGGTCCGAAAAATCCGCGTGCAGCCATGTCTCCGTAAAACACAAGAGGCTGCACTCACGGACGATCCTCTCAGTCATCACCAGCGCGCCGAGCTCATCGGTCTTATTGGCCAAGGACCTCACATTCCCCGTTATTATTGCCGGTACCGGGGGTTTGTATTTCCTGGTTTGAGCTACTGCGACAGGCAGCCGTTGGCACGGCGCCATCTTGCAAAGATGCATCTTGCATCTTACTCTGTTTCCTGCCATGATTTTTTGTGTCTTCCTATTTGTTAGCAGAATTCTGCACAAAAGATTTAGTTGGAAGTTTGTCCCAGCGTTTTTTTAGCTAGACTGTACTAATGTCCTTTAATTGCCAGTTTAATGGGAGTCTTCTTCATAACCACAGGTGTCCAGCGATTGCTCCACCCTCTTTGTGGACGGCAGCGAGTCAGGGTTGGGCAACACCTGTGCAGTGGTGGAGTTCCTACTAGGTGCACTTCGTGGCTCTGTGTGTGTGGAGGTGTGGGCTCCTTCAGTGCCCCTGCGAGTGTCCTTGGCAGACCCTGTTCTCAACGCCATCAATGGCTGGAACCACTTCACAAAGAGCGGGTAGGAGACAGAACCTGTGTGTCTTCACTGTGCTTTATTGAGCCTCTCCGTGGTTTATGCAACAGAGCGATCGCCAGTTTTGGCAACTTTTCTCCAAACAGTTTAAAAGAAGGGCCATCACAAATAGATTATATGTTTTTGATACATAAATCCCATGCTTCAGCTGCAAGAGTCTGAGAAAACAGTGAGTGTAGAATTTGTGCTGAACTTGATAAAATTTCTCATTTCTGTTGAACTTGATAAAAGGTTTTTTTTAGAGGCCACATGGTGAGATGTTTCAGTGGCTCACTATGTACTTTCTTATTTCTAATTTGGACCCCCCACTCCTGCTGTCTCTGCTAGCCCCAAACAAAAACATATTCAATTCAATTTAGCAAATTAGGGCTTTACAATCTGTACACTTACGACCGTCCCCTGCTCTCACATCGGCACAGGGAACACTTCCCCAAAATAACCTTTAACAGGGAGAAAAAAGGAAGAAAACTGGTCGGAAAACTGCTCCATGGCGCTGTCAGAGGCCAGAAACTACATAGGAAACCTTAGTCTGAGATCCAAGTGTATGATGTTTGACTTGTAGTGTATTTTCTGATGGCTTGGTGACACAAGCATGATCATATGTATCTGTGTATTACCTCTCAGACACTCTCAGATAAGGGCATTAAAGTTCCTCATGTGTTTTGTCTCATCAGGTGTGTACCAGTGTATCAACGCTCCTCCGTTCAGGTTCTGACCCAGTTCACGGCTCAGGATTCTCATAGCAGAACCACACACCTTCTGGGTTCATCTGATTGGTTCATGGACGTTACAGAGCTTGTCCGTAACTGGCTGAGAGTAGAGGACCCTGGGGTGGCTTCCCTCGGCGCCCACAACAACCTGATTGGTTTACAACCAGGAAAGACATCACTCCATGTACGTGATAGTTGTACATCAATTCCGTTGAACATCTTCACTTCCTGAGCGTCGTCATCATCATCATACGCTGTCTCTCTCTCTCTCTCTCTCTCAGGTGGTCTCTGAGCAGTGGGATGGCGTGCTGGGCAGATGTGACGTCACTGTGACCTCTGACCCCGTTACTCCTTGGGACCTCTCTGTGCAAGTGGTCAGCGGCCTTGGCATGTCCGTCACGGCTAACCCAAGCAACCCTTCCATTGTAACAACCACAGTAACTGCCTACAACATCCTATACAACCATCACCAGGTGAATAAGTCGATGTATCCCAAGATCCTGTGCCTACGCTGTATACATTATGTCGCGAACGTTTACTTAGTCCTGATGGGCATTTGGCAGCTTGGTAGCCCCTGACATCAGTGCGCGAATGGGTGAATGACATGTGGTGTATTAAGTGGTCAGAAGACTACAAATGCGCTATACAATCCATTCACCAGACATTTCCACGTTCTATGTAGATTAGCTTAGTGATGGCTTTGAACTCATGTCAATAATACATGAATAACACATGAAATATGTGGAATACTAATAATATGAAACATCTGTGCAGGAAGTGTTGTTTGATTGACGGTAGCTTAGCGCTCAACAAAAAAGGGTAAATTAGAATGGGGGACAGTCTTGCATGTTGAGTGATGAATATGACATGACGTGGTTATTTTATTTCGTTTGTTTTTATAAAGAGAAGTTTATCAACAACTACATTTTGAACTGTAACAGATCAGAAACTTATACAAAAATATGACTAAAAATGCTTAGAAAAAATGGGGAAATTATTAATGAAGGCCTATTCCTCTGAATTAAGGCACTATTTCATAATTTGCATGAAGTTAATGAGTTACAAAACCAAGCTAACTGTTATTTATTTCAAGTAACAACGTGAAACAAGACAAGTCAACCTCATTTTATTTCCCTTCATATCCTGTTGTGTCTCCAGGAGGCGTCCATCAGTGTGTGGCTCCAGTTCAGTGACGACACCGCCTCCCTCCTCTCCTCCTTTAGCGACCTTCCCTTTTTCCTACGTCTCTCCTCATTGGCTGAGACTGTGGTTGTTGTGATGCCCGGTTCCAGCCCACGCATCTTTGCCCAGGGGGATGGAGGCGGGCCTCTACTGCCTGCAGAACTTCTGGTTTCAAGCTGCACTGACCAGCCAATCACCTCCAACTCTATCAGTGAAGGCAACAGGGACTGGACCGACA
>NW_027175998.1:1375000-1405000 GCF_023055335.1 Clinocottus analis | reverse complement strand
GAGGAACAGATGAAGGCAGCTGTGACATGAGAAAACAATTATAATACATGTTGTGTTTTTTTTTTAAATTATAAAATAGCTTTAACGTTGTTATTCTTTTCAGGCCACTGACATTTAATAGCTAATAATAGCTTATACAGTTACTACTTTAAAATAGCCATCCAGATGATATTTTTAAAAGGTTTACAAACAAAGTGTTAATAAATTTCCAGTTAATTGATCCATGTCATGTTTAAAGTCTTTTTACAAATAATTGACCTCTATTTCCTACCACCAAAGCTCTCGTTTTATCCCTTAGAAAACAACTAGTATTCAACTTACCCAAAATGAATCAACCATAAGGATTATAACTCATCTCCTTTGAAAGGTAAAATGCTTAAGAACACGATTCTAAGTACTCTAAACTAATTTACATGGAAAAGCAGTGAGGGAGAAAAATGATGATTTATATCCTTATCTCATATAAAATCATTATCATCATCTAGAACCCAAAGACCCCGACGCAACTGAGCCGGGCGGCGGCTGAACGCAAAAGTAGTTTCAGGCAAAATGGAACCTTGCTTTTTTTCTGATCTGTGTTGCTCTCTGGTGGATTACAATCATTGCAGACATGGATGTAACAAAATCTGCTGTTTTTTTCAGCAAAAATAAAACTGTCCTTGGTGAAAAACTTTGATAAGACAGCAACTGCTGTGTGTTTTGAAGTTCATTGTATGAGAACGCTTGGAATTCCAAACATGGTGGAAATTATTCTGTATCTTTTGATCACAACTTGTACTTATAATTACAAGGTTGATACATGTCTGTACATCTGAAGAAAACTATTTTATAATCAGACCTAGTTTGGGCAAGTTACAATTGGTTTATGGATTCGGTGATGTGAAGACCTCATGTTTTCAAAACACAAAAACATATGTTCTCTGTGGTAACTCTTGTCACTCTTTGTTCAACTTTTTAACCTTTTAATCCATGTCAAAACTAATATTTTAGACCGTAATATGTGTCATTAAATAGTTCAATGCTTGGGAGAGGGGTGAACAGTCTGTAATTGATTCATAGCAGAAGTACAAAGTCCCATTGATCAGTGTGAACAGTATCAGTTTGTGTCATAAATCATGACCTGAATCTAAGGGAATCCGTCCTTTGTAGAAAAGGTTCACATTAATGGACTTAGAATATTAAATTGCACCTCTGAATGAGTTTATGTGTTGAACAGAAAACTTGACAGTTTTAACTTCAGGGGGTTCATAATCTGGCAAACAAATATGAGAATACATGTAATGGAAATCAGAGTTTGATGTTTTTGTCTGTGCAAATTTGAGTTCTAAATAATATGTCCATAAGGATGCGCTTAACAGAAGTCCTCAACTGAAACCATTCATAAATATTCGTACTAAATTTGGTTATGCTTTCACATTTGATTGATCAAATGTCCCCTTGCATCTTGCTGTGCCCTGAGGTCTTGCTTCCAGCAGGGACAAAGAGGGCAAGACAATTGTGAATTTAGGATTCATCAAAAGAAAGAAATCCCAGCCAGTTAAATTATAAGGTCCATGAAACAGCCTAGCAAACACAGCAAAGGAGCCTTATTTCTATTTAGACGGTGGCTTTGGGACAAAGTATGGAAGGGCAAGAGAATGAAACTGTGTGGGGGAAAAAAATGAATCGTTGGTAAACACCATTTACATGAAATATGGCCAATATCCAGAAGTCAGGCTTTGCCTTTCAGGGCAGAGTGTGTGTGTCTGGGGAGAAAACTATCCAAGCTCAGGGATCCACACTAAGTCCTGCTGACTGGGCACTTTCACATGGGAAATAAAAGAGGATGGGAGACCGTAAGATTGAGCCATTTACACACACACACACACACACACACACACGAACACACACACACACACACACACACACACACACACACACACACACACACACACACACACACACACACACACAGCTTATTGTTTTCCAAGGCACTGCATCTCTTCCATCCCCAGCTTTATGTTGTCAGGTGCACTAGATTCTTTCATCATTATGGCAGTTATACTGTTTCTCCACATGCTGCTCCATCAATATCTATAAAGAGACATGTTATTACAGAAAAAGCATCTCTAACGGAAGCCAGAAAAGACATGGTAATTTTGGAATACTAATGTCAGTGAACACACTGCATTATTCAGGAGGAAATCAACATAGAGACAAAATGTTCATTTAAAGATCATTGCCTCCAGTTGCAGTTGCATACAATAATCACATTATGCGTACTAGGCTCCACATTTTGCATTAATATCTCAGTTCTGGAAAGGTAAACTCTTCCAACCCTAATAGCGTGCATAAAGCTTTAAACATAGTTGTATCATAATGTCTGACTATTCATTTGGCCTTATTTACATCTGGGCTACAGAAACTAAACACCTTTATGTTTACAAGGAGCTCTCTAGTTTCCACCAGAGCACTCCTTTTGGATTGCTATGTCTCTTTAAATCAAAGTCAGCAAATTCATTTCATACGTGTAAGTATATCACAAGTGTTGAAAATGTTCTCCCACTACATTTAAATCTGCTATCACAGAAAAAGCATCTCTAACAGATGTTGCAATGTTAGTTAAGTGTTGGATTGCAAAGTAAAAATGTAAATACAAAACACATCAGTTCATGACATCAGATGCATTGCAACAGTATATAAACACGTTAAAACTATCTCCACCGTGACCAACTGCAACATACAAGTGACACATCGTTTGAAGTCGTTACATTTTTTTAGTAAAATCCTGCATATCAAACTTTCAAAATAATGACTTCCTGCTAGCATATAGGGTCCAGGTTCAGTCAGAGGCAGACTGGGGTAGTTATTGTGAGACCGGCCCACTCAATACACAACGCGTTCATACAGACTATCATGTGTGGACAGCAGACTCACTCTGCTCTATTACGGGCATGCAGAGAGGTCATATTAGGTGTGTGGACCGGCCTGCGCGGCTATTTTAACCACTTTGATGAGGAAAAAAGGAGACAGTGGACACTCCCGTGGAGCAATGTGCAATTACGCAGCGCCTCTCGGTCACATGCCTCCAACCTGGCCTCGGCGGTGTTGTGCATCCTAACTGACTCACTTGACCCCAACCCCGTCTTTTCCCCGGTATCCCCTATGGCCAAACCACACCTGGGTCCAGTGACAGAACTTTTGGACAGTATATGAAATGTTCACCACATGTTCATCAATGTGTATCACTACATTGCGTAGGGGTTTTCTGTCTCAGCTGTGAGTCATAGCTTAAAGAAGAAAAGCAGGAGCATCATTACAGCACAAAGCCTTTTCTAAAGGTGCTAATGTTCCTCTCGGCGACACTGACACAGCACTGAGAAAGCTGTGGCATTATGGCAATTACCCCGACGGAAAGTTGCTGAGTTATGAACACAGCTTTCCACCAATCCCCAGCTTCTCTTTTGTGAACTGCAATTACACTCAACAACATGTTGAAATGTGTCAGCATGTGTTACTCTTCGGCACATCCTCTACTTGCAGGGTTGTGCGTTAAACATTTTCTCCTCACGTTCTTTAGCTCACACGTTTTTAAATTTGACAGCTGTGTTGTAAAATTTTTTATCAAGAACAAGTCAGTGTCTCTAAATAACTTGTTTTTTTCTTTTGCTTTTGATCGTTAGGTTTTTTTAAGCACCTTTATGTCACCAGTCATGTCCAAACAAATTTACATTAAAATGATTCAGCCCTAACACCAAAACTAATTAATTAGGTTTAGCTAAAATATATGGGTCATTATCAAATGACTACAGAACTGACAAAAAACTAAACAAAAACACAACAACAGTACTTGGTTATGTTTAGAGAACAAAAGTACTAGGTTATGTTTAGAGAACAACAGTACTTGGTTATGTTTAGAGAACAACAGTACTTGGTTATGTTTGAAGACCAAAAGTACTTGGTTATGTTTGGGGAACAAAAGTACTTGGTTACGTTTAGAGAACAACAGTACTTGGTTATGTTTAGAGAACAACAGTACTTGGTTATGTTTAGAGAACAACAGTACTGGTGTGGTGGGGAATGCTCCCCAGATACGAGGCTTGTTCGAGATGAGCACACACATTTTTAGAATTGGAACTGAATATTGCCATTGGATATTCATGTGTGTTTATTCTTGGGTACACTCGGCTGTACTGCAGCTACATTAATTCATTATCTCTTTTTGGTTTCTCTCCGAAGTAAGAGGAAAGGAAGGACAAACTTAAGGTTCTGTTTTGCTCATTAGTATAAGTGACAGTAATTTCCCCTTTACATACTTCAATAAACACTGATGTTGGAATATAATATATTGGTTTCTCTGTATGTGGTCCCCACTTAATTCCAATACAGTGTCAGTTGGCCTTTAAAAACATGGTAGCCCAGTACTCTGTCATGTTGGGACCACTCTACTATGTAGATGGGCACCCTGGGAGATGGGACAGACAAACATACCAGTTGTGTTGGGAGTCACTACAAAAAAGCCTATGACCCATTTCTTGATCCTGACCCATCATTAAAGGCCTACAGCAATGAGGACAGTTAGAACAGGATAAAATTTCCTTGAATATTTAAGTGGAATAGAGGGCTATCCTCTGTGTGTTATGCTGAATCCCAAGCCAAGCCATTTGACGGTTGCAGTATTTGAAGACTCACAGGAGGGGGCCGCTTGAAAATCCCCTACTGTGGCGGCTCTTTAAACTTTCTCAGCTTGGGACAGAAATGGAATAAATTGTGCGTCTCACATGGACCCAAGCTCATTAGGACGCTCTCTGGTTATGGTGGGACCCACCAAATACAGGGACCATGACCCACTTTTGGGGTCTCCACTTATATGAAGAAATATTTCAGTGTCTACTTTGACATTTAAGTATGTATTTGGCACTGGCACAGGAACTTCTAATGTCTTCTTGATCAGCCCTTACAAACATGGATGCCTAGGTTGCTTTAAGGATGTATAGCTGTAAATGTTACATCATTGCAACTAATACAAAATCTTTAGTAATCTACAATACAAAGACTCACTGCCGATAACACGGCAAATGATGTTGAGTGTTGTGCCATCCTATACCTAATTAATATTTCAATATATTTGCTTTAGTTTTTGCCTTTATTTAGAGTTGAATACATCTATTTATACAATGGCTATATTAGTACGTGTCAAATGTGGCTCTGTCTGAACTCTGAATAAATGGGTATATCACAAAACAGGCAGAATACAAGATATATTTAATTGCTTCCCAAGCTCGCCGTGGATGCCCTTCTCAGTGGCGAACTTTGACAGTAAGCCTAAAAAGACAACAGGAGTCAGGGTTAGAAAAAAGGAAAAGAAAGAAACTGCGAGATGGTGCTGCTAATGTAATGGTTAGCCTATGCATACACCTCAAACTAGCTGACGTTATTGCTAATGTTAGCAGGGCTCTCAAGTTTTTAAGACAGGAAAGAGTGACATACATCCCCCGGGAGCCGTTGACGGGTGGTGCGGGGGGAACAAATACTCACCGCCGGTCAGCTCCATGAAAGAGTTATGCTTAGGGCATCAAAATGGCTAGCAGCGGCACTGGCTGTCAGCATTCAGTAGAAAAACATTGGTTTGGATAAAACATGATTCACTTCTCTACTTTGTCCTTTGAGTAAATCACTTTGCTTTGGGATTTACATTACATTTCATTTAGCTGACACCTTTATCCAAAGTGACATAGATTGTTTCCTCTATACACCGTAGACACAGCAACGGGAGCAATTCAGGGTTACATAAACATGTACAGTCCAATTTGTGTCTACTGTACAACAGTATACAGTTTGTGTGTATTTCTGTGATCAGGTAGGAGGTGGAAGAATTCTGACATATGACACAGGGAAGGGGACATTGAGAGTGACAGGCCACACTGTATTGTGACTGCTGGGTCCTTGGGGTCCTTCAGAAAAGGCCATGTCTCCAACAGGCTGGTGTGATTTCCATAGCTATTGGACCAGTCATAATGTCTGAGACACTTTTGGGAGCAATTTTCTGATTAAAAGAACAGTTTGAGAGAGAGCAAGAGACAGAGAGAAAGGGAAGAAGCAGCCTCTGTGCTGCTGCACTGAGAACACAAGAGAGGAACACAGATGTTCAGGGGAAAAAGAAGCTGATCTGACCTTTTCTAGTCAATGCCAACTTCTATAAGGATGATTCAATGAGGCCTCCAAACCATACACATGATAATAGACCTCTATTATCATGCTCATCCACATATATTTGCATCAACTCTACTTAGTGGCAGATCCCTTTAGAGCTTTATCTTTAAAGCTTGAGTGAGAAAGTTAATATTGCTGGACTCCGTGGATCTTCTTGTGTAGTTCCGATCAGTTTCAAGAGAATATGATTGTAAGCGACAGGCTGTGAGTGAGGTATAAACACTGATGTTTAAGGACGTGTGCCTGAGATGCTCATCTGAAAAGAATTTCATCCAGTGTGTCAGATTCACCATTTTATATTCTTCAGTCAACTGTAGAGTGAAAACGGGGACACTGTGGCATGTCAACAGCTCATCACTATCTGTCATAGTAATATGGTGGTTCTAATGTGGAACTTGGGGTCCCACTCATAGATAAACAGCTCCATAGCACATCAATAGGTCAAAACTCCACAGAGTTGTGACCTTCTACCTCCCTCTCAGTCCCCCCAGACACAGTCCACCAGACGCCCGCTGACCTTTTCTCCTGTCCCCTTCACCCAATCCTGGCCTAGAGTCATTTATTTATCTACAGTCGCGACCTTGCACGCCCACCTGCTCACCTGTGTCCAGGTTCCCCGATCAGCCATGCAGTATATAACCAAGGGGCAACGTCTGGGTCTGAACAGGTAAGCCAGTGCAGGTTTAAGGCACTTCCGCACAGAACATTTGTTCTAAAGGCCAAAATTAGATTCTTAAATAATGTGAAAGTTAACATGAATTACGGATGCACACTAACAAAGCTAGCTGGCTCGTGATAAAGTGTTAACTGCTTACAGTAACACTTCTTCCCAGCGCTACTCTCTCTTCCAAATATGTTCACTTCTGGTTCCAGAACACTAAACGACTTGAAAAACAGCAGTCCACAAACCAATGTGTGATGTCAAGGTGACTCTGTCCACTTCTTACATACAGTCTCTGTATATAACCAGCCAGTCTCCAATCTCTCTTGACACGATTGTTCATGTTTCTTTGTGCTTCATGCTTTTGCGTTCCTGTCTCTACATCCTGTAATCAGTGACCTGTAGTCTTAACTGAATCTGTACTGGGTGCTTCCCTGTTTGCTAGAGCTGACACCTGCGTGACAATTCATAACCTGTTGATACAACTTTGTAATTTGCACAGCATAATTTGCACTAATTATTAATTTGTTTCTACTGCTGATGAAACTATGGAGCTGCCAAACCCCACAGTGTGATGAAATTAGCAAAATGCAGGCAGCCATAAGGTTTATCGCCAAGGTACCTCTGTCAGAATACAAGTGACCAAGAGCGGCTTGCTGTGAAGGACTTCAAGACATACCTGCACAAAGCCAGATGATCAGAACCCTGGATATTATTGTACAGGTTTTCCCCAATATGATAAACGAAGATAACATACTAGTTTACATACGAACACACTCAATGCTTCTTTGATTTTGCAGCATTTGAAAGCCCTCACATGTTTGATTGAGGACCCGAATGCCTTTAAAGTCTGCAGAGTCTCTTCGTCAGGCCAGTTTGGGACAAATATATTCATATTCTCACAAAAAAAGAAAAAACAAGTTGAGTTGTCGAGGTCTACCCGGCATGGGTCTGATTGGAGTGAGGAGCGCCACACTGTGTACCTTTGCTTCACTGGGTTGGTTTCACTGTTTTGGATCAAAGTTTGCATTACAAGGTCTGATTGTTGCTTGAATGACCATGCTGACCCTTGAAAAAAAAGGATCTTGCCTTTGTGGGAGGAGTCAACTACTGTCTCCAGCTATTCTTACATTACTGAGAGCCTGAGTTACCTCATGCCTTTTCCTGAAACTAAAAGAGTCCAGTCTGCCAGACAAACAAATACTTAACAGTCATATAGTGCTGTTTCATGAGTCGTCGTGATCAAATAGCATGAATTCAAGATGCAAAGAAATTATGATTCAAATTTGGCAATTAAAAGAATAAATGAAAGAAATGGTATTGAATTCATTATCACAGTTACCACAGCTCTTTTAACAAAGCCCTGTTGTCTTCATTTTTTTTGGAGGGAAAAGATCTATGCAGCTATATTGGGAGGACTTGCAATTGGAACCAATCTCGACACTTTCACTTTACAAAAGTGCTCTCAAGCTCTCAGACAAATGACAACAACAGCAATTTCCACACACAGATCATTCCAATTTCCCTGCAATGCACATTATAGTGAAAGCACTCGTCAACAAGCAATTCACCATAACACTTGCCTCTGACTTTGGCTTCTGTCATAAAGTTGAGTTTTTTTTTTGTATTCCTGCCACACTGTGTTTCATTGTGTGTCTACACTGAATTTTGACCTGAATATGAATATACACACATACACACCTCGTTGCAGTTCAGTATGGATCAAACTAATTTACAGAACTGCCGTCGTGCCATCAGTTTCATAGATGCTGTTACAAAACTTTCCCTGCAGTGTGTAACAATAGATTTAAAAATGATAACTGATCAGTGGTTAATGCATCAATACTCACGTATATACTCAATGGTCCTTATTGAGCAATTTATACAAAACGTATAGTAAGTGCTACCCTGAACGTCACTTGTTTCTGCCTCCCACTCTTTAGCGCTCACGTCCCCAACACACAAACGCACATGTTTGTCTCTCTATACTTGTGAGGACAGTTTTTGACATAATTAATTCTTTAGTAACCCTCAAAGACTGTGGATTAGTGAGGACCTGCCAAAATGTCCTCCCAGTGGAGAAATGTCCTCCCGACAGTGGTGGCTCAGCGGCAGAGCAGGTCGCTATACAAGCACAATATAACAATTAAGCACACCCCAAAAAATATTCAGCTGAGCAAACTGATGAACTATCATACAAAAGTCACCCAAAAAAAAAAACACCAGTTGAGGTCTCCGCCCCAACCCAAACCAAAAGAACAGGATTGAATGTGTACCGTGTTGACAGGGATGTGGGTCACACTACTCCACCACGTGTTCCACAACACGGCCAAATGCAGAACAGATGCTGCCGGGCACTGATGAACAGGTTTTTATCAGGGAGGACGAATTCAATGACACCTCGGTGCACACGACAGGATAAGGCTGGCAATATTCTATATCATCATAATTATCAACAAATTCCATAAACAGACCAAAACAAAATTCATTCCATCTGTCTGTCACATGCAGCTCCAAGCAACGGAAAGCTGAAATGGGTCACAAAAAAAACTAATATTTTTCTGAAAAGCCTTAGTAATTTCCTCAAACAGCGGGTTGATTTTTAGCTCAATATACCTCAAATAATAGAAAAAAAGAGCATTTGTCAGGTGTTATTTCAGCCACAGTGCAGTGGTTCATATGGGGGTACATGAGAAGTGTAAAAAATACATTTAAAATTAGCATCCAATTTAAAAATAGTTATTTAATAAATATTTAATACAATTAAAGTGTAAGTTCATAAACTGAACTGAACAGCGCTGTGTATTACATGTTCTTGTTAACAAAAAATGATTTGCACTGGTACTTTGAAGAAAAACTATTTCACAATGGTACATCATGAAGAGTGAGTACTTCTGGCAGCAGGTAAATACAGTAGAGTGTGTTCATAGTAATGAAGAGACATTTCCCCCAGTAGCTCTCTTTGATTTTCCTTTTTGGACGAGGAAGAAGACATATCTATATAATATTTGTAGAAGTGTACTTTTATTTGTATTTATTGAGTTGTGAATATTGCGGCCTGAGCTTCGTAAATACATTTGTTGATTTCAGGCTCAGGCTGATATTCTGATGTCAGCACTAGCAGACGTTTTAGTACATATCCGACGTTTTATTTGATCCAGGTTTGGAGCCAGGCTTATTAATAATTGTATTGTTTGTATGAAAAAGGCGACTTTGGTGTTTGACTGTATGAATTTGACAGTTTTTTATGGACATATTTCAAGGATTGGGCAAATTATGGACCCATTTCTTTTGCAATGTTTTGTTCCAATGTACGAATTCAATCTAAATTGAATCTATATGAGCAAATCCAAAAGAAAGTAGCAGAAGGTCGAAGCAAGGGTTTGACATTTACACTGCAGGGAATCCACTCAGTCGCTCTCTCCGTCCAATAAAGACATTATGAAAGTTGTGGCTCTCTTACAGCTGATAATTATCTTTTAATTGCTGTTTTCAACTTCGGCCATTTCTTTCTTTCTTGTCAAATCTCTCTGACAATAGGTCAGAGTGCACCAAGTGTGATGGCGTGCATGTGTGTGAGACGGATAGATCTATAATCACGCAGCTCATGCTCTCTGTGTGTGTCGTTTGTCATGGTAACTCGCAGTCAAATGGAAGGGCATGCAGTCAGAGAGCGGCGAGAACAAGAGAGCAAAGGAAAGATGAGGGAAATGGAGAGGAAGAAAAGGTAAGAGCAGTTCAGCCTTGTAAGGGCCGTACCCCTTTATCTACTCTCTCCCTCTTGACGGAATCATTGTGGAAGTGGACGAGTTAGAGAAAAAACAGATCTGCGTGAAGGAGTGTGTTTACTTATTTGAGTGTGTGTTTCAGAGAGTGAAGTCTAGGTGTGTGTGCCACAACAAGTAAAGCTATGCATCTTTGTGTGTGTGAGGATCTCTCTCTCCGTCTGGGTCAAGCGTCGTCTCTCTCAGCGTGCGGTCTTGACGCCGCGCCCCACTCCCTACCCATAATCCTTTTCTCCCCAGGCGCTTTGCTCTCCCGCAACTCGCCCCACGCTGCGATGAAGTTATCACACTACGCACACTACCCTTGCAGTACCCCTGTGTGTACGTTTGTGTGTGTGTGTCTGTGTGTCTTTGTGTATTTTCCCAAACCTCAGCCATTATTTCTTGCTCTGCTCTTTCTGTACAGAGGCTCTGCAGACGGACACGCCTGTTTACTGCATAATAAGGCAGAGCGACTACAAACACCATTCTATTCACGGAAACTAATAGGAAATGAGAGCCTATGAATACTCTTGCTCTTTGCTTTTCACAGACACACACACACACAAAAAGTGAGGGAAAGAAAGTTCGAGAGAGCATTTTAGTGAGCAGATGCACCATGAATCAAATACAATCGGAACACAACTCATGGACGCTCGGTGTTTCCTCCCAGTCGTGTGAAGCTGGTGAGCTGTAGGTGTGATTGTCCGTTTGTGTTCGTCTGTGAAAGACTGTCCATGCTCTAACCTGCTTTTTGTCCAGCGTCTTGTGACTCTAGGAGAGTCTCTATACTCAGTATCTTGCTATTTGTAAAACCTGACCAGGAGCTTGGGTTCAAAACATGAAGTGTGTCTGGCGGATCATCAGGAGTAGCTAACACTCATACACACAATTTGGGGTTAAGTGTCTTGCTGAACAACACATCGACCTGAACTAGCAGAGCCAGGGATTGAACCACCGATCCTCTGATTTAAGGACAACCTTGCTCATCACTGAGCCACAGCGGCACCGGTATGTGAGTTTTATCAGCAGAATGTACAAAACCTAAACAACAAAGCTGTCGTATTAGCGCAGCTCTGAGGCTTGACGTAGGCTCAGTTGAGCTAAATGTTACATGCTAATATGCTCATAATGACAATGCAAACATGGCAGTGTTTACCATGCTCACCATCTGAGTTTAGTGTGTCACCAAAAGTACAGCAGAGGCTGATGTCAGCCGTACGGATTGGGTCATAAACCTTACGAATTCTGTAAGTGAAATACAGAATTTTGACCTGACGGACCGCCAAAGTTATATTAATTATTCTTATTACATTTCTAGAAAATGTCCTGACTGTCCATCTAATAATTGTTGGGGTAAATATCAACCAATTACAATCATCCAATGGCAAGCTCATACCACAGTCTACATTGGACCATTGAACTGATCAACATTGCAGTTCTTAGTCAATGTCGCTACTTAAGAATGGAAAAAAACAAACAAAGAAAGGGATAATGGACATAGAATTCTTCACAAGTTCAATTCTTCAGAGGATTGCCGGTAAGAAACAAAGTAAGCAAATCAGACAGAAAGAAACCGGGAGGAAACAAACATACCTAAGGAAACAAAGACAAGAATAGAATTTGTGAGAGGAACTCTGTGGAGATTTGCTGTGAATGCCAAATGTCACCTCTGCATCTCCAAAGCTTTGGTTTGTCCTAGTTTGGTTTGAGATGCAAAATGCAGCACTTAAAAGCTGCATCAGGCTCATTTTTACGTAAAAGAAAAAACATTATTCTGAGACTGAACTACAAAGTGCGGCTGCAACACTAAAGAAAAGCCCATCCTGACTAATTGAGATGCCACAGATTGATTTTGTTTTCTCAAACTCGAGTGTTGGTATAGATACTGGTAAGCCGTGTCCTAACTTTAAATAAACATCAGCGAGTGTGTGCTCCATCCTAACAACATCAGTTATTGGCTCGCTTGGCTCATGGGCAACACATTTACGTTTGGTGCCAGAACAGGGTCTTACAACAACTCCCTACTTTGAGGCGTTATGGTCATAAAGAGGCCATGCAGGAAAATGGATATAATGTTCAGGCCTATGGCGTCTAACAGGTTGGACTGATGTCAATTACATTAAATCAAAGTGATGTGAAAAAGAAAAGGTTGATTGGCTGCCAGACAACTGCGCTGAAAGAAATAAAAAAACATCCACCATTTTGATCTTTAAGTACCCAGATGAGAACAGAGAATACTATCTTCTTTAGTTGCACAAACACAGCAGGCTGAGATTGAAAGGGAGCTCTCTCGCCTGTTCTCTCATCCCAAGCTGAACGCCCCCTTTCATTCTGGCACCGCTGCGTACACAATGTACTGCGGCAAATGTAAACTGGTTCCCACACTGGCCATCTTGCAGAGCAATGCGTCACATGTCACATATAGAAGTAGTCAAGGCCTGAAGGTGCCAAACCAGAGTGAATGTGATGACATCACTGCTCTTCTGGAACGTTAACGCCCTTGGACCATGCTGAGTAGGACAGTGCAATAACCTGCAATGTGCTGCATCATTTTTCTGTGCTTACATTTTAAACACTCAATGCAGGTGTTTTGACACTACTGTATGATACAATTGTTAGCCACACATGCTAGCCACACATGTAAACCACACATGTTAACCACACATGTTAGCCACACATGTTAGTCACACATGTTAATTGTGTTCTATGAGCCAGCAAAGCACCTTCGCAGAGGGAACGTGTCCTCTTTAACATTAGGTTGGCTACGGAGCTGCCTGGTTCATTCACTTCAGCAGTTTGAATAGCATAACATGCCTTTGGACATCTGTTTTTTAGATGGCTATAAGGATCAACCCACCAACATATAGAGAACCCGGTTTTGGTAAACTATGACATTCAGACCCAGTTGACTCCCATGGCATAACACTCATCTGAACAAGGAGCTCTTTCATGGCCTACAGTTGGTGCTTTTTGGACAGCAGAGAGAAGAAACCAGTCGAGAAAAAAGAAACCCAGGCCAGGAAAGAAAGAACACGGAGAGATCTTTACACCTGAGAGTTGCTGATATAACAAAGTCTTTAGAGGTTTGGATAACAGGTGCCAAATGTCAGCAGCTCCATCTCCACAGAGCTGCTGTTGGCCTAGTTTGTCTTGAGATGCAGCTGTATGCTCCGTCATGGGGATGGCAAATAAGCACCAGAGGGGGTTCCGACACACACAGAGACACGCACACACAAAAAATATATATATACATCCCCTTAACACAAGTGCTATACACACCTACGATAGACTTGTGTTCACACAAGCTTTTCCAACTACATAAGGAATTGTAATTCCAAGTCGAACATGGGAATATGTGCAAGCATGTACAGAAAAACACACACACACACACACACACAGCGTAAGCACAGTGTGATGCCGCACCCGGCGTGAGGAGTGAGAAATAGGACAGCACGGATACACACCACCCTTGGTTGTTGGTGTGGATAACTGTCAAAAAGTTATATTCTCTCTCTCATCTCTATTCCATACACCTTTTATCAAATTGTTCTTTCAACATGAAGAACTCAAGTTGATACTTCAGAATGAACACACACATGTATGTGTGTATGTGTATATATATATATATATATATATATATATATATATATATATATATATATATATATATTTGAGTCTGTTAACTGATAGAACTTTGAAAATAAATGACCATTCACCTCCAGTGCAACTACTAGAAAGTAAAAGTTGTAGTCTACGTTGTCAGTTCAGATAGTGTATGTTTGTATATTTTGAGGTAAACAAGAACACAAACAATATTAATACATAAGTGAATACATCAGTATTAATTGTAGGTATTAACGATTGCTTGCAGGATTGACTAAGACTTGTAAGTTGAGGAGAACTATGTGAACCCTAAATAGATGACCTCTATGTGTTACTACTGTGGTTTTATTATTATGGGTCTTCAATTTTGGAGAACGTATTCATCAGTGTCTACTTATACGTGTATGTCGGCCATGACAGTGTATTTGTGCACACACATTTGCACAAGACATTGAAATGTAAAATGTTGAGTGTAAAATCTGCATGCCCCAAGGCAGTAAGTGAGGTGCGTGTGGCAACATGTCCTGCTGTCTGCTTTTAGTGTCAGTGTTTCTGTTTCGTGCGCCAACAATGTTAAATTCATTGCAAAGGTTTTTCTCATACTTTGTTGGCCTCCAACAACAATAACTGTCACTAAATATCTAGTTGGTTCCATTATAACATGTTCAGGCACTGGTCAGCCAGTGACAAAATTCATGACAAAATTGTCATGAAAAAATTGCTCATCATTGTTAACAATATGTTTAATATGGTAAATTGTAATATTATTGTTCCATAACCATAAAGGGCACACTTATGATCCGATATTTAAATAGCAAATAATTTAATTTAAAATACAAACATACTTTCACTTCAAATAAACAATTACATTTGATCTAAATTTGTTTTTAATCTTGGAAAAAAAAAAAAAGAATTTGATAAGTCTCTTAATCACTGATGTATAAATATCTCAACCATTGAAAATAAATGAACTTAAAAAAGTTGAATCTTCTAACAAGAGCACTACGCAGTATTGTTAAACATGACTGGCCCCTGATCTTATCTCTACTCCCCCGGTAATGTCCATGTGTGACGTCCGCTGCCCGCTCTGCCATGGCCATCATGATGCCAGAAACCCCATCAAGTCAACCACAATCCCTTCATGGACTTCACATAGCACATGCGGCTGCAGAGAACTCTGCTTTGTGATTGGGTTAGCGGTCCAAGCCACGGAGCTGATTGGCTGACCTGCCTCTGCAAGCAGGATTTCAATTGGTTCCTCACCTAGTGCAGTTTCGAAGGAAGGCATATTGTTGTATGAGCTCCTACTATGCACAGCTATGTCGAAATGTTTTCATCCCAAGCATGAAGGCTTTCCCATGGCAACATTTGACAGCCAATGAACATGCATGAGGGCAATGACATCACTTCCCGTTGAAAGCAAAAAGCTGAAATTAGGCACGGCCATCGAAGCACCCAATAAAATGGTGATGTCTTGCGGAACACCATTTTGCAACAGCAGATGCAGCGATCCACAGCGATGCCCATAATGTAGTTTAACTCTTCATTATACAAAGCCAAAGGTTTCAAGAAAAGGAATCTAAATGACAGTAATGCCGTCAAAGTAAAGTGGAGTGAATCAACCTGTGTCTCGTGGTGTGTGTGTGTGTGTGTATGTGTGCGTGCGTGTGCATGTGTGTGTGTGAAAAAGAAAGAGCGAGAGTATTCATCGGCTCTGATTTCTTTATTAGTCCATGTTATATCCTAAATAATGCTAAGTAAGAGTTTAGTGTGACCTCTACTGATGATTGATTGTATACTTATCCGCGTAATCAATACATTAACTAATAAAATCACAGTTGTTGAACCTTACACACTGAACTCGAGAGGCAGCGCTCCACTGTGTGTTTTCACTTCAGTTCGACTCCTAATGCAAAAACTGAAGGCCGAACAATGCTATCCTCGTCTGATTCTAAGATATTCATATTTATGGGAAAAAACAAGACTTGCTGAACAAAAATGTAAATCTTACCGGTAAGTTATGTCCTTAAGAAGTCAGGCAATGTGTCTTTGTCCGAGCATCGTTGTCTTATATCGAAAAGGAATCTGGATCATAGAGAAAGAGATAACAACTTTGAGTTGAAAGATCAGAAAACAACTTGACCCCTAAAACAATAAGAGGAATACAACGAGCAATAATACATTTGTGTTTATTAAAAGCCAAGAAAAAGCCAAAGCATATTACAAATGTAAGGTTTGCTCCTCCGTTCCTTTTCATTCAGTAAATCCCATTCCCTGGACGTTAACAGCTGACTGAACCCCAAAACGGATTGGCCTAAATATTACAGGCCTTCACCTCTCCCTCCAGTAAAACTGCTGAGAAAAATCATTTCTGTGAGAAAAAGAGGAGTGGAGAAGAATAAGACCAAAAGCTTTCCATCCACAGGTCTTGAGAGGACAAGGGGTTTGAAGTGCAGATGATGTGAAGAGCAAGGCAAGGTAGGCTGAAAGCTTTGCTCTAATGTACCGTCTTCGCTCGCCTGCTTTGTCATGTGTATTGTGCTCCCGCTCATGAGCCGTCATGTTGCCAAGCCCTTACAAAATGAACGGTCATGGGAAACTCAGTAGGCAGCGCGCGGACTCCACGGGGACGCCCGGCTCCACCGGACCCCCCACGGACCAGCAGTGTCTCTCTGTCGGGTTCTGTTCCACGGCCGAGTGTCGTCCCGTCCCCGAACCAACAGAGAGCGACGTGCTGCTAGACAGCAGGCCGCTCATGATGAGCCGCTCATGAGAAGATGTATTCTGTGTTCCGAATCGCGGCCCTCTCTTATCTCATGGAGACGTTTCGTGACACCAAATTTGACTTCAACACTCCTGTAGAAAACACTAATGTTTGATCAACTTTCTTTTTAAGAAAGTTGAATTAACATAATTCACAGTTTTTTGGAAGTATTATGAAAAAAAAATATGCGAACAAAAAAAAAGATTTTAATTTTTAATTTTAAGTAATTAGGAAGTTCTTTGGCTTAATTTGCCAATTTGTTTGGTAAAGGACAGACATATCTACATTTAGTAATTAAATATTACATATGTTTATGTGACACTAACGTTCCTTGTTTGCTATGAAACATGAATTAATGTGTTCAGCGAGTTCAAAGAGATTAGAGGCTGCTGTCTCGGCAGCTGAAGATGAAAACGTCTCAAGTCTTTGCTTGAAGTGTAGACGTTGTGATGGTTATTACCATTCCATGTGTCATGTTACTCCACATAGTCCTGCAACATGTTATGTACTTGTCTGTGGTGAAGCTAGATTATTTTCTTCAGTGTAATCTATCCACTTTAGGAGCTTCACAGTTTGACCCCCTACACAGCCAGCCAGTGTGTCTCTGACAAATGTCATTACATGCCTTAGCCTCTCTGCAGTCGGCCATTTTGGGTCACAGAGCCCCCCCTAGTTCTGCAGCTCTCTTCTGGTCTGGTGCTATTGTAAGGCTTCCACTCGCTGCAGGCGGCCCCTTGTGTCCCGGCCACTGAATGGAGTTCGAAGCATTGACCCCTGTGGCCTTGAAATGTCCTCCTGTCTCATCCTATTCCATGCCATCTTGTCTCCCACTAGGAAGCCATTTTGCACTAAATGGCAGCGACGCAGCTGAAGCCTCCGGATTCCTTGTCATTTACAATATTGCTTATTTTATTCTGCTATATCGCTAAGTTATTCAGAGCAAGGCAATTCACATTTGAGTGTCAACCTGTGGCCCTCAAATATGATTAATATATTGTTCGGAACTGCTGTATATTTGGCATGTGTGTTTCAAGACAACAGTAAATAAAGACAACATTTTGTTCCAAATGTTAAAATAGTTCCTGTTTGTTAAATATCGTCAGACCACCTCTCCTGCATTTTTTGTGATGTCTTAATGAGAAGGGTCATGTTGTTAAACCCTATTGAAAAGGCTCCACATTGGTGAGTATTGAGCCTATTTAAAGTGAGAAAGAAAATGTATTTAAAAAAGACCCAATGCATGAGCATTGGGTCTTTTTTTTACTTAAATTCCCAATACCAAAAAAAATACTTAAAATCAGGTGCAAAAAGTTAAGAATAAAGACTCCATTATTGCCAAGTTAGCATTATTTTTGAAACAATGCAGCTCGAAGTACTGTCTAATGTCTCACGTTATAGCAGTGGTTCTCAAACTGTGGGGTGTGACCCTCTAGTGGGGCGCGGAGGTATTACAGGTGGAGCGTGGAGGGAGATGCTGATTCTTTAAAAAAAGTTTTACAGAATCCTTTATTAATTCCACAGTGGGGAACTATTCTCTGCATTTTACTCATCCTTAGTAATTAAGGACACTTCAACATAAACCTATGGGGAGAAAACTGGGATCCAACCGGCTTCCTTGGTAATCTTTTTTGCCAAACGAGTTATTTTTTGCACATATATAACTTTATTTACATTGTTTTAACAAAGTGATTGAACATGTTATTAGTTTTTGTCAGATGGAGCAATCTGGTTTACTTGAAAGGGATTTTCATTTTCTTTAATCTAATAATTAAAAAAGCATGGATGGAGGAGTCTTAAAAAGTTGGACCGTTTTGTTCCAATGTTATTGGGGCGGTGGGGCCCGAACATTTTTCTTCCTCCAAAGTGGGGCCTGACAGAAAAAGTTTGGGAACCACGGCGTTATAGAGTCCATCATATTGTAAATATATTGTACATGTATCGTATAGCAAAAAGTAATAAATGAGCAATGGCATAAACAAGTACAATATTTCCCTGTGAAGTGGCAGCATATGGATGTGCATAGAGGAGCAGAGATAGAAGCAGGATGGACAGAAACTTGATAACACAGGTGAGGTGAGGAGATACCATCCACACACACAAAGGAATGTGTTTGTGTTTCTGAGACCACCTGCTAGTACAGACAGGGCCGGTGCTGGCTGCTGTTGCGTTGTGGCATCTACACACAGGCACATGCACACGCACACAGACCCCCTGCCAGGACAGAAGAAGCTGCAGCAGGCTCTGTGCTGGTTGATAAGCAACAGCAGCACGGCTCCTAGGGAAGTTGTGCTTCTCCAAAAGAAAAACACAGTCTTAATTTGTGCTGTGTCTGGACCCAGAGTCTATTACCAGCAGGGAAGCACAAATACCTGAAGACTGGGCAAGATTCATATCTGGAACTGTACTTTTATGAAGAGTCACATAAAATCACTGTGGTCCTGCGGGTACCATTGAACTGTTGTATTGGCTTGTTATGAAATGTTGTTTATTATCAGAATCAGACCCATTTATTGCCATGTATGTTTTCACATACAAGGGATTTGTCCTGGCGGGAGGTGCATAACATTTAACAATACACATTTAACATAGTGCAATTATATTTTTTCAGAATTATGAAGAATTTGTTTTTCTTCTCTTTGTTCACACTAAAAATGTTACGATGTGAGCGGCCATTAAAGGAATACTGTGTGTAGGCATTGGAGCCGTAAACACAAAGCCCTCCACCAGACTGGCACCAGAAGCCACGCCCCCTTAATGTGGCAGCCAGAACACGGCGGTGTGTGCAGCATCACACACCGCCCACATCCACATTTTAGAATGAGCTTTGTTAGAGGCGTTCCTAGGCTCAAACACTCGGAGCTTAAGCCCCGAATGTTTTTTTATTAACCCTGAATATTAATTTTCAAAAAATATATATATATATATATTTTGTCACAAAAAAAGATGTCAATGTTTTTCCCCCCAAAGTGGTCAGGAATCAAAGAGGTAATGGGAATAGAAATTATGTAATAGTGTTGTTGTATGTTCAACATGATGAATCGGGCATTTTTGTGCCTGGGCTTTTGAGGGAAGTTTGTGAAAATTGCTAGCCTATTTGGTAATAACTGGTAACCATAAAATGCCTCAATTCAGTCCAGAAGACCAGGTACATGTGGAGAGTGTTTCTATGTCTACAAATTTCAGCGCATCTGCTTCACTCTTCTGGGCTAAATCCTCGAGATGCCCCCGAGCTTTGTCCATTTGGCACTTGCCGCTATATTTTTCAGTGCTTTGTCTTCCATTTTCTTATATCCTTCTTGGATGCAGGCGTACAAATGAGGGCTCCACATTCTGTGACGCCCAGGAACACCCTGAATACAAACCAGCAAAAACCAAGACACAGGCAGAGGACAGGGTCTCTGCAGATCTAGACACTGCCACACACTTCAGAAGGGATATTTAAAGGGGATTCCATTGTATGAGTATGACAATGTCTGTATGGTAACACCTTCTAAGAATCCACATCTTAGGTGTTAGTGATCTTCTCTGGTGGTCCCACCAGCAAACTGCTCATAGGGTAACAGGTGAAAATGAGCATGTCATGATTTAAACTGCAGGTGTAACGAACTTTAAGCATCACTGTGAACAGCTCCTGTGAGTGGAGCGGGCAGGTATCGACGGTAACACTTTTGGTCATTTGAGTGCATGAATTACATGAAGTACCCTTACATCACTTTCACAAACACACACTTCCCCCCTCCCCTTCCTTAAATCAATTATTTTGTACCATGGTCTGACTTTCAATTTGATTCATCCCCTCATAGAATATTAACGGGACTTAAGTTTTTGTGCTGTCAATTTCTGTCCACTTCAGATTAGCTGAGTAGGCAAATGAAAAGCTAAAGTGACCTTTAACAATGTTGCATATTATGCAGCATCAATGAACAAATCAAAACAATTTCTCTAAAAAAAAACAAGTTGACTTTGTTTAATTTAATATCAACTTGTTTTGGAATGGAAACTAACAGCACAGCTTTTGGCCAGGCCTATGTTTTCCCTTCATTTAGCTTTTTGCAACAAATATTCATTATCTTTCTCATGACACTATACTTCTCAAACCAAATTAATTAGTTTGAGCCTGTTTACCTTCTTGATATATTTATGAGATGATGTGAAATAACAAATCAGTTTTCCTTCACTGCAAGGTGTGTTGTTGCTTCAATTATTTTCAGTCACGCTGACTGCACTGTGTACCTTTAGCAAACAGTCCCTTGACTTTATTTGATAAGTGAAATATCATTTTAGCCCAGAATGTTACTTCGGATTGGCCTTGATACCCTACAAACCTATAGCAGGTCTTGACAAGCATGTCTATCTTTACAAGGCCTTTGCCCTATAGTCAATTTGAGCATTTTAATGAATAAAGTTAACTGCGGGGCACATCTCCCCTCTAAAGGACTCATACGCTTAGGTGTACAACTCGAAACCCCATGAGCCCACTTTGACCACGTCAAGCCATCCTCTCCTGTTTGTCTCCGTTTTCCCTCCCCTTCTTCCATTTTCATCACTACCACATCCTTTCTTCTGCCCATGTCTGCTCACATCCATTCAACCTCTATTTTTTCAAACTGTGCATAGCTCTCTTATCTTACTTTTTCCACATGATGTCTGGGGCCTGTATCTGGCTCCAACAACTCAACTACCGGAGTCAATGAGTCGGCTTTCCACGGCCTCAATAGTTCTGTCCCAGACCAGCCTTAACATAAAATCCATTCGTCCATCTTCAACACATTTTACTTCCTCATTTCCTTACACCATTAGAATCACCTTGTTGGGTCTTTGTTCATGAAAAGTGAAACATTATGTGCACGAATCTGCCTGTGGGGTGAAGAATGTTATATTTGGACAAATATATTCTGATTGCACTCCATTGCAAATTGCTTAATTGATGTATTTGAGAGTCCTGCATATGGTGCACAGCCCTTATGTGCTGAAAGACACAGGACAAGCACCAGAAGGACAACATGACTAGGAATAGCAATAATCCCTTATTAGTCCCACACTGGGCAAATGTTTTCTCTGCGTTGGACCCATCCTTAGTACTTTAAGGAGCAGTGGGCTACCTTGTGAAACACCCAGGGAGCAACTGGGGTCAGTGTCTTGTTCAAGGACTCTTCAACATGAGAACTATGGGCGGACTGGGGATCAAACATTATGTTTGCAGAATGACAACTGAATCCACATGAGCTAGACCCGCCCATAACATGGAGGTAAGAAATTCCAGGAAAACAGTTTGAAAATGACTTTTCAAATATCTCATTATGAAACATGCATATCTGTCTTTCCTTTTTCTTTCCTCTCACTTGCAAAACACACAAAAAAAGCCTTTCAAATTGCAGGTGTGAATATGTTCATAAAACTGAGATATGGCCTTTAACGCAAAGATACACAATACTGTTAACAGCTGTGTATGCCCTGTACTCAAACAGTCGTGTCACTGCAAAGTTGAAATAAACAGATGTCTAAATGAATTCAACACGTCAACCTGTGTAAACATGTCTCATTACTGTACCAATATTTTCCGGGTGAGTGGCACTGCCACTTTAGTAATTAATACTTCAATATTGCAAAAAAATCTGTCAGAAAAAGATATGTCCGTTTCTAACAGCATTGCATATCATTTCACATTGTGTTTGCACTATAACAGTTTTTGTTTCAACCTATAACGGATACAAATATGCAAATGCAGAAAGGTAAAAGGTGGCAATGATGTACAACCATAATCAGCATTTTACGATGTGCAACAGGATTAACTGTACTGTCACAATGTATGGCTCTGTATTATCCATATTTACTGTAATACAAAATTATGGAAATGTGGAAATGCATTTCATCCTCAAATGCAAAAATCTAAATGTTATTGCTTGCTTGGCATATGCATGTTTTACGAGATCATTTTACGGATACAAAACATACATCAGCAGCCTTAGCCCAGTAGATCCACTCAGCCTCTCCTTGGCATGCAGAGGACTCTTTCACAGGCAGTTGAGCGGCTTGTTATTTACAGTAGTTTGATTTATATCGTTCTGCAAAGACACGCCTACTCTGATTGGGAAGTACTCATTTCCTTCTGCGCATGTTCACAAGTGTAGCAGTGTTATTATCTCTTGAGCCTATTTTAAGTACTATTTATTTTTGCATTTAATATTTATTGCTGATTTTTTTGTCTTGAAAAATACTATGTATTGTCTATTTTATTTTCAGTCTTTCTGTACATATTGAGAGAGGGAGAGAACCCATGCTGGGAGAACCTAGGAGATGTGAACCTGAGCCCTTCTTGGTGTGGGGTGCAACCCTATTTTAGGAACAGTGTTGCGTTATTTTATTGTGTTCTGAAAACAGCCTGCTACAGGAAACCTGCTTGTTCCTGTAGCAGGCTGGCTGTAAAGAAACACAGAGGAATGTTACATTATTCTAGCACGCTTCATGAAATAGAAATTGGATTGGTTAGGAAGTAGTCTCTCCACAGCACACGCACATTACATGAACAGACACACAAACACTGTAAACCACTTCACACCTAGTTGACAAAATGAAATGAAATAGCAGTATTAAGTTGAAAGTGCTACGCTCTTGTGTTGATGGAAATATATTCACAACCTCTGAAAGAATGCTGTTGTATGTGCATTAATATGTATACAAGCTTCCAATCCTCTTTTCATAGAGCGACCTGCCGATACTCTACATAATGAATACATTTGTTGTTTTAAACACATTTTGCTTTCTGTTTTGTTTTCTCTAGCACTTCTCTGAGGACTAAAGAGGCACGGTATCTAAGAAATGGTCCAGAGCTTGATGTAAAGGGCATTTCAACAGCGGAATGGGAGCTGGGGTGAGTGCTCTCTCTGGGAAAACCACAGCATTGGTTAATTGTTCAAACAGCTGTGACAAATGTTCTTATGAAGCAGGGACACGTAGTGGTCTCGTGACTGGTAAGATGTTCTATTAAAAACTCAAACCACAAATGTACTGTATAGTTTCGGATGGATAGACTGAATATTTTCAGATGGGACACTAACAGCAGCTTCCTTGGTGAAGGCCCTGTGAGTGACCTGTTGCTTGAGAATAGATTAGATACGATTAAACTGTATTGTCATTACACAAGTACAAGTACAGAGCAACTAAATGCTGTTTAGCATCCAACCACAAGTGAAACAGTAGTAAGTACCAATATACAGAAAATAAGTATTTAGCAGATAAGATAATGATTCAGGTGGATCTGTAATATATAAGTACGGAATATGAGGTATTAAAGGCTGCCGTGCTGCGTTAATATTAGACCAGGGCGCACATTATCTTTGAGCTCCTCCATTGGTCTTCCTCAACAAACTAAGCATGTTCCTGGAGTTTGCTATTCATGCTATAGGACACGTTGTCATCAGAAGTGTTCATACTTTCACAAAGTTGAGCTGAGATCAATTTGTTAGCATACACAGAAGTACAGCTCCCCTGAACATTTACCAATACTGAGTATCTGTGTACTCACGTCATCGTAAATGACTTTGGTCGAAATCTATCAAAAACATTCTTTGAAAGTAATTGAAAAGACAATCTTCAACTGTAATGTTAAAAGGTCCACAGTGTTCAGTCTTCTCCGTGCAGCAATGTCCTTCAAGACAAAGTGAGAGTAGTTCTATTCTTCTTAACCTCTACTGTACAGTAACCTTTTTATTCATTGATATCAATTATCACTGCCCAACAGCCAGCTCATGACTATATATATGTGCTCTGCCCTTTCA
The DNA here is from genome assembly GCF_023055335.1 of Clinocottus analis. Lineage (NCBI taxonomy): Eukaryota > Metazoa > Chordata > Actinopteri > Perciformes > Cottidae > Clinocottus > Clinocottus analis. The sequence goes on along the minus strand of NW_027175998.1, from coordinate 1,380,235 downwards.
TTTACTCCACAGCATGTAACCTGTACATTGAGCAGCATGAGCTGATCTATTTAAAAGACAGTTCCTGTACCAAATCTGATGAAATGAACTTAACTCAAACCAAACCGACATCTCCAAATCTAATCTCCTCATACCTGGCCAGAGGAACAGATTGATGGATATCAGATGTTAGCTCTAGCGTATCATTAGGGACTAACTCATGTTAGGTTTAAACCGGTTATGTTTGCTCTAGACGACCATTGGAAGGGCAATCTCTATATCTTGTCCATACATTCTTATCAGACAGTCCTCATCATTATCTGTCCTGGTTAATCAACACATAGCCAAAGTAAGAGCACTGCCCCCGATGTACGATGCAGCGGTCAGTGTAACTCAAACAATCCCCTCCTTGAGTAAATGATCCCTCTCTTGGGCCAACGTGAGGTTGGACACAAGACTTAGAAAAGGAAAAGGGCTGGCAATTTAAAACTAAATAAAGACGGGACGAAAGAAGAGAAGCAAGAAAAGAGAGAAAGAAAAGTACAAGGGAAAGAAAAATAAATCAGAAATAAGGAAAGCAGAGCAGATTGAAACAAATGGAGCAGAATGCGAGCTGGGAGTCTCTAATTCTCCCACGTCTCTGTCTCACTCACACACCTGGTAGCAATTGAAAAGTAACCTTATTACCTACAATAACTCTCTCTTTCTTTCGCTCTCATGCAAGCACACACAGTCACACAACTAGACACCCAGAGCCACACACACACGCACACACACACACACACACACACACACACACACACACACACACACACACACACACACACACACACACACACTCGGCCTATTAGTCAGGATAACAAGGCCTATTTATGACCAACATCACACTTACTCCATTTCACTTTAATAGCTCGATGTATTTCCACAGCAAATTGGTCATGTCACAGACACACAAGCTAACACAACTGTAATCACACACATGCTTACACAAACAAAGGACACAACCAAATGTGTGGATGCACACACACACGGTGTTAGGGATGTTTTCGAAGAAAATTGCAAAGGATAGAAGCACTAAAATGTGTTTTTGTCAGTTTATTATAATTTATTTTGATTGGTTGCACCTCAGGTGCTAAAAGTATTTGTGAGATCAAAAAGAAGAAACAATATAATACTAGCAAGTACGATAAATAAAGCTCAGACTATTAACTCCTTGCAGGACTTTCAAGGCACATGTAATATCTGTTTAAACTAAATGGTTCAGAATAAAGTCAATTGGAAACCAGTAAACTAAAGACTAAAGCTACTGGGCAGAACTCGAGAGGTAACGGAGGTAGCTCTGGTTCTCAAAAAAATATTGTAAAACCCCACATCTTGTCACACTGCTTAAAAATGAATAGCATAATACAAACATAACCCCTGAAACCACACAGCCATACAGCCACACCCCTCTTGCAGCATGGCAGTGAATTGCAGAGTGACGCAGAACTTTGAATGCTCAACGACGGCGTCACGTCGACGGCGTAGGTACGGCGTCGACTTGACGCAGAACCATAAACTAGGCTTTACCTGTTCACACCTTCGGGGCCTTTCGGGGTTACGTGTCATGGCCAAGGAAACTTTGACGTGGACTAGTGGAGCCGGGGATCAAACCACCGATGTTCTGATCGCTCAAGTTAACCGACGAGTTGAACACAAACCAGCAGCAGCAGACTTCAGCAACTGCACAACAAAGTGTGTGTGTGCTGCTCAGCGACAGAACACACAGCGGCACAAGGTGCTGCAGAGTGAAGAGCTACATAGGGAGGGAATATCAGATTCATATTCATTAAGGTTGAACTGTTTCTGCTGGATGTGAAAACAGGAAACTGGTTGCCAACACGTTTGTCTATAAAACAACTTTCATAAGGTGAGAAAATGTCAATGTTGAGCTGAGAGCTCGTGGACTGCCTCCTAAGCAGAGATAATACATAATACGTTTGACTTTGGGTCAAGCTCAATCATTCTGTTATGATGTTTAGGTTCTGAAACATTGTCTTTAATATACCAATATGTAAATGGGTAAGCAGTCCATCCAGTATCTGTGAAATCATTTGAGACTTTTGTAGCTTTAGTTTATGAGCTGCCACTGTCACACATGTCTAATGCCGCTGCAGGTATGAGCTCTTAAGTATGGCCTCTTTATTTGTACAATCTTTTGAGCAACAACATCAGACGCCTTCTGTGCTTTCTTTAAATGTTTTGTATTTGGGGTTAGAGCTGACCTGGAATGGAGTAATGGACATGCTTGTTTCTATTTAACAAAATGGTCATCATCTGTAGATATGTGCTTTTCAGTAATATAGCACATTTTTGAGATTTCATCAAAAATGATTTTGCAGACCCCCTGGCAGAGTGCTGTGGACCCCACTCATCACCAGAGAACATGGGCTTTTCTTTCAGCCAGTATGTGATGATGAAACACACCATCAGCATGTCTGTCCGTCCGCTTGGACATGTGGTGATCGTTGCACTCAGGAGTCACATGAAATGAGCCAGTGGAAGCAGCTCTGTGGCTTCAGCCCCCTCTGCTTCTTCCTCCTGGCGGACAGTTTGAACACCAGGCTCAATGGTGAGGGAGCGCTGTGTGTAATACACACTACAACTTTAAAGACAGGGACATATGGCTGCTACAGATACGTCATCATAGTTTACATGGAGGAAATCCCAAAGATTTCTGATTCGAAGCCTGGGTTTATGTTTATGATCTATGACAGTTGGAGCCAGATTACTGTAATCCTGGCAGCAGCTGAGGTGGGACCAGGAAGAGGCAATGTCTAGGGTCATGCTTGAAATCAGCATGACATCACAACACATGTGCACTGAGCCCACACACACACACACACACACACACACACACACACACGCACACGCACACATACACACATTACGCTTCATGTTGAGTTGTATGCCATTTGTCACTTTGCTCTTGTATGGTGTTTTGGTTTCATCATTCCTTCTTCAAATATATTGTAGACTGCAGGAATCATTTAACCGCTGTCAGGAAATAACCTTTAAACTCCAGCATTAAAACTCTGTTGACTGGAAAGGAAATGGCTGGTCAGACTAGATACAAGCCAAGAGGTTTTCATATGTGTTTATAGGAACTGAGTCTCAGTAGATCAGTGATTTACATACCCTTTGTTTATAGCAAAAAACACTGTTTCTCTGTCCCATTCCACATGTTGGTACTGTTCATGTACAAACTGATTGGATTTGCTTGGAAAGTCCCTTCATGTCTGTGCACTTGTGGTTAGTCTCTTTTAATGATTCCACCATTGTCATGGTCATATTCTACGCTATTTATCATGCTTTAACACTCACACACACAAAATAAAACTGCATATTGTTTGATCATAATTATTAGGGCTGGGCAAGTTAACACATTAATAACTCCTAGCAATCCTTTTACTGCATTATTTTTCTTTGCAGTAGAAGGGACTTTTCACTGCCCATACAGGTGCTGCACTTTAAATCCCTCCCAGACGGCGTAGTTCAAACCTGGCATCTTACGGCTCTCCCAGTCCGGCCCGTGTGAGGTCAATCAAACATGAAAAATAAAAAAGATGCACGCCATAAATGCAATACAACGACACTGCTTTTACTTTGAAGTAATTTATGTACGTGTGCACACTTCCGTAGCCTCGCCGTCAGGCAGTGTTGACGACTTGCAGACTCGAGCCTGACGTGAAAGCATGTATTGTTCTGTAGTTTCTGTTCTCAGCGAGCAGCGGTGCTGCCGCGAGCCACTCCGCCTCACAAAGCTCTCATAGGCGGTCAGTCTACCGGCAGGATTGCGCTGCAGGCTCCAAGTCCAGATTGAAAATTGATCACGAACAATGGCAGAGCACTTTAGGTCAGTATCACTTCTGGATCTTTACCCTTCTCTCAAAAAGGAGAACTTTTCTCACATCACAAGATGTTCAGTGCACTTGTTAACGCAACACATGCTGGACTTTTCTCACTGAGGAAGAGAAACTGAACTGAAAACATGAAAAGCACTTATTGCTTTTGTATAACTGAATCAATTGCTGGTCTTTAACATCTTTAAGGTAAACAACAGACTGAACATGTACAAAAGAAATAGTGGTTTGTCCTTAACAGGGACCCTTACTACTGAACACAATGTTTATGTTGTTCCTTGATAAAATACTAATGGTTCTTCTGGTACCTGTTCAGAAAAAAAAAAAGATTCATATACTAAATTTGTATATGTATGTTAACTTGCTGTTGCTCTGAGAGTGGTTGTTATATTGTTCTGATAACATTACTTTAAAATAAAAATCCAATACACTAGTGTTTACTTAATTATTGAATTTGGCGCATAATAAGATTTATCGCAGAAAAATCATGCGATTAATCAGTTAAATGTTTTCAACTTTTCCCAGACCTAATAATTATATTCAAAATCAATAAAGAGGATGTGAACCTGTCAGAAGTATGTGTTTTTGAGAGCTTTATTATCTTACATACTTTAAATATTCACACCTATTTATAATATAGGTGTGAATGTGAGCGTGAATGGTTGTCTGTCTCTATGTCTGCCCTGTGATGGACTGGCGACTTGTCCAGGGTGGACCCTGCCTTCGCCCCTTGACAGCTGGGAACGGCTCCAGCGCCCCGCGACCCTAATGAGGATAAGCGGTTAAGATAATGGATGGATGGATATTTTAAATAGTCCAAAGTCTAATGGTCTCTGAGCTGCAATGTGTGTTACTCTGTGACACTATTATCCAGAACAATTCATGCATTTGCTATTCTTCAAGACTATTTGGTACTGGGGTTAAATATAACTGATTTGTCCCTCAAGTACAGTGAGAGAGTTGCCGAAGTGATTCAATGCAAAGGGTTCAACTTCTGGGAAGCAAATGCCTGTGAATCTGATCCGATAATGAGACACCCTGTTCATGGTTTGAACTGATGTTGAATGCAATATTCAGACGTAAAGGAAATGCTATGAGAAAGATAAAAGTATTAAAGAAGTCAACTATTAATATCCACAATGGCTCTGCTAGGAAGTATGTTATCCAAATGTCGAGGCAGTCGTACCAAATGGTACGCCAGTCTGCTGGTAAATGTGGAAACTTTGCTTTGAAACAAAATGTTTGAACAATGGATGGACCCACTGACCAACATCAGCATCCTTTTAATGGACACTTAGAACATACAGTAACCAGCAGACTCAGGCCTTTAACATTAAGGTTAATGTACTATATT
>NW_027175998.1:1352500-1370000 GCF_023055335.1 Clinocottus analis | reverse complement strand
TATCCAATATTCACTAACTCCTTCCCTCCTTGTCTCTTCTTCCATTCCCCTCTCACTCCCTTCCGACAAGTCTTTCATATTTCATTAGGTTTTAGCAAGGATCAACTCTCTGAGGTTAAGTTGCTCTCTTTAAAGGTCTGTGAATGTGAATGTCTGTTTGTGACAGCTGTGGGTGACGTATAGACGTTCTTACTAGTCAATGCAGCGGGTCTGCTAAGCCATAAATGGACATTAATTTACTTCATGAGGTAAATTATTACCAAAAAGTCCCTTTATAGTCCTTGGCCTTGCACAAATAGCACTGATTTAGAACTGTAGATGCTGGTTCAAGCCATTTTCAAGCATGAAATGCATATTTTCATGAATTTGGTGAGAAGTGTCAAATTCAGAACAGAAGTCATGTGTTCTATCACAGCACAGTCATATCACTTTACAGCAAAAAACAACAACAATATTCAAGTGTGCAGTGACTCTTTAATATTTGATCTCCTTAGCAGTAATGGTTAAGTGTTGGTTCTCCAGAAGACACCTTTTATCTGGTTAAGATGTCAAGTGGGGAAACTAAATCAGACACTTTAGGAAACATCAAGGAATAATAAAGACAGAACCAATTTTTTCTTTTTACATTACACCAACGTAAGCCAATTACAAAGCAAATAGCTCAATGTGGCGGCATAACAGCTGCTTTGTTAACATTGGAGGCAATTAAAGAGGAACTTTTTCACCAGTGGACTGGACTGTCTACTTTTTCAAACTCTGCAAATTTAAATAAAAACAAGCTTGGCTTGGCTGGGGCTTTTCGCCTGTGTGTGTGTGTGTGTGTGTGTGTGTGTGTGTGTGTGTGTGTGTGCTTGCATTGACATCTTGACATTTCAGTTGTTTCTATTTATGTGCTGACGACAACCTGACCTAAATCTTCCTCTCTGATCGGGTCCATGGGAGGCTGGTACAAGTGCATTCTGGGAAAATAAAACCTCTCACCAGGTGACCTTATCACACCTTTCTGTCACTCCTCAGGAAGTGAATTAGTATGTTAGTGTGTGTTTTCCTTTTTTTGTGATGAGTTCTTTCACCCTGCCGCTCTCAGGTTGGAGGACACTAGTGAAGCGTTGTTATCATACCAGCGTACTATACATCACGGGAGCTTTTCACAAGGCCAGTCCTGATTCTTCTGGTTAACACGTATGGGAAGCTAATACTTTGGAGTTTAATCATTTACAATGCAATGCACAAGATAAACATCACTTTATGAATGGACTGCCCTTTAGATCTTATTTTCTGCTCCTCTTTCATTTTTCTTGTTACTCTTACTGTGCTCATTTTTTGTTTTGCGTCGGGTCCACATTCACTTTACCAGATTATACCTTTGCGTTAAACATCAACAGCTGGTTTGAGAATAGACATTTCTCATAACAAAATAAAAACAGTCAAATCACATGGGAAACAAGCCAGTACATTTTTCTCATGACACCAGCAATATATTCTATTGACACTTGGCTGTTCCATACTGCGAGCCCACACTGTCACTAACTGCACTCTCTGCATAATCGATTTGTTGTTTTTTTTTAAATAAAAAAATGATTTCAGAGAGGAGTTTGAAGTATATATCTAGAATACTTACTCCACAGAAACTGGTTCAATAGATAAAATTAGAAGTTCAAACTTACACAGTGTAAAAGTGTGACAGGGAAGAGTTCTTTTATTTTTTTATTTGTGCATGAGCAGGCCATTTAGCGCACCATGGAAGTGAATGCAGTGCTCTGCTCATTGAAATGTGAAAGTGTAATAAAAAACGATTTGGTCTCTAAAATATATAAATAATGTTGATAAATAATGGTGATCTCAACATTGATAAAAGTTATTATCATCATTATAATTTTGGCAATAATCATGCAGCATTATCATATTGTTATAGAGTCCCTTTTGAGAACCTTTCTGCAACGTCACACTACACAGTACAGACTACAGGTCAGATCTCCAACCCAGCAGTTCCCCCATCATGTACCCGCTCTGACACAGCACATGTCCCAACCTTTCCACGACCTCATCTCGCCCCATCTAATATTCACTCACTCCTTCTGCATCTCCTTCCTCCCCCCGCTCCCCTCTTTGTGTCTGCTCGTGTTCAACCTCCTCCCCTCCTCCCACCAGGTCTTTCATATTTCAGTAGGTTTTAGCCAGGATCAACTCTCTGAGGTTAAGTTGTTCCTTTCAGAGGTCTGTGTGTGTGTGTGTGTGTGTGTGTGTGTGTGTGTGTGTGTGTGTGTGTGTGTATTTGCATGTGCTCAGTAGACCAGCATGTCCCAGAGGTTAAGTCGAGTGTTTTAGAAATCAGGAGGAGAGGTGGTTTACTGCTCTATAGTCAGTGCACCGTGTGTGTGTGTGTTTGTGTGTGTGTGTGTGTGTTTCCCCATAAGCAAAAACATTGTGAGGCATAGGAAGAAAAACAAGGAACAAGCTTTTTGAGGCTTTGGGCATAAAAATTGGGAGAGGATATGGAGATTCTATTGGAATTCTCTCTGTGTAGCAGAAACACATTTGGGTCCGGCCGTTTGACCGGGCAGCGCATGTGTTTATGTCATTATGGCAACAGCATCATTGCCGAAACAAATGAGCCTGTTGTGGATAATAAATTAGGTTATTGTTGACGCAATGCACACAAATGTCTTTCATACATTTTCACTGGCTATTAATGCAGTCTTCATATGCATCGTAATGAAGTTATTCACAATTAGCGATACATAGTTACAAGCTCTGCATGCTTGCATTTACATTATAGTCTACGTAGTAATTTACAAACATAACCATCATTGTTTTTTTGGAGAAAAACCTAAAAAAACATCAACATGAAAAATAATAATAAAAAAAAAATTCTGTCAGACTTGCGTTTGAATCAGGCGTGCCGCGTGGGCACCGGCACACTTCACTACAGTTTGTATGTGACGTTGTATGTTAGTTTGTCCACCTGGAGAGAGGAACACTGCTACTTCTTTCTTTACAAGGTCACATCACACTGACTGCTTCAACCATCCCGAGAAACATCACTGTTCATGCTGAAAGTCATCTTGCTGTCGGCTGCTGTGACATTTTACTGAATGTACAGGTCCTGATCCTGAAAGAAACTGTTTTCTGGTTGTTCACTTTTTTTTCTGTTTTTGATTTTTAAACCAGGACAGAAGGTGATGACCTGAATTTCCAACTCGATCCAAACTCGTCAAATATCGACAGTTGGTCAGTGGCCCTCAGCGTCTCGTATGACTCCAACGTAAACCCACTCGTGTCATTATGAGACATTTTGAGTATGAAGAGTGAGATGGTCCACACGGAGTGGTGACCGGGTCAAACACACTCAGAACTGTTATTCAGGAGACTGCTGTTCGTGTCCTGTGCTGAACTAAAAGTAAAGCTTGACATTTTGTCACGTCAGCCTTTACAGGCGTTGTTTGTTGGGTTTAGAAAAAAAACAATGTGGTTAATGTTAACTTGACAGACTAAGTGTTGTCTCACCCTACCGTCCCGCGATAACAGAAAGACACCATGCATGTCACCAGTGGAAACTGACAGGCTCTCCCTGACGGCTCCCAAACTCTTCTGCTTTAGTGATTCTTTTGCACATTGTCTGGTGTATGTAAAGCAGCTTGAGTTGCCTTATTGCTGAAATGGTCCAAATAAACTTGCCTTGGCTAAATTGTCCAAGAAGCTCACCAATGTATGCATTAATACAATTTCCTTTCTTATGATTAGGTGTTGTAGCATGGTAGAAAGATACATTAGCATTCTAAAAACGGTAGTAATCCTCCGTCCAGCTTCACCCCTTTACTCTTCTTCTCTTGTTACCTCTTCATCACTCTCTCCTGGTCTTACAGATAGAAGTGTCCATTTGGGAAGCGAGTCCACTCGTGATTTATGCTCAAGTGTCTGGAATCCCCCCTACCCTTCTCTCTCTCTCTCTCTCTCTCTCTCTCTCTCTCTCTCTCTCTTTCTCTCTCTCTCTCACACACACGCGCACACACATACACACACACACACACACACACACACACACACACACACACACACATATGCCCTTTATACCTTTTAGTGACCCATAAATCTGATGGTGATGAACACAATCGCACACAAAATGCATACATCCAGACCCACAAACATGCCGTCCATGTACTGTATCATTCTCAAGTTAAAAGACCATCTTTGTGCCTTTCTATCTGTCTCTATATATCACTCACTCACTTACGAACACATTTTACATGGTGACATCAGCCCCTCATCATTAATTTTAATGACCACCAATAACCCATAATACACCGGCGCATGCACGCACACACATCCACACAGCAACAGGCGCCACAGATCCTGGAGAGCAATTATAGTCTGCACTTTGTTTATTATCTGTTACGAGAGGCAAGGGACTGTGTGTGTGTGTGTGTGTGTGTGTGTGTGTGTGTGCGTGTGTGTGTGTGTGTATGTGTGAGAGAGAGAAAGATTTTGATAAGATCAGCCCTGTGTTTCTGCTACCCTCTCCCCCATTGGCACCTCTCTTTGTCCTGCTTGACACTCCACCATTACAGACCCACAGCACCAAACTGAGAGCGAATATCATGACAACATAGACTTTGTGTGCGCGTGCGTGCGTGCGTGCGTGTGTGCGTGTGCACGCACATTGAATGGAATAAAATACATCTAGCTCTATTAAGAAGTACAGAGAGGCTTTAAATGGAGCCAAGCCTGCAAAGATGAAGCAAGGTGCACCTCACATGTAATAAAATATATTAACTCACCATGCATGTGTAAGCAGATATGGAATATGATCAAATATTTGTATTTTTTATTTGTATTCTTTTGCTTTCAAACCTTTACAATCTTCAATCTGGGTGAAAGGACTAAACATGCCCAAACTTCTATCAAACGTGTATCTGCCATACCAACAGTTTCCTCCAACAGCAGTTGGAGGAACAAGGTGTACTGTCAGAAGACTGTGTGGTCCAGAGCAGCTCTGACGATGCAAACGCCTCAAATGGTTCTGGCCAACGACAAGATACTCATGCTTTAAAAATATTCCAAAATGATACTTAGTATGATGACATCATGGTTTAACTTGCTGTAAAACTCCAAACAAAGTCCGGTTTAATGTGCCATCACACCTAAAGCTGCTTTCTAATTAGTATTTAACCAACCATCCATTAAAAGAGTCACATTTGTTCATTAAATCTCTTCAATACATTTCTTCAGACATCTCTGTTAATTGAATGCAGCTTCAGCTTGAAGATTTGAATTATATATCACAGACATCTGCAACAACTGTAAATAATTGGTGGAGTAAATTGGTGGACTGCGATGACTCAACTTCTGAGGAAAGTAGGCATCAGAGAAGGTCAATTCTCAGAGAGGTGTCTCTCACAGTTTGACTTCTCTCATTTTTATCCCGCTGAACCGGTTACAGCTCTCTCTGTTCCTCCTCACTGTGTTATCGCCACACAGGTAGAGAAGTGAAAGCAGGGAAAGAAAAACAATCTGAGAAGAAAAACAGGTATCCAGAGGCTGCCAGAAGAAACTAGAGGATTGAAAGACAGATGGTTGCAAGATGCCGCTAATAAAATACATAAGTGGCAGAAGATGAACAGGAAGATGAGGTCGGAAATAAACAGTAGAAGGTAAACTCAGAGAAAGTGTGTGTAGGACACAATGGCCATAAAGCAAGGACACAATGGACATAAAGCAAGGACACAATGGACATAAAGCAAGGACACAATGGACATAAAGCAAGGACGTAATGGACATAAAGCAAGGACGTAATGGACATAAAGCAGGGCAACAGGATGGAAGAGGGAGGACAGAGTAGTCTATGAGACAAAGAGAGAAATGGAAAAGAAACGAAAAGATAATAGATAATGTAAAAGATTGAGACAGATCACTATATCTCCTCCTCTTCTATTCTGTCCTCTCCTCTTCTTCTATTCTGTCCTCTCCTCCTCTTCTATTCTGTCCTCTCCTCTTCTTCTATTCTGTCCTCTCCTCTTCTTCTATTCTGTCCCTCCTCTTCTATTCTGTCCTCTCCTCTTCTTCTATTCTGTCCCTCCTCTTCTTCTATTCTGTCCTCTCCTCTTCTATTCTGTCCTCTCCTCTTCTTCTATTCTGTCCTCTCCTCTTCTTCTATTCTGTCCCTCCTCTTCTATTCTGTCCTCTCCTCTTCTATTCTGTCCTCTCCTCCTCTTCTATTCTGTCCTCTCCTCTTCTTCTATTCTGTCCTCTCCTCTTCTTCTATTCTGTCCTCTCCTCCTCTTCTATTCTGTCCTCTCCTCTTCTTCTATTCTGTCCCTCCTCTTCTTCTATTCTGTCCTCTCCTCTTCTATTCTGTCCTCTCCTCTTCTTCTATTCTGTCCTCTCCTCTTCTTCTATTCTGTCCCTCCTCTTCTATTCTGTCCTCTCCTCCTCTTCTATTCTGTCCTCTCCTCCTCTTCTATTCTGTCCTCTCCTCTTCTTCTATTCTGTCCTCTCCTCCTCTTCTATTCTGTCCTCTCCTGTTCTCTGAACTCCCTCGAGACATTCCCGTCTGCCTATTTTCTTTTCCCACTCCTGAACCCACCCTCTCACTTCTATCCTGCATCCCCTCAGCGTCCACCTGCTTTCATCACCATGACTACAGCACAGCTAGTGTTTTATGTTGTCATGACGACTGAGGTCGAGGCTCAAGCCATATTTAACGAGGTGAAAATGGCATAGTCCTCTGATAATTGACGCGGAAAAAGTTTTATTTTAGACTATCCATGGTAAAGGAAAGGATAGGTACAGTTCTCTGATGCCCTGAATGCACCGGTACGATACACTGTCACACTAAACTAGATTTAGGAAACATCTTGTCCCTTAGGTTTAGGAGATGAGTGTGATTTGGGTTACTGGATGAAATACAGCTGGGAGGTTACGGCCGCTTTGGCGGTTTTGACGGATCCTGTAGGTTGTAAACTTTATAAAAATGTGTGCTAATCGCGTGTAGCATCAAGCTCACACTACAAAATGTTCTATTTTCCATAATGTAGGAAGCTCTCTCTGAGTCCTTTTCGAGTCATCTTGTTCATACTGATGGTTTATGCTTATACTTATGGTCGAATTATGTTTAAAACATGAACAATGTACTTATATGCTCTTGTAAGCCGATGACTAGCTGAGGGACAAAACACAATTAGTCTGGGATTCATACATGGGACTTATGACCAGTAGAACACAAGCTATGAGATCTTAAACAAGCACCCAGGGGGCAGAGGTGTGGAGCAGAAGGGCTTTAAAGGATATGAGCAAAGGATTTTAATGAAAAAGAAGGTGGGAATTTTAGTAAAATGTAAAAGTGAAGATTATGGACTTACTCCTTATTTGCTCTTTCGAGCTGTGCTTTTGGGTTTCCGTCTGTTCTGCGACAGTTCAAGTGAACTGAGATGGATAACAATTGAAATGCTATTGAAGTATAAATAATTAAATCATCATCATCATCATCATCATTTCCATCATCTTCATCATCTGTAATCACACTTGCAATCCTTAGAGTCATAGAAAAGAAAGCAAGGGGAAAGATACACAAACAACCTTTATTTTTCTACAGGGAAATAGTTTGATTTTGATTTAACAATTTCAACATTTCTGTGGTTGAGTCAAAACTTCACGGTGACTATGAAAAACATTTAAATGTGTATTTTTATGTTAGTGTTAAGCATGGGTTTAAATAGTTTTTATAATTGTAAATAAGGTATTTTCTTCTGGACAGAAAACTGATTCTGAAAGAAATGATGCTCTCTGTCTGGTAGATGTGTCAAATGCAACAGTTTAATATATATTAAATATTTACTGTTTAATAGTGTATATTAAATATACAATAGCAGTAATAACAAGACTAATATATATTAGTCTTAATATTACTGCTTGTCGCGAATAATAATTTCAAACAATACTGCACTGACTTCAACTCCATCATGGACTCTTGTTGGAAGCAGAGGCAGTCTGGCTTATTTGAGCAAACCCTTTCTCTGGAAACACTGCCAACAGTTGTCCTCTTAAAATCACCACTGTGACTAAAAGCCCTAAAGACCACAAGGTGAACAAAGCCGGGCAAAACCTAGAACTAGAGAGAATAGTGTGGAAATAACCACTCGTTCTGCTTTATACTTGTTGTGTAATTTACACTGTAAGTAACTCAATGTGTGCTTTAGTTAGAAACTGTATGGCAATCCATTTTGTTGTTTTTTGTTGTGGCATGTTTTGGTCTGCCACAAGCAAAATGTATTTGGTTCCATGTTTTGTTGTAAAGTGCTTTTATTTTGAAGGCGAAAAATACGGTTAAACCGGAAGTTGGAGTGCGCCGTTGAACGGCTAAAAATAAGTTTGTAACGGTCAAAATTTTAATAAATGATTTAGCACTCCCCTGAAGAGGAACACGTTCTTACGTTGTTTTTTTTTAGTGATTACGTTAGTTTTGTAAAGAATAAAACACATTTAAAAATCATCAGTTAAAGTCCAAGACCATCTGTCAGAGGAGTACGCTACATCCACATACGTGGGAACATCAACCTCCATGGTGTCTGGCTTCATAATATTATGCGTAGTCCCATAACAGCTTCTAAATGGCGGCCGCTATCAGCGCTACTTCCGGGGGAGCGGCAGCGGTCAAAGATGACAGGGCGGAGCTTCTCAACACTGATTGGCTGACACAACAATTTTTTTTCGCCAGAGTTGGGAAATTTCAACTCACACGAATTCCCGCCGCATCGAACGCTTCATTCGTGCCGCTCGGTGGAAAATTTGAGTCATCGCAACCTGTCACGTCTGCATTGAGTTTGCTTGAAATCTACTTGCGGGAATAATTCGCGTCACGTTTGGTGTGAACACGGAAACTCGCCAATTTTTGGCGTTCTGCTGTTGTGTCTCTACAACCCTGTTGTAGATTTGATACGGCCGCTCGCAATTCTACAAAAGGATTCTACAAAGGTTTTGAGAAAAGAAGCTCACTGCAGCCACTAACACTGATACAACCTGATGCTCACACATCTGCATTATTCTGTCGGTTTGGAACAAGTTGAATGGTGTTGTTATCATCTGGAAAATAGATTTAGTGCAAGCAGAACAGGTTAAATGCAGCCACAATAAACTTTTTCTTGTTGCCAAATCTTAGTTTTATTTTGCACAGACAGAACTTTATTTGCATTGTCCTAACAAAGTGATTTCATATGTTATTTGTTTTTGTCTGATGGACCAATCTGGTTTACTTGAAAGTATTTGCTATGTTCTTTAATCTATTATTTAAAAAGCACAGATGGAGGAGTCACGAAAAGTTATTTCTATAAAAATTCTGTGTGGACCGTTTGTTACAATTTTGTTGAACATTTGTCTTCCTCCAAAGTGAGGCAGGACAAAAACAGTTTGAGAAGCTCTAATGGAATACACACATGTACATATAGTCATATTTAGTATGCTCTATGGGGAAGAGATTGTATAAACCTATTTATTTTCTTTTTCACACTGCTTTTTACATTTGGCTGCTGCTCCAAGGCTGTTGCTTTTAGCTTGGATGATGACTTCTTGTTCCTCAGATTTGGAAAATATTATTTTGCGATCCTCACACAAGGCTTTTATTGATCAGTAAGCGAGTTAATGAATCTATCCCAAACATAACCTAGCACTGTCATAAGACTGAAAATCCAGAGTGAAACCTGTAGAAACCTGCTTCCCCAAATCCAACTTCATGATACCGGGCCAAGGTTATTTGAGCAACACAAGTTACCATGGCGATAGAGCCAGGTTATGTGCGAGCCACCTTCGTGACATCGAAAACTCTTAAATCTGCTCGACACACCTCGCTCATTCATGTTGCTTCCACATCGATCTCTGGAACAGGTTTTTTTTTAACAAGTAAAACAATTGTCCAATGACTACAAAGCTCTTAACACTCACGGAACATCCCAGACTGACTGATCAGATACCCAGGGTGCATTTCTCTTGTTCAGCCTGCTTTCTGATGAAAGCTAATGAAAGATGTAACTAATGGGAAAGTGGAATGTAATTGAGGTTCAATTAAGACTTAATTCATTTAAAATCCACTGCTACTGCTTGGATTCTAGCGTGTTGGCTATAGATCAAGGAAGGCTCGTTCTTTCTCATCTCACAAGATTTAGGATATTTTAGCAATTTAAATGCGGTTGCGGAAATGCAAGATGCCGTTTTCAAAAAACCCTTTTTTTTTTTTCGTGTGAAAAGAGCCAAAACGGTACTGAACAGCTAGTTGTCTTGTTATTTAATCTTTTTGTTAATCCCTCTTTTCCTGCCTCTCTCTCTCTCTCCCCCCCTCTCCCACCTCACGTTCTCTCTCTCTCTCTCTCTCTCTCCCTCTCTCTCTCTCTCTTCCTCCCTCTCCCTCTCGCTGGGCTCCAGCACTCTGCTGAGGTCATTTTGTTGTTTGCAACAGTCCATGCTGTGCTTCAAAGAGCAGCAGTATCTACCTACCTGTCACATTTGTCTGCGTCTGAACCGTCAGCTGCCTTGATGAGATCCAATGAGCACATCCACAGGTGGTTCTGAAATGTCCAGGGTAATGATGCTTCCACCCGTCCCTATTCTTTCCTCGGGTTGGCTCACATCGGTCTAATTAGGAGGTGAGATATCCGAAGAAATCGCAATCCAGTACCTTTTTAAATAACTGAAAAACATAATTATTTTTGTCTTGACGTGCGAGTAATTGAAAATGTTCGCTGGAGGAGTAAGAGAAGTGGAATGTATCGATGATGGTCGACTTTTCTATCGAGTAGGACAAAGTCTTCAGGTCCGCTATTTACCAGAGGAGGAATGCATCCTTTTGTCAGTCATGAAAACACCCTGTAAGAGCGCTGATTTGTGTCCATCTTGACCAAAGAAATAGAGGTGCTGCATGTCCGACCACACCATCAACACCACTGCAGAGTTTACTGGCTGCATCAAACAAACACAATTTGTAGTGATGGCGTTACAATCATCCTTCCACCTCACCTTGGAACAATGTGTTGGTTATTTTTGTGATGTTTCCATTTCTTAATCAGCAGCGAATACAACCGTCCCAAGAAAAAAAGGCCCTGATATAAGTGGCGAAACATCCAATCTGTCAAGGTTTTCGCCAAAGAAATGTTGTTGTCCTTCCCATAAATAAAGTACTCTCAGAAAAATGTTGAATCAAGCTTGAGGGATTAAAATTGTGGACACATTTTAGTGCCACAATCAAGGACCAATTATTATGCTTCTCCAACGTAATTGGAATTTTTTTTGTCATTAGCAAGAAGTTAGCTGCTCTTTAAGTGAGGCCATCAGGATTATGGTCATGTTCCACTAAGTAAATATGAAAAGTCCGAGGAGCAAACCTAGATAATATGCTCAGCAGCGGCAAGGAGAAATTATGATTGTTTAACTTTTTCAAATCGTGACAACCATGACAACCACACAAGTCACAATGTGGAAAATGATAGCGGACCATATCTACCAGGAAAAGGATCCTGGAGCTTCAAAGCTTCAGCTTCAAAGTTTTATAATCCTGTTTTATCAACTTGTCTTATTTTCTTAATTTTAAGCTACAAGCTGCTCTATCTGGCTACATAACAGATAAGAGTTTAAAATATAGATCATTTGAGCTGACCAGAGACAACTATGATAAAGATCCATTGTGAGATCGCTGTCAGAATGGACCTTTATTAAACATTCGTCCTTTTTTTTGTCCATTTTTCACTGTTTAATGGAACTCTTTTTCAAAGTGAAAGTTTTTTTTTCCAGAATTTACAACCACCTCTCAAAGTCTTCCTCAGTATGTTTTTCTTTTTGTGCTCAACTAAAGTGTGTCAAACTATACAGAAGCACCTTGATGCTCAAACACAAACACACACATATATCTATTTCAATCTTTTACTTCATGACATCTGCTCTACAGAGCATTATATTATCCTTTGATGCAAAATACATTATAAAATATCAGCTACATGTTCAGTAAGTTTTCTTTGGAGGCCAAGGCTTCCTTCCTTCAACTGACTTAAAAGAAAAGGATGAAACCCATGCTGTAATTAATAAAGAAATGCAGAGCATGGCTAACATCTCAACGCCATCCAAACAGGGTTGTCGATACAGAGGTGTAAATCAGAGGTCAAGATAAGATGGTTGAGCACCTCTGGAGGGCTCTTGAAGACATTGGACCATGAAATGTGAAGTATTCACAATTACAAATTAGGCTTTTAACTGACACTCTTACCTAGAGCGGCTCGACAGCCCTCCACCAGGGTGATCGTAGTACTGTTGTATGAGAACCGTGCACAATAAATGAATTCCTCTGACCTCCACGCTGTGTGTACGTAGGGGATCCGAAGGCGTTTCACTCAGCCTAGACACAACTGATTATCTCAGCTTTCAAGCTTTTGTCTTAGTTTATGCCTCTTCATTCACAATTTGGCAGTAACAGTGAAATCTAAATGTTAAATCTGCTCTGACCAGAGTTAGCTGATATATTTAGTTACAGCAATTATGTACTGGCAGTTTTTTACCTTGTAGCTGCACCATTTACATATGATTTATGATCCTCTGTGTTCGGAGGTTGTGCCATATTGTCTTTAATATATCAGGTTTTGAAATCCTGCTTTGGCATTTCCATTATCCATGTTTACCTGCACACGGCAAGGGAAGCCCTAGCCTAGATGTTCTGCTGTGATTTGTCAAAGCAATTAGACCTTCAATGGAAGCGTGTTTCTCTTTTTTAAGAGCACAAAGCTCAGGGCTACGACAGGACCTTCATTTCAAAGTAAGATTACAAGTGCAGACGCTTGTGTGACGACCGAAACTTGGCATTCAAACACAATGCAGAATGCTTAGAGAGCTTGCTGTCACGTGGGTGAACTCCGTTGTCACACAGTTGCTGTGGAGCTGTCACAGGCATGTTGCTCAAAATAGATTATAGGCTCTTCACCGTAAGTGCTGCAGCGCCTCAGACGTTTTGTAAAAGGATGTTGCCTTTAAATGGCTGCACACGTTTGGTTTTGATCTTTTAATTTTGGAAAATCCATTGTGCTTGTGTGATTGTGTTTGGAATGAAATATAATTAGACCAATTAAAGTGTGTGGTGGGCACAGAACAGTCTGCATTCATGAGATGCAAACAGGATGGATGTAAATGTTTAAAACGTGGTGTAGAACACGGCGGGGTGACCTCATTGTGTCAAAGCTTGACTGAGTACAGTGAGAGAGAGAGTTGTAGAGATGGTGGATAGGAAAATGATGATATACTGTATATTCCCATGAAGAAACTATGTAGTTAGAGGGACAATGTTAAAGAATAGATGAACATGAGATTCACACAGCTGTACATATAGTGAACACTTTATTAATCTACTAGTTTTTCACAATTTCCACCGAGGAGGTTACGTTTACCGGGTTCCCAATGTGGAACTTTAAGAGATGAACACTAAATGCCCACGTGATCATAATGACAGGAGGGGCAGGGTCGCTCAGAAAGTGCTTTGTCTTGTGATGCGTTCACTTGCTGCCATTTGTGTTGTGTTTTGTTGCTAATGGACATCATTGCTAATCGATGAGTGTCCATCAAAACTGTTTTGTTGCCATGTTAGCTGGGACGGCGTATCAATATATATGCATGTTAAATGACGACTGACTTAGAACTCATGTGACCTGTGACTCATGTGAGTCCCATGACTAACGACACAACTCTATCACGCCTATACACATACGACTACATCAGTTGCTATGAGTGTGTCTTAAAAGACACAGGCGTGTTAGTATTGAAGTTAGTTGCAAGTCTGGTGCGTCTCTTACACCAACTATAGAGGATCTCTGCGTCAGATGCAAAGGGAACTAAACAAACTGCGAGATTTGATGCATTTGGATTAAGAACGGGTTGTCAGCAGAATTCTATCCTAAACTTTAACTTAAAATTCCACCAGTTACAAGCAAACCTTTCAAAACGGCAAAGTGATCCAACGTCAGGAACACACTAATGGAGTCGTCTGCAGCAGACATGTGCCACCAAATGCAAAGGCTGCAATGTGTCAAACTTAAAGCTCCCCCGTTCCACGCCGTCGGACCCCAATTGCACCTCTTTTCCCTGTGTTCAAGTCGTCATCTGAACCCCAAAAGAGTTCTAATACTTGTGGTATTTTATATCATTTTTTTCCGCTTTAAAAAATAATGATTTTACAACATATTTAAAAAAAACAATCAAGCATGATTCTGAGCAAGAGTTTGTTCCATCTCCATGGATCAGGGCCTTAACAACATCCCACATACTAACAACCAGTGACAGGCTGTGGTTTTACAACTAGGCTTTTAATGAGTGCCGTATAGTCCACATCACAGGCGGACTGGGGGAAAAAAGTGTAGCTGGAGTTACTGTCACAGAGCAACACACTCAATCCACGGCGCGTTCATGTGTGAAACCACAGCAGACACCCGACCCCCTGCCCCGACCCGCGGACTCCGCTGAGCCGCTCCCCGCCGGAGTCCAGCATGTGTGGACCAGACACCTGACTCACGGACCCGTGGCAGCGTAACTGTGTGTCCCACGTTGATGACATGTCACCACCTCGGTAAATCCGTGCCGGCCAGTTGATGTTCGCAGATGCACATCAGTAGCACAAATTTTCTAGCGTGTAGCATGTTTCTCAGTTTGCTGGTACGACTGATTGATTATGAGTATCTTACTTTCACCTGGATTGGTCTACTTGCATCACTGGGCCAGTGACGAGCTTGCTAGTTGGCTAGCCATAACTAGCATAATCAATCATATGTAGCTATGTGCCAACAAACTATGTAACACTCGTGCCATGACAGGCAAGGCCTCCAGCTCCATTAGGCCCAAGACCTCTCGCAAAAAAATTAAAAAATGCATTTTGTTTTAAAAAACGAAAACTTAATTATCTCCGCCACCACAGGGTTGATTAACTTCATTTAAATTGCTACAATACCATAACACTGTGAGAAGAGACAAATAGTTTCAAGAAAAATTAACTGTTAAGTTTAAGTACTTACATAAACTTGCAGCAGGGGCCGCAACATTTCACTAAATCCTTGATAAGTTTCCCGCACAACGTTGGATTTCACTAACAGACACATCCCCGTAACTGTACTGGCGTGTGGGAGTCTAACAAAGTAAATAAAATGTTTTCATGTGCCCCTATTAGTACCTGTAAAGTCACAAAACGGCTTTTTTTATTTTATTTTTTTTCTGGCGGACGTCTATGAGTCCTGAAGGGTTCCTGGTCTGCCCATGTCTCTAAAACCATGTCATACAGCACATGCGGAAGCTCCTGAACATTTCAATACCCAGCGTGCCTATTTCGGCATAACATAAGTATTTTTTTCCACTTTTTGACTGAACAACACCGTTTTTTGACTGAATATCCTTCATAATGCCAAAGCTCTGTTGGATTCTGATTCTTTAGGTCCTAATCTTTCCAAAAAGGTGTCTTATTAGCATGTGTGCTGTTGTTAGGACACTGAACCATACAGTTTGAACAACTCAAGGAGCCATTTTTGGGGAATCTGGCTCATATGATGCTGGATGTTCATAGTTAAGATCAAAATATGGTATAACAGTGAAACTTCTTTTTTCGCAGAAGATTTCTAAAAACACACAAGTATTAGAACTCATTTGGGGTGTATACGACTACTTAATCACTGGGAAAAGAGCTACAGAAGGCTTTCAGCCCCCATTTTTGGGGCTCTGAGGCTCAGAAGATGTTCTGTATCACTTTGTGTTGTGTCTTTTTCCCTTTTTGTGTTGATAACTGAGACCTCTGCTAGCTTTGAGACCTCTGCTTAGATGCTTTGTAAAGTATAGATAGTCCCCACACAACATACTTAACTAATACTTAATTAACTAACGAGTAATAACTACTAAATAAATCATGAACTGCAGCATTTTGTATCATTTACTAACACTTTACAATTGATCTTATCATCTATAAGTCCTGAATACTTCAATTACAATCGAGGAATCCATCATTTATTAAGTATGAAGACCCAAGCTTATTAATCAAGAATAAAATATTTAGAACTGTTTATGAATTACATGCTAATTAGTTACTAATGAGTATTCATGTTTTAACAATGCTTTATAAATGATGAATTAAGTGTCTCTTCATGCTTTACTAATGATAAATAGTGTGTACTGATTATTAAGTGCTACCAAAAAATGAGGCAGCAGTTGTAGTGTGATAAAGGCCGTTGACCGGCCTCTCCATGAATAACACTGTGGTTCCTGTTAAAGGTAGGCTTGGTCATCAAAACAGTTTTCATATTTTTGTGGAAATTTGCAAACATCCTGACAGTAAACAAAAGTAATTAAAATCCTGCATGTATTCTGCCCGTGTACTCACTGCAAGCTCAGCTGCTGTGAGTTGACATGTCTGTTTGTTTGTCTGTTTGTTTATTATATTAATTGTGAGAGAAAGAGAGAGAGAGAGAGAGAGAGAGAGAGAGAGAGAGAGAGAATCATTGCCGAGGATTTGAATTTTGTCTTTCAATGTTACATTTTTATACTATTAAGTTACTTTCCAACAAAACAATGGAGGCTTGTGGGTTACGAGCCAACAGTGTAATTTAAAGATATTCATTCATATTGTTCATTTAAATATATCAATACAATTTGTATAGCCCAAAATCACAAACTTGCCTGAACACATAGGACATCCTCTGTCCCGCTCAGGAACAACTCCCCCTAAAACCAATTTAGCTGGTTTACTGGTCATAAACACACATAGGGAATCACATCTCAAAGAAATTGCTTCAAAGTGTTTGTGTGTGTGTTTTTTAAATAGAGCTGGTTGGATGTTTCTGTGGGAGAAGTTTCTTTTTTTTTTTTTTTTTTAAATATTAATGGTAGTAATACCAAAATAAAAAGCTGTCTTTTTGTGGAATATTTAGTTTGACAAAATGTAAAATAAAATACTAAAACATATGCAGTTTATATGAGGATATACAACCCAAGTAATGAATGAATGACATCTCATGGTAACGTAAAGGACTTAAATGCACGTAAAGTGAGCCCAGCTAGTGATTTTCATTTTATTTACATTTTATTGCTGCATGGTTTTATTAAAACCAATAAAACTATCTCAATAATGCTGAAATAAAACAGGTAAATACACATTTACTGTTTTGGGTGTCTGCAATTTTCAGGAAGCTGCATTATTAAAACCACGGCCGAGCCTTAATATTGTTCACTTGTGTTTCTCTTTCCAACCGTTTCTCCTTTTGGTCTGTGTGTGTGTGTGTGTGTGTGTGTGTGTGCACACGTGCGTACGTGTGTGTGTGTAGTTCCTGTCCTGCCACTCACTCTCCTGGATCCCTGTTTGTCTGCTCACCTGCCATCAATCAGCTCATCCCGCTCCCGCTCTGCTCACCTGCCTCTCATCAGTTCCTCTTCATGCAGCGTTTCAGCCCTCCACACATCTGCCGTCAGATCGTTGTTCTGTTATTGTGGTAGAAACATGCTTCGGGCCTCA
>NW_027175998.1:1305000-1350000 GCF_023055335.1 Clinocottus analis | reverse complement strand
CCATCTTCCCTGCGATGCCAACACATGCCGAACTGGTTGTCGTCCAGTATTTTTAGGCTAAAATGCTCCATTAAATCGTGCTGCAACACAAGGTAAAAGTTGGTTTTACATCAAAATGAGTTCTATTCAAAGATCTGAAGACAACTTCAGAAAGCTGGCTAAAACCGAGAAAAAAAAAACTCTTTCAGTTAAACTAAACAAACATAGGCAGTTGGATTGTAACCTCGTTCCTAATTTGAAAAGAAAAGTTGTCTTTGTGTTTTCTGTTTGAACACATTGTATGATCGTGTTTCTCTCTTACGCCAACTCACTGCAATTTGATTTGAGGTTTGACGCTTCCACAAACAAAATATTTGATTTCCAAAACACTGGCCAGAACAGGAAGTGTGTTAGCATGAACATCTTAAAGCATAATAGTTTTAATAGTTTATCCATTGTATTCTATGATACCTTCCAAACTATGCTAACGCACAGTAGCCTAGCTTTCCTGCCAAGTGCATTATAGCAAAATCAGTGCTAGAACCAATGATGCTAACTTAATATCGATGCACGCAGTCCAATTGTGGTTAATTATGTACTGCAATTTGTTTCACGTAAGGACAAAAGACTCCTTAATGACAGACTTCCAATTAACATGTAAATACTAATGAAATAACCCAACCAACCATTGCCAAGATTTGGTCCGTCTGC
This sequence comes from Clinocottus analis, assembly GCF_023055335.1. Classification (NCBI taxonomy): domain Eukaryota; kingdom Metazoa; phylum Chordata; class Actinopteri; order Perciformes; family Cottidae; genus Clinocottus; species Clinocottus analis. The sequence goes on along the minus strand of NW_027175998.1, from coordinate 1,349,310 downwards.
AATTTGCCTTTAACCCAGCTTGCACTATCTCACTGTCTGGCACCAATTACAAGGCTTTTCAGCGGGTCTATTAAATAGTTCCAGCGCTCTTGTGCACCCAAAAACACGTCAACTGATGTTTCAGTAAGTTTCTGTTCTATTGCCAAACGTTCTCAAAGATTTTCATTGTGTTTAAGGTTTGGTGAGTGTGGGGGGACAAGTCAGCGCTCTTTGTTCTTTATTGGAGTCAAACAGACTTGGCATGGAATCAGAGCCGGTTCAGGCTCACCCACCTGCAAGAGATGTTGTACCATTTTAAACCAGAAGCCAACTTAGTTTAGCGGTCGTCTTTCTGTCTGTATATTAAGAAACCAAAATACTTCCTTTTCCAAGAACATTTTAGTGAATGTTGGCACTACAGCTCCTCAGCCACGGGAGAACAGCTCTTTCCAATCTGTTTCATTATGCATCACTTGAAACTTGAGTCCGAGTTAGCTGAGCATTTGCTTTTGGTGGACAGATGTGTCCCTTTTATAATTGTTTAGTCACACTGTCACTGTGATGGCTGCTACCATAGTAACCAATCAGATCCACTTAAATGCCATGGCTGCAATTCACACACACACACACACACACACACACACACACACACACGCACGGACAAAACATACTCACGCACTTACATACCAACATGCATGATTTTTTGCTTTTCTTTTTACCACATTACAGAAAAAAGAGTTACCTTTCATGCTGTTAAAGGTTCCATTTTAGTGTTCAAGGCCAGGGTGAGCATTTTCTGTGTGCGTGTGTGTGTGTGTGTGTGTGTGTGTGTGTTCACTGCACAGACACTAAGGCATTCCAAAGCCTAAAGCGGCGCTATTGTATTGGCTATTGGATTAACTGAACGCATGCTAATAGACATACTCAAACCCATGCCAAGGTCTTACACTGACAGACGCACACTCTCTCTCAAACCCATGACACACACACACACTGCCAAAAAGCCTGATTTCAAGGCTATGTGCTTAGTTAATTGTGTACAGTCTGCTTTCTGATTATGAAATGAACGTTATTCTGTTTTCAAGGTCACATTTATTTCCATCAAAAGAATGCCGTTATTCCAAACACTAAATCTACATTCACGGAACAGGACGCACACAAACGGGCACACAAACGGACACACACGTCTATTCATTTAAACAGCACAGTTTAATGGGATTAAAACATCAATTGGTATATTCTATCTGTATAATTTGTGTTCGGGACTAAAATCATAATAATAATTAAATCTTTTGTCATTTAATTATTTATCAACCTTCACAATAATGTAGCATCTTTTTGTTTTCATCTTGTTCTTTTCTATTTTTGCTGGGGTTTTCAGTATCTACACTGATACATACAATCATGGAAAATATAGGTACAAAATTAAATAAAAACTTCCCTTGAAAAATGTTGTATAACCGCAGTATAATTACACCTTTATGAAAGTTCCTTCTTTATAATTCTGCTCCTACTTCTACGACTACACTATACAATTGAGTGTACTGCTATTACAGAACATTTTTTGTTTTTGTCGTAGCGTTAGATTTATTGATTGCTGTTTGGATGTAAAGATAATTGAAAATACATTCACAACCAGAGCTTTAAATGTATTCATTATTTATATCATTTGTGAGCAAAATGACTGGAGCCTTTGTATTTTAATCCTGGGACAAGGGTTACGGTTTGATTGATTTTGATTAAATCTGAGTCTATTTTTGAATCTTTGATGTATTCTTTATGTCTATAGCAGTGGATATTTGTAACAAAGTAACCCAAACTCAGATTTATTTGAGATCTATACTTTTGTAGTCTAAAAAGGAAAAGCTCTAAAATTTTAAGATATATTAGTGGCCTAGTTGTAGTTGAAAAAACATATGGTCCACCCACAATGCTTATTTTTCCTCACATATGGTCTTTGGCCACGTACAAATGCATGCTTACAGAAAGCAAATATATCTTTTTCACCGCAGATGTTTTGTGTCGTCATAGGATGAAAAATGCTGCTGGGAAAAAGACCTGTGAACACCATAACAGCCAAAAGCTGTTAGGAAGTTAGGAACGAGGCAACGGAACGTCTCTGTAAGTAGAGCCAGAAGCCTGGACACAAACGCACAAGACGCACCTGAATGTGCGATTTGGTTTGAAATCAGGTCCTATCTTCCCATTGGGAGCATGGGCTTGTTACAGGACCGGTACAAGCCCATGATCTCGGCTCTGGTCCCTGCCTTTCCGTTGCAATGTCAGATACCATAGGAGGTAAACAAACGTTTGTATCTTTAAATAGCCTGGGCACAGTCCCACCCTTGCGGGACGAGTAACCGACTGTTTTGGCGTGTTCTTTGAACGTTTTGGGATCCTGTAAAGATCACTCTGCACTCAGCGGTCTCGCCCGGCCGGCCGAAGGAAGGCATGGACCACCTGTCTTCACGGAAGAGAAGGATAACTTCTACAACTCACTCTCTTTCAATTAAGTCTACTCTCGCTGTTTTTCTCTGCTTCCAGACTGGGACTAGCTGCTGTGCAACCACCAATGGTGACACGATTGTCCTGTTATTGTTCGAGCTGGAGGAAGAAAAGAACTTAATCGCTGTGCTGAACGACCCAAAGAAGAGTCTTCTGTCTTGGCAGAGATTGGTTAAGACTCACCGATGTAAGCTTTACTGTGTGTTGTGAAAGTATCTCACCACTGAGTCCAGTCTAATTCGGTGGGACTACACTGTGTTTGCAGCTCGTTTCTGTGTTTAAACGTTACGCTGACGGTCTTTCCCTCTCCGTGGGCCCTTGCTTGTGTTAGTTTCTGTCACTTGATCAGGATGAAGGACCAGTGCCACTGGGCGAGTTTTTGAGTGATTAAGGACAGCTTTTGTGTGTTTTTAGCTTTGCCTTGAATGGTTTTCTCTCCCTTCCTTTAACAAAGCCTCGCACTTTGTTTGATTCGCGAGGTCTTCCCGCCAGCATCAGCAGTTCATCTCATACATGTAAAGTAGTCTTTAAACTTTCTACTGACATTTGGACAGAACAGCCTTTATTTTGAGTATGTATCAATGGTTTGGTTAGTTGTACCTGATTCCAGGGTGGTGCCTCTTGTTTATTTAAAATATTGTATTCATAATTTCATTCAGATCAATAATTCTATCGATACCCATATTTTCTGTGATTATTGCTTGTAATCCAACATGCTTCTAACAGATCCCAATTTGATAGTCCTGTGATGCGAGTCCAGACCTCTGGTAGACTGACTGAGGACTCACAGATGTTACCTTTCTGCTGTGATGTGCTGCTTTCGCCACCTGTGTGATGTAGACAAGAAAAGTGACTGTTCACTCCGTCTTGCACATTGTTCCATGATTACTGAAGCTCTGTAGCAGGTGTGTAATCCCAGCGGGATATGTGCAGATCCCCCCACAGTTTGAAGAACTTCCCCACGCATGACGGTCACAGAACCAACCACATATACATGCCTCCTTTAAATCAAGGCAAGGGGCTTTTTAATTTGCTCATCTGTGGTGGAGCAGAGAGTGGATTTACAGCCCACTAGAGCCAATATAGGATCTTCTTGCTTGAGAGCAGGATGTGCAGTGCTTAAAGTTGAGCTGCCTCGCGCACTCCTTCAACTCTGCGCTTGAAAATTGAGGTTCGTTATTGCTCACCACCTAATCTGGAATGCCAAACCTGGCGCAGACTGTTTTCAGTCTTTGGATGACTTGTGCACTTGTTGTTGAGGGCAGAGTAATAATATGAGATTACTAGGTAGTTGTGGCGATTGTGCTCACATAGGTCCATTGCAATTCTCTTCCAGGGTCGCTCCGGAAGTGGTGTGGAGATGAGCGTTCTTTTTAGTTAACAGCACACCTGACATGACGTCACAAGTTTGCTTATCTCCATAGACGTCCTGGCCACCAAAACAGATGAGCAAGCGTTCTTCCCACCGTTTCTGAAGGATTTGACCTCTCATTGGCTTTGTCATGACAATCCTGTTCCCTCTGAGGACCAGCCCATCGTGTTCTGATAGCTTTGATTTCACTTGGACGCACCCTCTCGCATCCATGGACACATTACTTAAGTGTTCAGGCCATCCTTTCTTTATGAGCTTCACAACCAACAGCAGTTTGCCATTGGCTGCTGTCACCATTCTGATTTCATCCATCTTGCTTGAAGACGCAGGGATCCCCCTTTTGACACGATGTAAATCAAGTCAATAGAGGCTTCTTAAAGTGCTCAGCTGGTTTTAATGGATCACCAAGTGTTGCCATTACATACATAAATGTAACTTCCCTATAACCCCCGGTATCTGTGCAACCGCATTATACTACCGAATATGACACCTACCTTGTAAAATGCAGCAACAGCTACTAATCTATAATGATCTATAATTAAATTATTTTTTTAATAATACTATCAAATCTGACATGGCACACTAGCAATAACTGTATAAGAGAAATTTTTGAAAAGTGCCCTCATATCTGCATGCCAAAGTACCTCTTTTACAGTCTTTGGCACTTGGGCAGCCTGCTATTTACGTTTTCTTTTTTTTAACCCAACTCGTCAACTACAGCGCCAGTGTTTTGGTGTCTGAACCTGAGGTTCCTGTGAAGACGGAAGTTCATTTTGAAAAGACACAATGCATGTAATGAGTGGAAACTGATGCTATAGGCGGAGCTGAAGAGGCATAGTTTTAGGGCCACTGAGCAGGCAATTGCACTTAAAGAGTTTATTTTCCCGTCATTGCGCAAACGCCTGCCCTTCTCTGCCTCTTGCCACATTTAGACGTAGCCGGGTATTTACGGAAACGAATATTTCTGGCCCTCTGTTTTCAAAAATAACGTCGTACACACATGATTGTTTTCCAAAAAGTTTCTGTTTTACATGAAACCTCATAAATACGCCACCGAGCGTCGTGATCAGTAGGCAAACTGTAAACAGAGGACGCTCATATATGACGTGATGCATTTTTAGTCGCGTACAGTGACGTTTGAGGACCTAAAACTCTGTTTGACCGAGGGCACACGCAAATACGACAATGGAGTTTTCATAGATCTCCGCTTTGGCCGGAGTTTTTGGAAATGATCGTTTTCCGTCATAAAATCTCCGTTTTCGTGTAAATGAAAGGCAAAACCGCATGAATATATATGCGTTTCCCCATCGTGTAAACGAGGCATCTGATTGGCTAGTAGTTTATTGCTATGACCGTTGCTTATATGGATGGGATAACATTACAAATTTACATTTTTAATTAATGTTAACTATACTGTTAATATGGCACACTGATTAAAAAGAACATTTTGAAAAAGCATTTTGAATCAAAAAGGTTGCTGATCCATGCTGTGTGGAAAGCAGCAAATGAACATGGTGCTTGCTCCCTCCTCCAGCTGCGCCCTCACCATCTTTGCAACAGCAATGCAGGAAAAGTGCCATTTCAACCAAACTACTGTGACTTTTTTTCTATTTTATCTTTAGCAATTATAAGTAACTAAAATACAGAATATAGTCGTTTTAGCTCAACTATCAAGTTCACAAAGACCCGGTTTAGCAGATTGTACTGCCTGTGTTGCTAATTAACCAAACATGAGCTATAAATCAATATATATATATATTAGTGCTGTTATATTAGCGCGTTATTAACGACGTGAACGCAAACCAATTTTTCAACGCCGTCAATTTTATTAACGGCGTTAACACATTTTAATATTTCAATGCCGGATGTAGCTCAACCGGAAGCCCTTGCTTACCTAAAATGTGCACTTTTTTTTGAACCACCCTGTTTGGAAGTTGTTTTTCAATAAAATAAAACATTTGCATAAAGCAAACATCTTAAGAGCATTAAAATGAAAAAAAAAATGTGATTAATGGCAATCAATCGCAAGTTAACTATGACATAAATGCGATTAATCGTGATCATATATTTTAATCGTTTGACAGCACCTATATATGTATATATATATATATATATATATATATATATATATATATATATATATATATATATATATATATATATATATAATACAAGTTGTATTATTATGCTTCTGACACACAGGGCCATACAGAATCACACTGGGTCCTCCGTCCTCATGTGCCCTTTTTGATTTGCTTTTCAACTGATGTTGTTTGTGCAATGGCCCTAAAGAAATTTGAGCTAGAAACAGAGAGAAGGTAAAGAGAAAGAGACAGCATGCATGGAAAGATGAGAAAGAACAAGAGAAAGGACCAGAGATCAAGAAATAAAAGAATCACTGCTGGAGATTTGTTTTCTGCAGGATTCTCCAACGAGGCAACGGCTCTAAGATCAAAGAAGTACAAGAGGTTTCAAACACCACCGGCTCTGTTATTCAAAGTCCCTATATAAATACAATGTCGTGTAATTTTCAAAATTGTGAGTTTTTGAGTTTATTGGTCACATGTGAAGGTTGGATACCACTGTCTGCAGCAAATTGTGAGGATCTCCAACAAAAAGAACAACATCAGGAACAATGGGATGGCCTTCAATATTTTATCAGTGTTGTGTTTATGCTGTTGTGATAGAAAAATTAAATTTGATTGCTGTATGACATTCCTTTATACTGTGCATTTCATCAGTGATTTTCTTTCCTCTGCGGCTGACCTATTCTCTTCTCTTCTTGTTCATTTACAGATCATGAACTCAGCGCTAACACACAGGAAACTCATTTCCTGTCTCTACACGCCGCCTGCTCCGCTCGGCTCCCTGCACCTCTCCAACAACATACAAGGACCCAAGTGATGAAGAACCGGGACCGGGCTCAAGGCTAATGGGCAGCACCTTGTCTTTCACCAATGTGTCCAACTGCAAAGGTACACCATGTTCAACATGCAAAGAAATAATAGATAATGATCAATTATGTCATTTTAGGGTAGATCGTGGAACAAGATGCTTTACATCATATCAATATATCCATCTGCTAACAGTGCAAAACCAACTAATATTGTTTTAACCTATTTAACCCCAGCAAAGGCCCAGCCATTTTTCGAATAAAAAAAAAAAAAAAGAAGAAAAAAGGAATTCCATGTATTTCAAGATTAGCAGGATGTATTTCCTCTTTTTAATGATGCAAATCATCACCTTTTTAATTATAAAATAGCACAACGTAATAACAGTATCTCTGCAAAGTTTGATAAGGGGAAGTTCAATATTTTTAGTAATTAATTTAGTGCAGATTTCGTGAACCGTAGGTTTAGGTCCGCTAGAAGCAAAAATGCCCTAACTTACTTCCTGGACCTTAAACACTTCTGGTTCCACAACTGAGAGGCTCTGCTCAAGCAGATGCACCAACACATACCAAGCAAGGCAGTGTGGAATGTTGTTTCATCCATAAGTAAGTCATATTTCAGATTTGGGGCTGGAATGTGGTTGATATTTTGGTGAGGCTTAGTCCCATAATGGTTTTGGCATATTATTATTAGCATATTCTGTAGTTTGTCAACTTTCCAGAAAGGTGCGCCATTCATGTGTGGCATCAAGCTAGGGATATGCAAATTTATTTTTTCATAACTTGGGGAGCTCGCTGGAGTCACTTAGTACTTATTTATGGTTTATGTTAATATTTATGGTTGAATTTGGTTATAAATATGTAAAATGGACTATTACTTTCTTGTGAGGCTTTGCCTTTTGCTATCACTTCAGAGGCTCTGGTATCAATTCATGGGAGTACAAGGACTTGGAAAGGAAAGTGAGGAAGACCTCCTGATGAAGAGTTCAGTCCCTAGTTTTGGGCGGCTGAGGCTCTTCAGGTTTAATATATATATATATATATATATATATATATATATATATATATATATATATATATATATATATATATAAATATAGATAGATAGATAGATAGATAGATAGATAGATAGATAGATAGATAGATATACATATAATAGATACACACACACACACCATGCACGCACATGCCCACACACACACCACACACCCACACGTCTTCTGTTACAGCCCTGTGGAGGGGTGAGTGACTCTTCACACATGCATGCGGTGGAGCACAGTTGTATCCTGCAGAGAGGTCATTCACCTCTCACTCATACACACTTGATTCTTGACCTTCACTACATCAGCCATATCATAGCTGCATCATGCGCACACATGTAGACACACATTACTTATGAAGAAGATGTCTATGAGGAATGTGGTTATCATACACAAGCAGTGGTTACAGAGACATACACCAACTATGGCTGTGGGGGTTGCTGTACTTGTGCCAAACCGTCATGGTACAGGGATCCCAATCTGCATGCAGAATACACAGTTAGTAAATGTCTGCACATGAAGTGAAACCAAAGCTCACAAGCATGAGTTCCAGCTGCAACAGCAACAGAGAGAGAGGCCTGTATCAACATTGAGAGTGGTCTCTCTCTCTATAAATGGAGCAACTTAAGTAATAAGTAAATGTTTTTCATCAATCTTTCTGGTCAAGTAGTTGAAAGCACCTGAGTTTTGTGGGCTGTCTCCACAAAAGATCAGGAATAACAGTGCTGTACCACCGCAACACACTACAAACACAACAGTGTCTGAGGCACAAGCAAAAGGTGCAATAATGAACATTAAAAAGCATTTGGATTGTGATTTTGTGGATTATGATCCCTGCCTTGTTTCTTTGCAGGTGCTTTCGCTTTACGAGATCGTCCCTGACAGGCAGTTACTCTTTAACCAGGTACCACTGACAATCAATGTTATATAGCAGTAGCTGAGTGAGCTCAAGTGGTTTAATTACGGTTTTCTTATCAGCATATCACAGACACTCTCAGAAATAAAGCGAACACATCTGTAACGAGGCAGGGATCCTTCCACCAGTCAACACTACACCTGGCATGCTATTGGTTTGGGCATTTTGACAGGGTTGTTGCACAAAAAAATCCGAGAGCAGAGGAGAAATCAGAGAGCATGAGAACAATCCGAGAGCAGATGTATACAAAAGCAACATTTCCAATTGGCTGTTGGCACAGGCTACAGCTACATGTACACAAGTGGAGATGCCACAGTGTATTTTCAGCTCATGGAAATTAATTGCAACATTTTTGGCACCTGGAAATGTCTTATTCAGGGATTGGTTGCAATTAGCTCCACCCTATGGTGTCACTTCTTGTTACCAAAAACAAGATGGCAAAAATCCAAAATGGTGAATGCCAAAGTACTGAACTTAAGGCTTCAAAAGAGCAGTCCACAAACCAATGGAGGCCTACTTGGTGACGAGTTCCACTTCTTATATCGCGTCTTTGGCACGCTGTAATGTTGGCAGAAATGATTTACTAATCACCTTTTACATCGAATAAACTACACCTACCTTCAAAATAGATCTTACATCCCTGCCGTTTATTTTAAAGCTTTATAACGTAATGTTTTTATGATTCTTGTAAAAAAAAAAATTCCTGTTTATTGTCAGTTGAGCTTTTTCAGATTTGCTGAATGTTTCTTGTTCTTAGGTCTCTCTTTGATACAAGATATGTATCTCAATGAGAAATAAAGATACAATATGATTAAATGAATTAAACATATGGTCATCTTTATTAAACTATTTGGAGTGAGAGATGTGAAAGCATATATGATAAAACCTCACATGAGTGAGGGTGGGACAAAGGGAAGAGCAGATTAGAGGTGACGAGGAGAGTGAGGATATCCCTACAAACAGGTGAGAGAGCGACAGATTGCAAAGTGAGATCAGAGAAAGAATCAGAGAGGAGTTCTGCCATCCTGCCTTTGCTCAGCAAACACACACAGTAGATGAGGGCTTTTAGGAAGGGGGGAATGGAGAGACAGTGAAAGAGAGATACATGGAGGAGAGCAAGAGAAAACAATAAAGCACAAGTGAACAGGAAGAGTGAGACGTTTAAGGACAGAGGGAGGAATCAGCGCGTAAGGGGAGGCAGAGAGTGACAGTGCCGAGGGCTTGTTGAACAGGCTCCTTTATGCAGAGGCACGGCTGCTGACAGACAGCACTGATATGGAGCATTAATACACACACACCATACACAATACACACTCAACTAGTGATAGGGTGTATTACATATTACAAGCTGTTAAGTCTGCCGTCAGAGCAGATGTTTATTCATGACAAGCATAGGAGGAGAGCGGCAGGGCTTACCTGCTGCTGAGCCTGTGAACACGCACACACACACACACACACACACACACACACACACACACACACACACACACACACGCACGCACACACACACACACACACTGTGTGTGGGTGGTTGATGTATATGAACATGTATAGAGGGTTATAGCATGAGGCACAAGGGGAGTCATTGCTTTGCTCAAAGGCAAATTAGCAGTAATACGATGTCTCTTTACTATGGTTTGTGGTTTTTATATATTCTATGCACAGTTGTGGTAACATTGTACTCCCTACATTGTGTTCCAGCAGGTAAAGGGTGACGTCTACTAATTGAAAAATCTCAGAATTTCGGGCCAAATTGCTAAAAAAGAAGTTAGATCTTTCAAGCAACACAATGAGATTAGACAGCTTGTTGGTCTCTTATTTTGAAGAGAGAAGGCAGACCTCTTCTTCAGGGCCATGAAAGATTATTATCAACATCGCTTCACCTTAAAACAAAGTTGTTAATGTTGCTCAACTGTTGAATAGTACTTGGCTTTTGTTTGTTTTAGCATTCTTTCTATATTTTCAGGTCATGAAAAACGTATTATCATAACCTAACACAGAGGTGTCAAACATACGGCCGGATCCGGCCCGCCAGGGGGTCCAGTCCATTTTTTTTTTAGATCAAAATTAGCAGAGCTGTGTTGCAAACCATTGATCTACAGTTGCAATTGATGTGAGCACTGATATTATTCTTTTGGAAGTCTTAAAAAATGGATTACGTCATGAAAGTGGTGTCACAAAGCGAGGGAATCTGCAGAGGAGAGCCCAGGCAGATAAACAGTGAGCTGATGTCTGAATTTTTTGTCTTTATGTTCCTAGTTAAATGTTGAAAGACCTTAAAATACGGTTCATCATCCAAAAACCTTCACCAATGATTTAAACATAGAGAAATATTGTTGTTATTTATGCGTTATTATGCTGTGATTTTTCTGGTCCGACCCACTTGACATCAAAATGATAAGCTCACTAAAATGAGTTTTACACCCTGACCTAACAGATATGCGACAGCTTTTTATCCAAGTACAGCCTTTTAATTTGATAGTTGCACCACCAGGCTAGAATCCCATGAGGCGAACAGCTGGCTACAGAGCATCCTTTTTAGAGGGGTGTGTGTGTGTGAGTGTGTGTGTGTGTGTTTGTGTGTGTGTGTGTGTGCGTGAGCATGCGCGCGCGTGTGGCAGAAAGTACATAGAATTAGCCCTGCTGTTTGTCAAGGTTAATATTAGTGTTCATTGGCCCTAAATGTCTTTTGTCAAGCTATGAATAATAAAAATATAATAATAATAATAATAATAATAATGCATTTTATTTATATCGCGCTTTTCAATAACAGCAATTACTAAAGGAGTGGGACCAGAGAGTTCGAAGGCAAAATGTTCAAAAGAATGAATGGCAGGAATGTGAATGGTGGTTGTTGTAATGTCCTCCCTGGAGACAGCAGCGACACCCCTCAGGACGGGTTCATCAACACAAGGGAATCCTGTGGGCGTGGTCTGCTTTAGTGAGAAGTCGTCCAGGGGTTTGTTATGTTTCAGTGAGGCAGAGGCAGTCAAGGTCACTGTCCGTTATGAATTCATTCAGAATGAGGCTTTTGTTGTTAGTGAGCGAGTGTCGAGCAGAGCCAGTTTCAGGGGACGTTGCTTTGTTATCGGCTGTGTTGTTTGTTGTGGTGACGCAACAAGGAAGTCGGGTTGCGGCCGGACCGTAGGGATGTGGGATGAAGTTTGGGAGCCAGAGCCTCTGTGTGAAGGTGGCCATGGCAAAGTAGTCCATGTTCTTTTGAGCATTATAGCAGAGTTATTGGTGGGCCCAGATGTTGTGTATACTGCCACAGAAGAGGAATCATAGTACTGTACGACTTATTTTAATCAATGTTTTCTTTTGGCTTGTTAATATTGACGCTAACAGCAGCTACACTATGTGTGAGAGCTACCAATTGGTGCTTCAGACATTGTTCTGCTATTTGTACTTGGCACAGACACACAAAATAGATCTCAGATTTTTTCAAATGTTTTCACAAAGATGGGCAAGAGTTTGTTTGAAACAAACTTTAAAATCCTTTTTTGCACATAATATATTTTCTGTTGGACTGAAATTTCCTAATTATTAATCACCAGGATTATGTGTACAGTGCAAAATAAATATATTGTTTGTAGTTTCTCTTTAGGGAGAAACTACAAACAATGCTGCACAACATGCTGCACAGTAAGTTGTGTAGGGTTCTTGAGAAACCCACAACAATAGGATATCTTTTTTGGTAGCACTTTATAATAAGTGCAAACTATTTAGCATTAGTAAAGCATGAATAAACACTGAATTTGTCATAAATAAAGCATTGTTCTAACATGAACACGCATATGCAATTCATGAACAGTTATGAATGTTTGATTCTGGCTAGCATAATCAATAATGTGTCGCTATGTGCCAACATTCTGAGGAACACTCGTGCCACTGATGGGCATGGCCCCCCAGCACCATCATAATAATGTTCTTTATCACTTTGTGTTGTGTCTATTTCACCTTTTCTCTTGAGAAGATAACTGAGACCTCTGTTAGCTTTGAGGCTCTGCTTATAGATGCTTTGTAAAATATAGCTCGTCCTCACTTTAAATGAGCTCACACAACTTACTTAACTATCACTTAAATAATGACTAGTAACTACTGAATGTTGTGCGCAGAAGTGAGTGCATTTGCAAGTGTGTGTGTGTGTGTGTGTGTGTGTGTGTGTCCCTTTAAATACAGACATGAGGAGCAGCAGCTCTACTGGCGCTCACGCTCACATTTTTACCTCCACAAAAAGAACAAGCATATCAGCGCGTTCGGCTGCTTCTGTCCTCTCTGTTTAGCGTACTATTTTGGTGGTTTGACCATGTTTTTGCTTGGGGTTTAAGATGGTTTTGTAGACAATTCGCTCTCAGTCTTAAGATCTCGTCTGCCCTTCACCCTGGTTCCCCAATCACCATGGTAACCAGGGATCTGTGTCTATGAAGCAATAGCTGCTCTCAAGTCCATCACAAATACAGAAATGACTCCTCAATATCCTTAATAACACGTCATACTACTTGCAATCTTCGCATATGTATATATGTACTTGAATAACCTCAACAACGCATCTCACTATCGGTAATATAGATATGCAACGTCTTATGAATTGATTTGAATAGTCGTTAGTATTGTAGTCGCAACACCGTCGAAAACTCTTGCGAAATTTTCAAGTTATGGATTTTACCTTCATTCTGTTGTGGCTCAGTGGTGAGCAGGGTCGTCCTTCAACCAGAGGATAGGCAGTTCAATCCCCAGCTCCGCTAGCCCATGTTGATGTGTCCTTGAGCAAGACACTTAACCCTAAATTGCTCCCGTAGCTGCCTACGGTGTATGAATGGTTGATAATACTGATGTTGCACCTTGCATGGTAGCTGCTAGAATGGGTCAATGGTTTCATTGACCCATTGACCCGTTCAAGCGCTTTGAGTGGTCGGAAGACGAGAGAAGCGGAGTAGGAGTCCATTTAGCATTTACCCTGTCACCTGCAAATTATGAACTAATTCGGATCCTCAATTACTTTGGTAGAAAGGTATTTCCTCCCTGATTACGTCTGTGTTTGACCTATTACAAATATGTTGATTGCGCGCGTAATTTAGTTTTATTGTTTATTACAAATACGTTTATAATCGTGTGTTTGCGTTATTGTTTTCTTGCTTTCACGCTGAATTCAAGCATATTTGAATTTCTAAACCCTGCGGAGGAAAAGAAAAGGGCCGATGTGAGGCCGGGTCCGTTCGTCTCTGAGTCAAGTTGTTTGAGAATACAGCCCAAAGTGGGTGATGAACTCCATCTAGTGCAGTACACCACTGCAGTGAACGCAGCAGACACTCGGATCATCTCCCTGGTCAAATTAGCTGCAGCTGACAAAACATATTCAAACATATTCAAACCAGCGGAAAGAGGAGACATGACACACAATCGGTTTTCAAAATAGTGGCCGATACGGATGTGTTCACAACATTTCTGACCACATCCAGACATCGTAACTGTACCGGTACAATTGTGTTTGACATATTACAACATTTCTGTATGACCAGTACAGTTAAGATGTTTGGATGTGGTCAGACATGTTCTGAACACACTCACATCGTTCACTACTTTGAAAACCGGACTTTACCGGCCTCACACCGCCCCTTTTCTTTTCCTCCGCAGAGTTTAGAAATTCAAATAAAGCAATAAAACTAAATTACGTGTAAAATCAACGTATTTGTAATACGTCAAACGCAGACGTAATCAGGGAGGAAATACCTTTCTATCAAAGTAATTGAAGATGCGTTTTAGTTCTGGGGGAACGGAATTTGTAGGAGACAGAGTAGTCTGACAGGCACCTTGTTTGGTGATCTCACAGTGGTTCCCACTAATGGATCCTCTGTCCACACACACACACACACACCGCACGCACGCACACACACACACACAGTGCTGTGAAGAGGACAAGACTTTTGATTGCACTTCAGTGCACTGCTGGTATTGCCAAATTGCCACCTTTACCCTCCTCCCCACTTGTCTCTGTCTCTCTCTACCTCCGCTGCATTTGTGTCATCCAAAACAAACCATGGGAGAAGGACAGAAAAGGACACAGCGAAAAAACACGAGGGTCAAATCACGACAGCGTTTCAGGACCTGACAATTACATAGTGCTAAAGCCCGAAAACACTGCAACATGCCGAGACAACTCAAAGGAGAGTAAATAAGCAGTTATTTCAGCAGTTTCTCCGATAACAATTTACAATCAGAATATCGCAACTTTTTAACATGTATTTGGCCACTTTTAGACAATTCATACCTCTCATTCACAATCAACTGACTATAATTTGCAGAGTTGCATGAGAACACCAGTTATTAATGTGCATATAATTGGACTCTCAACGTTATTACCAGGTGGCTCTTGCCCTTCTTCTTTATCTGTTTCCTTAAAAGAAAGAATAACAGACCAGAGTCTGTTATTCTTTCTTTTCATTCTTTCTTTCTTTTGTACCTTCAGTATTGGACACCATTGTTTGGATTTCTTCCGTATTTTTGCAATAATTTACATTATCTGGTGTCCACGTGTAAAGAAGCCTCATGTTATGTCTACATTATTTTCTGCACATAGTAAAAACATGTCTTTGCACATTTCAGTGAATGAAGCTCATAAGTTTCATCTCGGTAAACTCAAAAACAATCACCAAAAAGCAATTTGTTTACGTAGTGCAATTAAGTCAACCAGCCAGGAGGAGGAGGAGTTCACGTTGGCCTTGTGCCAGAGCATAGCAGCTGTCAGGCATCTGTTGACTGCTGATTGGCTGAGCCAATCACTCACTGATTAACTTTGCTTTACGCCTACTGGTGATCCAAGCAAATGCCAATTAATCCTTTTCAGACCTCAATGAGTGAAGATAAATCTGGTTGGTTAGTTTTACGAGGCTAGTTATATTGTCACAAAACAAGATATATACATTGTACTTAAAAAGTAATTCACCTCAACAAGTTAACTGATCTTAAAGCAATGGCATATCCACAAAGGGTATGCTATCTTTTAATGAGAGATGGGCAGAAAATTTGTAATTTAAAATTGAATTTACAAGTCTTTTTCAGCCAGTATAGTTGTGTGTACCATTAGCCTTACAATAATGGAACCCCTTTGGCATTTTGTTGAACTGTTCAAGTCTACTACATTTTTGGGGATACAGATTTACTCTGACTCCTGGAATGCAAACGTGGAGTCAGCAAAAGTCCTTTATTACATCAATAGTAAAGAGTATGAAATGCAGAGCATAGAAGTGATGGAGGCAGAGGGAGAACGACGGAGATGGTATTAGGGAGCAGAGAGAGGTATGGATTATAGATTTCCAAAAGAGGAACAAATTAAATATTACTGAAGCCCAGCTGTGCTGCGCCTACCACTTGCTGAGTTGACACATACAACATCTAAAATTCATCTATCATCATCATCTAACTAATCAGTGGTTCAGTCCTGTACCGTGCAGCATCTCCACGTCTCCTCTTTCCATCACTTTGGATTCGTCTCAACTTTGTTTTATTTGTCAGGTTACATGGATTTGGATTATGTGCCTTTATTTCTGGTCTTCATCCTGTTGTCAACATGTACCTCACTCTGAATGTGTACGTTCACGTCAACATGTGCTGAGTCAGCTCTGAGCCAGCAGAAAAAACACAAGAACACACACTGAAAAAATAGTGTAGTTTTCCAGAGCCAGACTTTTGACCTCTTGGCAAAACGTCTGGCAACATGTCCAACTGATCATACAGGACCGTGCAGTGGTACGCACTGCTTACAATGCAAACACACTCCCACTTCATGCATCGTGGTTGACATTTAGTCCGTGATCAGCAAGCTAGTGAGACAGACACAAAGCTTCCATTAAGCTGATGTGGATCAGATGAAGCACTCTATTCTCAGGATCACTTTAAGTGTATATTGGTACTGGCATCCTCACTTTTTACAATATATCCAGCGCTATATGAGACAGATTATAACTGAAAAAGTGAACAGAAAGATACAGAATGTGACCTTGCATGTTAGTGACTGCTGCACCGCCTGGCTGGATGATGCTTGCATCAAGTTGTGGTCAACGTTGAGTTATGATCACACACTCAGAATGTTGAGTTGCATTGCTCTGCCACTGTGTTGATAGTCTGGACTCATTCAAGGGAACAAGGAAGCTGCATTTTTCAGGATGCAGTCTCCACAAGAGAGAAGAAAACACACTTGTGTTTCCCGTCAAAATACTCATAGTAGTTCAGCTAAGAATACCTTTAAGACACCACGGTCAAACGATGACATGTAAATGGTAATGTTTCATAATAAAATACCTCATTTGTTAAAACCAAGAAAAGGTTGCATTAGAAACCATTGTAGTGATGATGATGTACAAACATCCAACTGCTATGTTAATCCATGTAAACCTGCATTTAAAGACTCCTTTATTGTTTATTACTATAAACCTGCTGCCATGGTCTATGTATATAATATTGCATCCTGATGAAATACATGGTTGTTCTCCAACAGGATTTAGATGTTCTATTTCTAATTCTAGTTTAAAATGTATAAGGTGTCTACAAAGAAAACATAGACTTCCTAGTTGATAATCTCAATAATAATCTGTCTGTTACTTGTATGTTATGTCTCACATCTGCTGCATCACGGCTGTCACATTACACATCTGTTGAACCTTGTCCAACATTTCAGCTATTCAAGAGGATATTCACAACTAAATATTTGGTCGCCTCTGATTATTGGCTGCCTCACACTGTGGCCTTTACTTAGCTCATCACAGTGTGTGTCGACATATCTTTAGACAAACACACTCCTAATAACTCTCTCTCTTATTCTGGAGTCCCGTCTCCTCCCTGCTGGCTGAAAGCCGGCCACAGTGGATTTGTACACCACACTGTTCAAACAAAGCTCTGAGAGAAGCACAAGCCCTGCAGGGAAGACTCGATATTAAAACCAGTTTCAAAGGAACACTCATGTGATAGCGTGCATTAACACACATAAATGCAAGCAGACGCTTGAACTCAACTCTGAAAAGATTATTTTTCTGAAATGAAACAACCCAAATACATGTTGGCTTAATATCTGACGTAAGTCAGTCCTAAACTCACTGTCCACTGACAGTGATGATGTATTTAGAGATCAATGCACAATGAAATACATGCACGACCAATTTGTTTCATTTACCCCCAGGTGAATGAAGCAAGCAGTTCAAGCATTTTCTGAGCATTAGAGTAGTGTTTCCATCTAGAATTGTAAAGCTCTTTGTAATTAAAAATAATAAAACCATATTTCAGACCATAGGGAATCAATGGTTTTGTTTGCGACACGTTTTTTAGAGTCGCGTCTGGTGTGGTTAGCCCCTAATGTTAGATAATGTGCTAATGCTAGAATATGTTCTAATGCTAGAATATGTTGTAATGTTAGATAATGTGCTAATGCTAGAATATGTTCTAATGCTAGAATATGTTCTAATGCTAGAATATGTTGTAATGTTAGATAATGTGCTAATGCTAGAATATGTTGTAATGTAGAATATGTGCTAATGCTAGAATATGTTCTAATGCTAGAATATGTTCTAATGCTAGAATATGTGCTAATGCTAGAATATGTTTTAATGCTAGAATATGTGCTAATGCTAGAATATGTTCTAATGCTAGAATATGAGCTAATGCTACAATATGTTTTAATGCTAGAATATGTGCTAATGCTACAATATGTTTTAATGCTACAATATGTTTTAAGGCTAGAATATGTGCTAATGCTAGAATATGTTTTAATGCTAGAATATGTGCTAATGCTAGAATATGTTCTAATGCTGTATATGATATACATATATATCATATACATATGTGCTAATGCTGATGATGAATCAGCATGCTTCACTTCTGTTTCTGTTTTTCAAGGACAGGTATGTTGACATTCAGTCAATGACCCACGTGTTGAAATCTCAGGTGCCATTAAAGTCATGGAGCTACTAGCACTTCCTGTTTTCAAAATAATTATATGATAACTGAATAAAACATCTAAAGATCGATGATTCACAGGCAAGATCTCCAGGTAACTACCTGGAGATTAAAAAAGTAAAATGGCTACACAGGTGTATCAGTAACAGAGCTTTTTGGATGTGATTTATTAACAGATTTATTAATATTTATGTGGCTAGTACCAGAAAGAGTAAGTTGTGCTGAGTTAGACTCTGAGAAGACCGGATTTCAGAAAAAAGCGCAAATATGAGGCAACGGGGTAACGGCTCTGCAGTGCATTGTAATGTCACATCACTCCTGTGATTTGCTCCTGTTAGCAGCTTACAAATGAACAGAACTAATACAGGCATATCAGTTGTTTGACTGTAATACATTTGTATCATATACAGTCTAAGAAATGCTGTGTTTTCCTATTTACGAAGCAGGCAAGCAGTGAAAGTTGAGCTTGACTCTGGATGACCAGATAAATATGTCCATTCCACAGAAGAGTGAGCTGCCGTGAGTAATCATTTCTAATGCAGATTATACAACATTAAAGCAAATCCTGTTTTCCTAGAAATAGTGAATTTCAGGGGAAAAGGCGTAAGTAACTATGGATAATAGGCATAACTTCTACCTACTACAGCAGTAAACACTGCTTTGTGTTTTTGACATTGAAATGTCTTGACTGAGTGGTAAAAGAAGACATATAAGAATGGGGGAGGACAAGGAGAATGACAGCATGACCAATTGTTTCCCTCTTGGCTGCTCTCTCAGGTTATACAAAGGGTCCTCTCCTCTCATATTATTTGACTTATTCTACTCTCATTGTCCCCTTAACTCATTATGTTTAACTCGAGCAGGGGTGGGCAACCCACGGCTCTGGAGACGCACGCTGCTCTTTAGCCCTCTATTGACGCTCCCTGAGGCATGGATAAATGTTTTTTTTACATCAATGCCCAGTGGACAATCGTTTAAAGGGAACTCCTCATATATTGACATTGAAGTTGATACTGTGTCACTGAAAATACATACAAAATGTTTGTTTGACTAAAATGTGCGTGACATCCTGTTACGTTGCTGCCTCTTCCCCTGCAGGTGTCTGGTGGTGATTCACAGAGCCCCGCCCTCACTACAGAGTCAATCGATAAATAAATAAAACGGAGAAAAGTAGAGTGTTTAATGCATCGTGGACGTATTAATTTGCTTTCAATGCTAACGATGCTGCTGACCTGTATGCTGATATGTGGTGATAAATGATCAAACGACAAAACCTTTAAGTTGAAAGACTCTTTCAGAACAAGCAAAGAGCATTTGCTGAAAAGTATCCAGCTTTAGAACAGCGACTTCTCAACTGCTGCAGCAAACTGAGCAAAGTTTAAGAGTGTGTCTATTACTGAACACTTCATGAAGTACACTGCAATCCAGTGCACTGCAATCCAGTGCACCAACATCTGTAGTGCAGTCCGCCACTGAGGAGTGCTGTATCAAATGGAACATTTACGCAAATCGTACGCACGGTGGAGACGTACGCAAATCTGCTAGCGATACCCTAAAAGCTGGCGAAAGGGCTCCTCCTATTCCGCTACGTAGCCAAGATGGCGCTCGTTTGGGGAGAGTCGTGTCCATCGTTTCACACTGCATTTTTTGCCCGTTTGCAGTGCGCCATCCGGGTACTTTCAGTGCACTGAATGTTGCTGGTTTTGTCAGTGTGGCGCCCTAAGAACTGAAAGTCAGTGCTCGAAGTGCTCAAGTGTCCGGTAGTAGACACAGCATAGGTTTGAAATATACTTTCAGGAAGTGGATCCCGTCTGCAAGCTCGTTGTGTGGCAGCTCATAAGACAGTGAGGCGTCTGTTAGTAAAAACGTATCCGTCTTCAGGAGCGCTTCCAGACTCCTCCGTCCTCGGTGCTCTAATACTCCGGCGTAGTGTGGACGCTCAGTGTAAACGTAGCAAAAGATATGCGTTTTAAAAAGGAAACTGTATGTGGGGAGGATAGGGATGAAACCTGCTAACTTGTGGTTACAGGGCCACTTTAGCCACAAATATAAGGAGGACTAACAGTCCACATACTTGTGTGTTTACTGGCAGCATATTTTTTTTCTCCTCTTCATAAGAGTTTTATAGTTATAAATAGCAATATAATGTGAAAAATGGTCTTTATTCTTGTATATCAATATATCTTAGGTATATTTTCTTTGAATATGTAAGGTGGCTGACCCTAAACTATACCATCAACAAAATTTATAAGGCGTCGCTATTGTGGATGTAGTGAGCAAAAATAGTCTGGCATTATTATTCAGGCCTTCTGATATATATGATTTGTTTGTTTCATGGGTGCTGGATACTGAGCTTTTGATCAGATCATAGACCATATTACATTATTAAGGAGCCACAAGCAGCTTTTTGGTGTAAAAAAGAAATATCTCAGAATATATTCTGACATAAAAAGCAACTGTGGATGTAATAATGCCCTGTCTGTCCCTGTCTGACAATTTTCACCAGAAACACTATAAAATACAACAAAGTAGAAAGAACAGTGCCACCACTTCCATACCACAAAATTAAACGCAATTCACTTCACTTGTCTGGCAGTAAACCGTGACTGTAGCGATCTAAACGCAAAGAGAAAATTGTGCAAATGAGTTCCAAAAATGTTTTCTGATCAATATGAACCCATTCAGTTCATGGAGGTTAGGGGACTTTAAGCTCTGGCCTTAAACCCAGACACACGGTGAGGTTTGAGGTCAGTGAGCAGGTGTATTGAAAAGGATGTTTTAGCCAACCCAGTCGTCAGAAAAAGTCTTGACACCAAGTGACACGTCACACTTGTAGATGTATTATGGGACCCTAGCAACGGTCTCCAGGGTAAAAGTACAATTTTTACAACAAATAGGTGACTTAAGAATTGCGAGATAGCAAAGGAAAGAGCAGCATTTGTTCTCCCTTGAGCTTGTGCCCTTGAATTTGTACGAGACCTTAAGATTTGACATGCAGTGATTTGCTTGAATTGGTGAAATCTAGAATTTACTCAACGATGGCGATGAGACTTTTACAATTATGATCATCAATCATAAATATGTTTATAGAAGCACAGGAAAAACATGAGCAAAGCTTCAACTTTCAGCATAGTTCATACCACAAAGGAAGGATGCCAACATAATCAATGGCAGCTCTGCAGTATCAGCCTGCTTATTTCGTCTGCCTGGCTGTCTTCCAGGTCAGAAGAGAAAAGGTGAGAGAGGAATGGGGATTTGTTTTCTGTTCCGCTTATTGCCACATTTCACCTTGACATTGCACTTGTTCTTGTCCAAGGCCTCATCTCTTTTGGAACCTTAGATGTCATCGCCAACTAAAGACAAAGAGGCTGTGGCAAAGGTTGGATTGATGTTTTTTTTAAATGGACTCCCTGAACAAACCCTTTTGATAGCAGCACATTCTTTAAAACACGGGCTGACGGTAACAGTGACACAATACATTCAGCCATAAGACGACAACTTCACTGGAGGTTTCAGCCTTTGTATTCACATCTCTGGAAACATTGTCAATGAGTCAGTGAAGCTGAATCGAAGCTGTATGTTTTGAACTGAATATCTGAATGTGACTAAAAGCCAGCTTACTGAAGGGCGTCGGGGCCTCCAGTGATCAGGTGTAGTTCTATAGGAACAATGTCTTTATATTTACTTCCTCTGAAGTACCTTACGTACAATGCATCAACAGCATTTGCCCAAAGGGTCACACAATGTTTTCTGAGCGTTGAACTTGGAACATGGAAAATGAAATGAAACTGTCAGCTCTGATGTTCAAGTACATGTAGATTAACCTCGAACTGGAAGACTTTATGTAACAAATAAAAACTCCCAGGCTATCTTCACGAGTTCCTCTCAAGAGAGAGTTCACCATGTGTTGGCTCTTTTAAACATGGGCACAAGACAATGGTTCCATATTCAACATTTTGAAAGTAATGAAATAATACAAATGGACGATTTTTTTGTGTGAAAAATCCGTTATAAAGAATCATATGAATCTTTACAGTTCCTTGTGGACCAGAGGTTGACGGTTAAAAATTAAAAAAGGGAAAAAAGTATAAATCATAACGAACTAACCCTTAAACCAACCGTCGTCTACACGATGCTTTCTCAGCAAATTTGGACATCTGACAGCGGGCACTGTGGCAACACTGGTGATTCTGCTTATTTACTCATTTCATTTGACAACCACTCCTTTAAACAAGCATAAGTAATAATCAAGCATCACTTTACTTTTTCTTTCATATGATATTGTTTCTCAAACACAAACAACAGCAGGCCTATATCACACTTTGGCCAAAGGATAAACAAATTAAATTGATTTTTTTTTTTACTGTAATCACAGGAGGCTCTTTTGCTGAGGAAATCCTGTTTGGAATATAATGGTAGCTTTACAAGGGTGGACACAATAACCTGAACACCTGTACTCTCAAGTTCAATTGTATTATTAAAGCTAAAATGAGTAAGTCAACACAAGCAGATGAGCGCTAATGAATGAGGATGAAGAGAAAAGTTTAAGAAGAGGGGACCAGATCCATGGAGAGGGATGGAAAACTAAAGAGAGGAGAAATTAAAAATGCCAGAAGAAGAAAGCTCAAGTATAAAGAAAATGAGACAGGGGAGATGAAAAAAAAGAATAAATAAAAGATGGAGGATGAGAAGGTCAAGTAAAGAGGAACATGATGGTGGCGTAAGAGAAGAGGAAAAGAGATATAAGGTTGGATTTAAAGTACACGAGAACATAAATGAAAGGAATTGAATAGTGATGTGAGTGGGGGTGAAATGAGGTCCTGAAAAATGACAAGAAGACTGTACAGAAGAGATAATGAAATAGGACAAGAGCGAAGTGAAATCAGTACGCAATGGGTAAGCAAACACAACGACAGAGAACTGGTGTTGAGTGAAGACAAACAAGAGATGGAGAGGAAGAAAAGCAGTGGAGCATGGGTAATGTGTTGGTAGAGAGATAGAGAGAGAGAAAGAGAGAGAGAGCAGAAGGCTTGTAAATGTTGGATGAGAGAAGTATACATGGCACTGTGACTCACTGGAGCTGCCCCAGCACTTGTGAGGGCAAGTGCTTTACACACACACACACACACACACACACGCGCACACACACACACACACACACACACACACACACACACACACACACACACACACACACACATTACTGTTGCGAGGACTGCATAGCATTGCCTTATCACCTAAACCAAATAGTGCTATGATCTTAATATTTAATTGAAATTCACCTTCTTAAATAATAACAGGGTTAGTGGTGGTCAACGTCAATAAAAAATGATGTAATAATTAAGTAAAAACCACAACAATTTGTGAAATATTTTAAGAAAGTATTTAAACTTTTATTTGTAAGAGTTTATTTTCTTTTTTGAGTGTCACAAAATGTAATTTGAATAAAATGAAAACACATTTTTATTTCATAATGACAGTGAATAGCGTTGTTTATTAGGAGCTTACTGGCTAAAGGAGCTTAAAAGGCAGAGCGGCTGGTGATTGGCTGACTATACCACTGTCATAAACACTGACTTTATGTCATGAAATGTGTCATTATAGGATGGATGGCACTATGAAACGTAAAGAGGATATTGAATATGGGTATTTTTATACTTAAATAAAACAAAGCTATCCAATAAAAAATTATGACATTGTTAAATTGAGCCCCGAGTCCCTTTAAGAGCCCTTCGAGGCCTTAGTGAGGTCTGTTCAAGTAGTCGTGTGAACCCCAAATATTTTATATTGTTTTTTTCAGAATTTATTTGTGAAGAAAATGTAAAAAAATAAATAAATGTATCCTATATTTTGATTATAATTAAGAACATCCAGCATGATCTGAGCAAGATCTTCCAAAAATGCCTTTTCGAGACACGCCCAAGTTTTTCCGACTCCATAGTTCACGGCCTGAACAACAACCTGTAAGACCCCTCTCTGGAAAGATACTAAAGAATCGGAATCACAATAAAACAAAGCCTGTTACCAAGGATTTTAATCAAAAAACTGTGTCGTTGGGTTCAAAAATAGTTATAACCTTTATGCCTAAGCCTGCTCGGATTGGGGCATGCTGGGTATTCAAATGTGCATATATTCCTGCTTGAGACGTGTGATGCGTTCGAAGAAAGATGACCCAACCACAGAAGCCGTCGCAGTCTGAAAAGTCAAAGGAGTAGGAACAAAAACAGCCGGCCACACTTGGATTTCTTTTTGTACAAATATGCAACCCAAGAATCTACCATACTGCATTCCTACAAGCTCTGAGGGTTACATAGAGATGTCTTTTATTGAAATCTGACTGTGTAAAGAGTTTTCATTAAAGAGCTAGTGAAACATTACGAAAAATAAAATAGACAACTATAAAACATTCTGGATCAAGACATAAACATAAAAGCAGTTCTATACAGGTTTGCTTGCAGGAGTGATTGTAAAACTCGAACAACAAATGCACGGTCCTCCTGAGGATTTAGCCGTGACATTGAACGGCCGACAGAGTTTTGTGCCTGAGGACGTCAGGCAGCACGATGGTCATGGGAAGAGAGCACAGGGCAGGGATAAAAAGAGGGGCCTCGAAATGATTCAAAGTATTTAAGAAGCGATTCTAACAGACACGGAGGCCCATGTAAAGAAGCTGAAGAAAATGGTGACATTAATTGAACCATGGCCAAGCTGCAGCATTGTTGAATGATTCAGAGGCAATGGAGAGACCTTTAGGGAGATACATGTACAGGGAAATGAAATAGTTGAGAGGTGATGAAATACACAGGAACAATCAGCGAATGACACAAAGGATTAGATTTTTCTGATATTTTGTGTTTGATAACATGATTGGACAACCTTCCTTACATAGAGGTCTAATTTAAGGTCAGAGTAATGTATTCAAGGCACTTGTATATCAAAGACATATGTGTATATAGATTAGATTTTATATATAAAATTACAGAACAATCTCAGCTCTATGTAATGAGGCACCATTGTCATAAGGCAAAAGCGTAAATAGAAAAAATGACTGAAGCTAAAAAATGTAATCTTAATTTTTTTAATTTTTCATATATCTGGTGAAAACATAACTTTACTCATGTGGTTGAACTGTTTTGGTGATTCAAATTGGTTTACCAAAGATCTTAGGTCCAAAAAAAAGCAATGAAATATATGAATAAAATGGAAGATACATGTAAATAAATGTCTAAAAGCCAATTTTTAAGCAAAAATGTTGTCTGTCACACCTTTCATCAACATGAGAGAGGGACTGAGATAAAAATGGACTGAGGAATGACTTCATACTACAGAACAAGCTTCATGAGGTGTATGCATATGAAACATTAATATTGCAGTTTTTGTTTTCAAACTAAATATTTAATATATATTTGAGTCAAATTATGTACTTTTTACAAACTAAACAAACAAACTATTTACTAGGTTTACACAATGTGCATGTTACAGTTTCGTTTTTTACAAGAACAGTTTTCAGAAGAACAACATATGTACTCTGTATGTGTGTGTGTACTATATACTATGTGTGTACTATGTACTCTGTATGTATGTGTGTACTATATCTGATTAAAAACCAGTGTATCTTTACGACGTATGTGTGTGGGTAGGTCCTTAAGGATTTCCTGAGTGTTCATTGGTAGTTTCACACAAAATGTTGACGGACAGCTGAGTTGACAAATCACGGTGAAAGGCGGAGCTCCACACAGACTCTACAGCGTGTCAGCTCCTATTAGGCACACAGAAGCACACAGGGTAGAGGGGCGGAAACTGCAGTCTGGCGGATCTAACAGCAGCGGATTATTGTTTCTGCGTTGTTTTTTGCATGAATATTGAATATGAATATTTACAAAACATAAACATGGTCAGAAGTGCTAAACCACAATATCTGACAGAGGGCTTCAATTGGAAGCCAGTGGCCAAAATAGGTTGTTATCAATCTTAGACTTAACATTGGGTGGGCAAAGTGTTAAACTGGAGAAAAGTGTCAGAAAAGCAACTTTGAATGGCTGCTAGGCATTTATGAAAGGTTTGTAGGCTGGTTTTGTCATTTTATTTTCAGCTATTGCCAACATATGAAAGGCATTGAAATGTAACGGTTACATATAAGGTCACCCAGAGGGTGCAAGTAAAGGAAGATAAAGATAGCATCTAAAATGGAACCCTGGGGGCTGCCATAGTTGTAGGAGACAGAGATGAAACAGAGTCACCTATACTAACAGATAAGTGTTAAAACACTAAACAATAACACTGGAAATACCTTCGCAGTCCTAGATTTATTTGGATTACTGGAAAACAAATGTAAAACATTAGGATTAGTGTGTGGTTATAATGGTGAGCTTTGGCATATGCAGACAGCAATCCTGCTTCTGTACTGTCACCATCAACGAGCCAACAAAAACTGAATCAGTTTTTTAAAAAAAACACTGTATGAAGACCCTTCTCTGTGTGTCGTTATCTGTGCTTGTCTTGGCTGTGTTGACATAGTTGGGCCGTGCATTCTTTTAGTGCATATATTCTTGCACGTGAGCGTTAGCCACTGGCTAGCTAATGGCCGCCACTCTGCACTGCTCTCGTATGCCGGTTACAGCTGCTAACGCCATCCAGACGACAGCAACATCCAGCTTTCCCCGTAGGTAAACACTGATAGCTTTGTCAGCACTTTTTGCTGTTGTTCGCACTGTTAGCGCTGCAAAAACTGTACTTAAATTTCCTATTTTCGATTGCTCATGAGTTCCCCAATGTTATGTTAGTAGTGCTGTGATTGTCCTCCAATGTGTCTATTCAGAGTTCATGAGTTATTTCTGCGCCTGTGAACGTGCAGTGTGACATGCGTCGCTTTCTCTCCCCGCTGTCCCTTGTGAACGCAGCACACCAGACAAGTATAGTGCTTTTTTTCTTCCCCTGGATGGGCAGGTAAAATATGTATGAGTGTTTTAACCTCTGGCTGACCCCAGTGCAGCATTACAAGGGGCTTCTTGGAAAGTTCCCATGGAGGTGGAAGGACTAATATACTTGAGAGAGAGCGACTGACATGCCCTTAGGTTTTTAATGAGATGTTGTATATGTGAGGAAGTTGGATTCAAAGGTTCTGTATAGGCATATAATGAAAGAGGGTGATCCTTGGACTGTACACGTGTACGGGGAGCAGCAATAGCACACATGTACAATGTCATACATGAGCAACTTTTTATCTCTGTGTTCTGCGTGTATCCTGCCTCAGAATCAGCCGAGCGTAACTGTCAGCGCACTAAGTGCCTCTTTTTGCTGCCATTTTCTGTCTTTGTTTCCCTTTTTCTATTCACTTGTCAGTATCTCTCATGTCTCACCCATAGATGTTACTGTTCTATTGACAGGTGATAATTTTACACCCCAGCAGTAGTTTATCTGGTACTTACAGGATTGAATAATAGCTGGGGAAGAGGAAGGTTCCCAAACAGCTTAATTATGTCCTCTGTCACATTGTTTAAGGAAAATAAACCAAACTGTCTTCCTCTTCACTTGATTTATTTTCTCTTCCTCTGCCACAAAACGATCTTTAACATGCATGGAAGAATAACATGGACCTGGCATTGCCGCCCAGAAAAAAACTGTTTTTCTGCAATTTGAAGTAACAAGGGTTCTACAGTCTTTAGTTAAATGAATGGATGGATGTTCATATCAGAACTCCTGAATTAAATTGATATGACAAGGGGTGCCAGGTTTTGCTTGAGAGCATGTCGCAAGACAACATGATGTATATTGTGCAAGATACGCGTTAATATCACGTTAACTTTTCAATCAATTAACGGCGTTAATTATTTGATCATGTGTTGACTGCAGTTTTTTATTTAAAAAAAAATAATAATTTGGGGGCTTTTACTTTGAAGACACTAACTTACTTCCGCCCTCGGGCTTCCGTAGCATTACCGGACTATTTGCCGACTTGAGCTAGACGCGAAAGCACGTATTGTTCTGTAGTGTCTGTCCTTAACGAGCACTGCGCGAGCGGGTCGCCTCTCAAAGCTTCACAAGCGTCACCCGCAGCTCGCGCTGCAGGCTCAGTGGACCCGGATCGAACATTAATCGCACTTGCGCAAAGCAGCCGCTGACACCTGTCAGCTGTCCTTCACATCTCCACCTCATTCAACCAGACGTCAGTGCACTTGTTCAAGTCAACACAGAGTTTTCCCACTGAGGAAGAAAAACTGAACTGAAAACATGAAAAGCACTTATTGCTTTTGTATTAAGTTAATTAATGGCTGGTCTTTAACATCTTTAAGGTACGCAACAGACTGAACATGGCCCAAAGAAGGAGTGGCTTGTCCCTAACAGGGACCCTTACTACTTAACAAAAAAAAAAAAAAAATATATATATATATATATATATATATATATATATATATATAGATAGATAGATAGATAGATAGATAGATAGATAGATAGATAGATAGATAGATAGATAATATCTTTTTCTTTTTTTCTGTTTTATTTATAGCTTGAAAAAGCAATTAAAATCAATATATTGTGTACATGTATGATTGAAGTCATATCTAGTTTTATATAGTCTTTCTATAATATATACAGGATGCTCTCCTGCCACACAGACATTTCTCATGCAGTAAAAACTCACATTTTAGTAATCATTTCTTCAATATTATAGACAAAATAAAACCGTCAGCAAAACATTCTAATTTAATAAAACATCTTTGTAACACATTCTAAATCTTTTTAGGGCGGAAAACCTCCTGTTGCTCACATACCGGCCTTAATGTAACCAATGACCTTAGATCAATAATAATAATAATAATACTTTTATTAGTATTTTTTATAATAATAATCATTATACAAAATAATAATATTTATTATGATTAATTATAATATTAACAAAATCTGATAATACATATTATTTGATGGATTACACAAAAAATAACCATGTTGTACATTCAAACCATGAAAAAGTAAAAATGTGTTATAGCTAAATACGCAAATAAGTGAATAATAATTGAATTCAGCCAATTATTGCCATGAAAATGCACAGACCACCAGCCCATTTCGCCCACACTGGTTAACAAGGCACAGCTCTGATTGAAGCTCTTGGAGCTCTGAATAGAGTTGCCAGCTGCTCGGGAACATTGAGCAGCACATGTCAGGAGGAAGACTTGTAGAATGACTGCTGTGGAGTCTCTAGCATGGAGGGAACTGCAGACAGGCCTATGCAAATGTGTCAGACCTCAGGACCTGTGCGTGTGCCTGTAGTGTTCAAAGTGTCAGGGGCTGAGATTGCAGGGTGCAGGCGGACCATTGACGCATGTCCAAACCTCGGCCACTGTCTCTCTTGTCTCAAAGACACACACACACACACATTGATGCACATACGCACACTGGTCTCTGACACATCCCTGAGGCCGATCAGTCCATTGTACAGGCTCTCCAGTGAGCCATAGCTTTTACATATATTAAAATGAGCCTTGGGTGGAGAGCTGCCCCTGAAGACCTGCTACTCTCAGTCCACAGTGCGCGCACACACACACACAAATCCACTGAGGACACACACAGGCGGGGAAGCAGCAGTGTTCTGTGTGTGTGTGTGTGTGTGTGTGTGGAGACAGGAGTGTAGAGAAGCCAGCAGACCATATCTGAGGCAACATTGGTCTCTTCTTCTTTTTTAGTTTAAACTTTTCTACTTTATGGGGTTCTTTAACTTTATCCACCTCTGTGATCCCAAATGATAGAATTTGGCCTTTCGCTGAGACTCCGCACAAATATTATGACTCTTATCATACGGGCCAACCTCTAAGAGCAGTCCAGCCGGACAGGAAGTGGACATTCTGAATCACTGTACCCCTCTTACTGTTCAAAGGTGGAACACAATGAACTGCTTTCAACAGAACTCATTCAGCTTTACATTGTCTCCGTGTTCCCTGCAATGACACGCGTTACAGTTTTTAAAAGTAAGCTTTGATACGATGGTGAAATTGTTTCTTAAATTTAAGTGTGTCTTGTTGAGGACAATGTTTTGTTATTTTGATTTTTTTTTACTTGATCTTTTAAGGCTATATATTGGATCATCCAAGCAATTGTTGTAATTTACAGGCCTGTGAAATGATATGAATGTGTCAGGGACAGCTATTTTAAAATGCTAACTTTCCTTTCTGCAGTCCTCTTCCTTTCAGATCTTTGGAACTAATCCAAGGTGCATCTTGGGAATAAACAGGGCTGTCACCATGTTGCCTCTTCTGCCACATTGAAAGTTATGAAGGTACCATCTGTGATGATATTATTCCAATGTGCTTGGTACACCCAGGGATGTAGCTGGGCTTAAGAGACCATATGTAAAGCACCACAAACCACCCAACACCACTCTCAACCTAGTAACCAGCTTACTTCCTGTTCCTGACAATATTCTTTAATTATGAGAACACAAAAAATTATATTTCAGAATAGTTATTTCAGTTCAACTAAGAGCATTTCTTGATATTTCGGCGATTGAACTGTGTTTGAAGTTTGTTCCACCAAAGAAAAATGTCACTACCACAGAAGTGAATTTGAATGATTAAAGCCCTGTTTGCACGAGAGGAAAACACATCCATACTGATGCGGTTTGGCCTTTCATTTACACGAAAACAGAGGTTTTATTACGGAAAACGATCATGTCTAAAAACTCCGGCTAAAGTGGAGATCTATGAAAACTTTGTTTGCATGTTTGCGTGTGCACGAGGTCAAACGGAGTTTTAGGTCCTCAAACGTCACTGTATGCGACTCAAAATATATGAGCGTCGTCTGTACAGGTTTCGCATAGTTATGACGGCGCTCGGTGGCGTATTTATGCGGGTTCATATAAACAGAAACTTTTTGGAAAGCGATCATGTGTGTTCGACGTTATTTTTGAAAACGAAGGGGTAGAAATATTTGTTTCTGTAAATACAAATAACGCATGCTCAAAATACGTGTGAATGAATACAAAATACATGAATGAATACGTGCTCAAGATACGTGACTGAATATAAAATATGTGTTGCAGCAAGCGGCGCGCTCATGTGTTCCCAGAATGGCCAGTAAAGAGACAGGCATGGCGGTAAAAACCTGTTTGACGGCCCACCGATGTGGCGGCCCAATATGGATTTGGTATAGCCAACACCACCACTGCTAGCTAACAAACTGCAGGCTGTGGTAGTAAGAGTGTAACTGGCTGTTGAGCAGCAGAACCGCTAATGCTATGTTCTCTAGCTCAGATCCGAGTGTAGCATTCAGTGTGCTAAACATGCCCAAACACGAAAGTGGTGACAAACAGTTCACAATGCAGTATTATTTAGTTTACCGTGTTTTCACATGTTTTCAGCCATAATGTTCTGTCGTGTGTTTTATGTTGAGAACTCAGCTTTGACTAAAAGTTCATATCTCAAATGAGTTTTACAGAAGAAAGGACACTTACCAGAATTCTCTGTCTCCGGTGATGGCTTGAATTCCGCTATTTCATCAGATGACCTGAAAGTGGAAGAAGAATTTAAAAAAAATAATTGTCTATTGGTTGACTGACTGCGCAGAAACAGAAAACATGTGCTTAATTGAAAGCAAAGTGAAAAGAGGATTGTGATGAGAAATAGAGGCTGGAAACTTGAAGATTCAGGCGACAAGTGAAGAGTGAAAAATGTAAACAAGAGGACAAAACATATTTCTCAATAATTTCTCTCAGAGAGAACTCAATTTAAAGCGCATAAAGGAAACACAATCTGTCTCAGGAAGTGCACATGTGATACAGAGGACAAATTGAACACAGAGGAAAAGTTCCAAATGTATTTAACTACAACGTTGCACACCTATGCCAAGGTGCGTTGTCTCTACAGGAGCAGATCTTACAAATAGAGTCCACCATCCGAAGGAAAGAATCATGTACCCATGTCAGTAAGTAGAAATAAAACAATGCATCAAAGCGGCAGAACAATGCAGCCTCTTGATGAGCAGCTATTGAGACCAAAAGTGTTGTTTCCTCCTAACGATTCATTAATAACTAATTGTCTTCACTGTCTGAAGAGATGTAGTTTCTACTGAACCATGGCATGAAAACATTTGGTGATTTGATGCATTGAGGTGCCAATTTATTGCAGACGCAGACACTAATCTTCAACTCCGTCTTTTTTAGTCCAACAAACACATTCTGTTCCAGTGTGTCCTATAACCCTATTATCACATTCTGCACAACAGTGGAGCAATACATTAAAACAGTGTGTTGCCAGACAACTGAAAGACAATAACTTAAATCCTGCTGATGGAGCGGTGAGCGTTTCTTGCCACGGACTAACAGACATGTAGTCTGGAGATCCGTCTTAGATTTGGCGAAGACAGACTTAATTACAAGGCAGAGATTTTGATTTAAGTTTCAAAAGGTTTTGCGTTGTCAATTTGCTGTGACACAAACAGGTAAGGCTCGTCAACACCTAAAAGCCCTTTTGAGGGGAGGTTGGAAATGTCTGAAATACTCTTCCCTTTCACAAATTGTTTTAAGGTAATTTCAGTAGGGTGTTTATTTTTAAATGAATGAAATGAAAAGTACTTTATTAATCCCCAAGGAGAATTTTTTTTGTCGTAGTAGCAGCATCCCACACTTACAGACATCAATGAAATAAACTAAACTAAACACACAAAATAAAATAATTATAAAATAAAATAAATAAGAATAGGGATAACAGATATATACAAAAATAAAAAATACAAATGTACACAAATCAATATATATATAGCTGTATGTATATATATATATATATATATATATATATATATAGTAAGATATAGATAACAACAAATAACTGCAGTGTATTCAGAGATTAAATTAAATGCAAACGGAAATTAAATTAAATGCAGTGTATTCAGGGGGTTAAATTAAGTGTGAACGGGAATTAAATTAAATGTAAACAGAGTACAAATGTGCAAAATATGTAAAATATATGTAACATATATATATATATATATAACATATATATATATATATATATATATATATATATATATATATATATATATATATAACATATATACATGAGTGCAAGATATATATATATATATATATATATATATATATATATATATATATATATATATATATATATATATATATATATATATATATACATATATATATATATATATATATATATATATATATATATATATATATATATATATGTGTGTGTACAGTGAGAATTAGTCCACGGATCTGGCCTGGGGAGATTTATTGAACAGTCGTATTGCTGTGCGAAGGAATGATTTTCTGTATTGGTCCTTGTGACAGCGGAGCGTGATGAGTCTTTTTGAGAAAGTGCTCTGCTGACCCTGCAGGAGCTGGTGGAGAGGGGGGTCCGGGTTGTCCAATATGAACAATACTTTCTTTAGTGTCCTCCTCTCCACCACCTGGTTCAGATGCTCCTGCTTGCAGCCGATGATGGAGCAGGCTTTCGGAACCAGTTTGTTCA
The DNA here is from genome assembly GCF_023055335.1 of Clinocottus analis. Taxonomy (NCBI): domain Eukaryota; kingdom Metazoa; phylum Chordata; class Actinopteri; order Perciformes; family Cottidae; genus Clinocottus; species Clinocottus analis. The sequence continues at coordinate 1,315,181 of NW_027175998.1, read as the reverse complement.
GTTTGTTGGTGTCACCGGCTCCAATGCTGCTCTCCCAGCAGATAATGGTGAAGTACAAGACGCTGGCCACAACCGAGTGATAGAACAACTCCAGCATCTTGCTGCACACATTGAAGGATCAAAGCGTCCTCAGGAAAAAGAGTCTCAACAAGATCCCCTTCTTGTAGACAGCGTCGATGTTGGCCTTCCAGTTCAGTCGGCTGTCGATGGAGACACCCAGGTACTTGGACTCCTCCACCGTGTCCACGTCCTCTCCCAGGACGCTCAGAGGTCTAGGAGCTGTCAGCTTTTACAATCCCTGTTTAGACAGCATCAGTATATGGAAGCCCATTTCCACAACAAAAAATAAATAAAATAAAAAAGTCATAATTTTGACCAAAAAAACCAACATAATTATGACAAAAATAAAGACAAAAAAAGGAGAAGAAAAAAATCATAATTCTGACAAAAAAAATCCAAAAGTTGAAATTATGATATAGTAAGTGCGCATGCGCTGCTTACATTTTCTTCACATGTCTCTTCATGCCCTCACCGGTCTAACCAGGCAAACTATGGAAGCGTAACTGTTGACGTTTTAGCTCAACAAATAATAGCATGGCTTTTAATGTAGCTGTTGCTGTGTTTCTCAAAGGGGGCGACCGGGAACACAGACTCGACAAAGCCACCAACTAAAACCAGAAGTAGTGTCATCACAGCCGTGATCAGGGAAGCTACGACACGTTATTTTGCTCATTGTGTACGTGACGGCGAGGGGATGAAGAGACATGTAAAGACAGCACAAGCAGCGCATGCGCGCTTACTATCTCAAAATTTCAACTTTTTATCTCATTTTTTATGACCTTTTTTTTTGTCATTTTGAGTTGGGGTTTTTTTGCCGGAAATGGGCTTTCATATCAGTGTCACTGAGCACTTTCTTGCATTTAAATTCCAGATGATAGTGTGCACACGCAACTTAAGTAAAGCAGTCAGCACCAAAAGCCAAAAGACAGGGACAACATCCTCATGAGGACCAATGTCCACGCCACGGGTCACACACCTGCAGGAACCGTTCACGCTCTGTTTCAGATGTAAGGGTAATGAAGGAAGGACAACAGAAGTCAACAGAGACTTAACTGTTGTGCAGCTGGGGATCTATACAATACTGGATTCATCAAGACAACCAGGGCGACGCTGTGGGTGTAATAAGATTCACTTTGAGTCGTGGTAGGTCGAGTATGTGGCTCGCTAACTTTAGGTGATATATTTTAACAGATTTTCCAGATCTACACACACTTGTAAATCCCATCTGATAAAACACATTGCTAATGCATTTTGACAATCTAACCAGTGACAAGGCATTTTAAGGTTGTGAGGTCTGTGGGTGATGGGAGTTGGTGATGTTTTGTTTAAATACGCAGGATTTAAGTTATAAAGTCTTGTTGCTTGGACAATTAAAACCCAATATCTACTATGTGCTAACCTCAGTTGTCACATGTTGCCCTGAGGAATATGTTAAACTTTCTAAAAGCTTTGTGGATGTATACATTTTTCTAAATAATTTGTCCCCTAGAACATGTTACCAAATAAGACCTTTAATAATTGATCAATGAAGCCAATTCTGATTGGAAAGCCTGCTAAGTCAATTTGTGATTTTGGGCTATGCACCGTGAATTCATTTTTTCCTTAAAAAGGAAGACATACGCCATCATACAGTAAACTCGTGAATCTGCAGAAGATGACATTATTCTTTGGAGTCTATGTCTGTGGGCTTCGAGTGGTGAGAGGTTCATGCCAATAAACACGCATACCAAACATTTCCATCCCACTCAAACATGCATTGTTTGAATGGGATGGAAATGTTTGATGCATTTACACACAGACATCTGCATCCCTGGATAATATGTTTTAATGACTGAGTAAAGATAAAAATCTACTGATCATGGTGCTGGTTGAAAATTCACACTTTGAGGTCACACTACTCTCCCCCCACCTCCCTGCCTCCCTCCCTGCCTCGCTCCCTCCTTCCCTCCCTCCTTGAACTTGTGAACTCTGCATTCCTTTTCCTTAGTGAGGAAAGTGGGAGCAACCAAAGTGCCCCAGAGTTGTTCCAAAGTGCATCCAACTGGAAACAGTGAAATGTGGGGAGAGAGAGAGAGAGAGAGAGCAAGAGAGAGGAATATAATAATAATAGAATGCATATAGTTAGAATTTGCATATATAATATAATAATATTGCATATACTTTATATATAATTAGAGTATCTTTATGAATAAAAATGAATTATTGATTGAACATCAGTGTGGATTTAGGAAAAACAGAACTACTACACATGCACTAATGGAGATGGTGGAAGGAATAACAAAGACAGTTTAAAATTATGATTATTCTGTTGGTATTTACGTCACAGTAATTTATTGAGGAAATAGGAGAAGTATGGATAAGAGGGATAGCTCACTCTTGGTTAAAAAGCTACTTAGAAAATCGACAGCAGTGTATGCAAGTTAATGACATGGTGTCAGGATTTAGGAAGGTCACCTGTGGAGTACCACAGGGATCAGTGATTGGTCCAATACTTTTTTTTTTACTTTACATTTATAATATTTGTAATGGTACTAAATTATTAAAATGTGTAATTTTTGCTGATGATACAACTATATATTTTGTTCAGGAAAACAACTAAAGGACCTTTCGTTTGCTATCGAAAAGGAGCTAGAAATTATGAAATCTTGGTTCGATGTTAATACATTATCTCTTAATATATTTAGTAAACAAAATTCATAGTTTTTGCAAAACAAATGGAATGAGAGGTGGGATTTTGAAGTAAAGTTCTGTGATGATAAAATTGAAAGATTGTTTGAGACAAAATTCCACGGGGTCATTATCGATCATAAAGTAACATGGAGACAACATATTGATTATATAAATGGTAAAATTTCCAAGTCAATAGCAATACTGTACAAATGTAGAGATGCACTCACTTCTAAGGCCGTGTATATCATTTATTGCTCACTTACACTTCCGTATTTATCTTATTGTGTGGAGGTGTGGGGTTCAAACTATGAAATCTTTATAAATTCAACAGTTTTGTTACAAAAACAATATATATATATATATATATTATATATATATATATATAAATATATATATATATTATATATATATATATATTCATTTTTTTAATTATTTATCTGATTTAATTGATAATAATTTAAGATAGGAATATAGACTATTTGTTTTGCTTCTACCGATACCTTTTCAGTCTCTGTTTTTGTATATTATAAATAATAATATTATATTGCATTATAATGATTGACTGAATAAAAAGCACAAACAAACAACAGAAATAGATGATTTAATGTGATGTGGAGTGCTGTAATCCGTGGTATTGCGCAGGACTACGTGACATCTCTCTGACATGTTTTACATCAAAAGATCCATGAAGGAAATTATTACAGGGATGTATTAAATAAAACAATTTCTGCACTTGTTCTTATTATTTTCTGCCATTTTTCGTCTCTAAATGTTGGACATTAACATGAATGTTTCTTCAAAGTAAGATTAAAATGTTAGTCATTACTGAGACTCAAAAACAAACGAGAGCGACTGAATGGACATACTGAAGTTACACATTGGCTTCAGTCACCTATACTGATGTCTTTTGTACTGTGATGTTACACTGCTGCCTGTTTGTTGTCCACATCATCCCTTCCAGCAGAGTTATAAGGGATCACTCACACGGGACACAGTCTTGGCTGAACAGCTTGACCACTATCTTCTTTCCTTTTCTTCCCCCCTCACCTTAAGAAGGTCCCAGCCTACAGAACACAGCTGATAGGGCTGCAGAGCCTCGTCAGGCACACTTCCACAGGGCGGAGCTCACGCAGTCCACTCCATCAGAGCACGCTCATTTCAACCACAGCTCTCATACAGATACATACTGCAGTTGAAGCTGGGGACATGGAGGCTGAGCGGTGAAGAGTTAACAAGCCTCATCGTGGCTGTTCCTGGCACCGAAGCAGTATTAGCTCCTCATTTGTCACTAAGCACTCCTGCTCTCCTGTCATGGCTCATTGACTGCAGTCTTGCTCTGTGAGTATGTCATTTAATGTACAGCTGTTCAAAGTTCATGGAACGACAGCTCTGCCATTTGCTCTCATGGTGAGCCCAACAATTTAAAACCTGACAATTTCACCTAGCCACAGTAGCTGTTGGAGCAGTCACAGGATTACACAAGTAAAAGTGTCCAGGCATGGATTGGACACGGACAGTGAGGTCTAGGAATTTGATGCAATATATGTCGTAATGAAAACAGCACTGTAAAACTTGTTTGTTAAATCCACATTAGTGAGTTTCTGGCCACTAAGGGGAGGCAGAACTCCAGAACCAGCTGACACGTTCGTTACATGTGGCTCAACTAATTCAGACTATCATGATCGCACTGGAATAAATAATCTTTAGTTCTTTCCCGTTGTCACATCGCCGAGTGTTTGTGTCTCTGGCAGACATGTTGAGCTCTTTATGAACTCACTAAATTAACCTGCGTCTCACCAGGATTTACAGTGTAGAAATATTCATTGGTAACAGCACAATAACTTAAAATAAATGTACCTGTCACTTCAAACAGGTTTTTCAGCAGTTAACCATTACAGCCCATCAGCTCATAAACAAAATGACAACACAACGGAAGTTGGAAAAAATGCCATTAGAGGAGTGTTTTCAAATCTAAATGTTGGACTCTGTTATTCTGTGTTCTATATTAGTACGCCTCTGCATGCTAGCTAGCTGACAAGGTTAGCTTGTTGTGCTCACTAACTGCCCAGCGGTCTACTGCGTCCTGCTCAGCTGTGAGAGGTGCACACAAGCACAAATCAAGCACAAATTGCAGTACGCAGCGTTAATCAGAATTCTCCTCGCAGCAAGGCAGTCTGCCACTGTGCTTGACTGAAATCCCATAATGGCAGCAGCATTTCTGTTTTGTATTTAAACCACTGAGTAAGTGGAGCCCAGGAGTTGGCTTTAGTCGGATTCTGCATCCTTTCAAAGACGCAGCGCCTTCCTCAACTCTCTGGTGTGGACCTCTATGAACCTGTGGAGATCTGTCTGACAGTTGAATCGACACTGAAGATGTCTATAACACAAATTCATCACTACATAGTCCCATTGGGGATGTTGATATTAGATGATGAGAACGATCAAAATGTTTCCACGATCTGCCTTAACAGCGAAATCGTTGGTATCGTGTTCCCGGTTTCAGTTCCATCAATTTCCTCTTCTTCTCCATGCAGCTGCTGTGACTGCTCTGAGTAATGTGACAGAACACACCAGTCAGAATTTAGTTTTCATGAAAACTGACATTTGCTGTGTTCCTGTATTTGCAATGTTTTTAACCTGTGTTTTGGAACAAAGGAATAACCAGCAGTAAACGTAACGTTCTTTCTTTTTTAAACGTCTGGTGGATCTCATTCATGCCGGCTCATTTGGATTTGGTGTTTCATTACCTTGCTACGTATTGTTAAGTAGGACATCTTGTTGGTTGTGATGTTCAGGAACTTCGTGAAATACATGAAAAGGATACAATCGTGGATTGTGATCCTACCTGAAAAAAATCATAACATTATATTTTCGCCAAATTGCCCTCCACTATATTATGAATTCATGTTATAATTTAAAAAAATGTAAAAATGACACATCTAGTGGAAAAAAACAAGTATGTTAAAAAAGTGGTGTGCATGGAGAGCGAGAGAGAGAGAGAGAGAGAGAGAGAGAGAGAGAGAGAGAGAGAGAGAGAGAGAGAGAGAGAGAGAGAGAGCGAGAGAGAGAGAGAGAGAGAGAGAGAGAGAGAGAGAGAGAGAAGGAATAAACTGGAGAGAAAAAAAGATACACAAACACAAGTGGTGACTTTCGGGGAAAAGACAGTCGCCACTCAATGTCTGCGCCTCTGTGGATATAGCAGGGGAGCAAAAAGTGTCCCTGCCCTGACCTGGGAGAGACTGACAGCATGTATCAGACAGAGAGAGAGAGAGAGAGAGAGAGAGAGAGAGAGAGAGAGAGAGAGAGAGAGAGAGAGAGAGAGAGAGAGAGGGTGTAAGTGTGACAGATAGAGTGACAGGGACAGCAAGCAGCAGCATCCCCAGTGATTGTGGTTTCTTGTCTGTAATGTATTGAGTCCTGACAGACTGCAGGCTGAATCAGGGTTACTGGACTGGACCGTTTCAGACAGAAAGATGAGAACTGTGTAGCTCTTTGTTCATGAATGTAAAAAAACTCACTTCACTTATCAAACACAATGGCATGTATTATTCCTTGATAAATCATTACCGCTTTTTCTTTCATTGTGAAGCTAATCGAATATAATAAATGGGCAGACTACTAAGTTAATGTGAAAGTAATTATTATAATTAATGCAATAATACATTGCCACGTTGAACAATTTATGGCAACTAAGGTTTTCAACAATGATTATTAAAGAATGTGCACTTGTATTACAACTCAGCATTATTCACATCACATGAAAAACGTGATGTATGAATCGAAAAGACCGAAAACTCAAATAAATGTTGGAGGATTAAAAAAAAAAACATAGTTTACCACAGCCTCTGTTAACCTTCTCAGCTGCTGCTGTTGATCGAAAGTGCTGCTGTTGATCGAAAGTGATCGAAAGCAGAATGCTAAGCTACTAGCAGAGAAGAGAGAGCCCCAGCACAGCACACTGCTGGCTGCTTAGCAGGCTGCTATGTCCAACATGCTAACAACTAACAGGTCACAGAAAAGGATCCACACAAAGGTGACATGTATTTGGCTATAGTGGGCTTATCCTACGCTGCGACAAGACGTGTGAAGGACGCATTCAATTGTTAAATCTACTCATTACAGGATGGCTAGTTTCTACTTTTTTTTAGTCCAATAGTTTAGATGCCTGTTAGTGTCCTGCTGTGCCGCATGCGGGACACGCACGTCCCGTCTATGGACAATTTGTTTGATAAATTGCTATTTATAGTATGAAAATACGAGTGTGGTTCTTTGGATTCCAACCAGCCTAACCATTTCAAGATGTGACAACCACAGCAGCCACAGCTCACGTTTATGTCCAGACAACAACCAGCAAATAAACAATATGCAAATGCAGGCAACTCAACTATGACGCCTGATTTATGATCCATATACCCACAACAGTGCAACAACAACGGTCTTCTTACATGGTAAAAAGGTCCAATAAAAACATAAAAATAATATCAGGTGGACGATTTTAAACAATATCTCTGCATTTCTGCATGTAACTCGTGTCTGTCTCGGACATAAACAAGTACTCAAAATGGAGGATGAACTCTACGTTGTTCAATGAATTCTTACTTGAGCCAATAGGAGCTTCATGTCCTGACTGACAAGCTACCTTAGCCAATGAGAGTCAGCGCTGAAGAACAGGGCCTGACTATTCTTCCATATATGTGCTACTGCTCGGAGGACAGGCGTTTCGTATAGCCAATGAAATTGCCTAAAAAATGCATACAAATGAATGGGGGTGGGGATAAGCAGAACAATCTCAATGGGTCATGAGAACAGACTGCTGCTGCAGAGCCACAGTTTCTCATTGAATAAGTATGACTATGCATTTATACTTCATTTTCTCTCTGTCAGCAATAGTGATAGTAAATATAAGTAAGTCTGAAAATGGAAAAACATCAAGATATTTCATTAGAAAAACATGTGTAAAATATTCATTTTCTGCATTTTCTGGATCTACTTTTAAGGCTAGATAAGACAAGATAAGGCTTCAGGCTATGGTCCTATCGTGTTTTCCAGTTCATAAGTCATATTTATAGTCATCTGCAGGCATCTATTTGCAAATAATTCTTCAAGCGGAAATACAAATCTTATATTTTGTTATTTTCAAACTTATATAACTCAGTGTCAGCAGCACTTAAAGTGAATGTGACTATTGAGGGGAAAAAGATTCAGAGTTTTTTCTTTCAAAAGAGAATAAGACCATAAATTTACTCCAAATGGTTCAAGCACAGCTTGCAATTTACTTTGGGTTTTATTGAGGCGTTTTCTTTCTGCAAATGTTACTGGAACACTGGAGTCTTTGGCAAAAACAGTATGAATGAATCATAGGTGTAACATAGTCCCATGATGTAAAGAAGCATGTTAGAGTATCTTGTATGTAAATGTTTACATTCATCTTAAATATCATGTCCTATTTTGGGTCACGCAGCTTAGATTTAATTTACCAAATATTTTCCTCGTATTATTGAAAGGGACTGATCAAGTTACCTGATGCATTTTGTATCAAAGGGTGCAGCTACAGATCCGACACGAATGTTATGCAAACATCTTTCTTTAAATTGTGATGCTGTTGGTTCGTAACCTCAATTAAAGGCGCGTTGTATCTCGAGATAAAAGATAATTCATTTATTATCAAGTGTACACCAAAACAAAAGGTTGTTTCTTTTTATGTGTGAAAGTGTTTAGATCATGATTTAGTAAATGTATTCAAAATGCCCAGGCGAGCTGACAGCGGAAATAAAAACGCTGTTTTTAAAATAACAAGGGTACATACAAAATACATATATGCAAACAAAATCTTCACAAACTGTTGCCTGTGTCCTGAATAGATTAAAAAGAAAATACGACTACAATATAAGACGAATGTCTTAAGATCTTGGTTGGCTGGACATAGGGCTGAACGCTGGTGAGGGCTTTGCCCCAGAGCGAGAGGGCCGGGGTTCACTTCCCGGCAGAGACAGGCTCTCTGTGTGCACATTGCTTGTCCTCGCGTGGCAGCGTGGCTTCTCTTCGGCTTCACCCAGCAGTCCAAAGAAATGCAGCTTAGGTATTCACTTTGACTCTTATTTGAAGACTCGAACTTGCTCGTAGGTGTGGGCGTGTCCGCTGTGATAGACTGGCAACCTATCCAGGGTGTACCCGGTCTTCGCCCAATGTCATCTGGCTCTAAGCGTAAAACCCAAAACACATGAATTGCAATAAAGTTTTCCCATGTTTTGACAATCCTTTTCTCAGTAAGTGTTCATCTAGGTGTTAGTAAGATCAATGAATTATTGGATTTGGTCTTTTCTTGATAATTAGACCAGACTTCTCCTTGAAGACCGAAGCTTGCCTTATCCACCAGCTCTTCTCCAAATCATCCTGCCTCCTACCTAATATGCAATTTGTATTACTTTTGTGATTAATTAGTTTCTTCTGTTCACACAAGCAGGAGAAACCTGGTTTTGTCTCCCACGGTCCAAAGACATTCAGGTAAGCAACAAACTGAACAAGGACCAAAGCAGGAGTGGCTTGTCCCTCACAGGGACCCTTACTACTGAACACAATGTTTATGTTGTTCCCTGATGAAATACAAACATTTCTTCTGGTACCTGTTCATAAAAAGAGAAAACCGATTTATAAACTAGATATGTATGTATGTTAACTTGCTGTTGCTTGCTGTTATATTGTTCTGATAACATTACCTTCAAATAAAAGCGTGCAAAACACTAGTTTTTACTTCATTGTTGAATTTGGCCCATAATGCGATTAATCGCAGACAAATCATGAGATTAATCAGTTATATTTGTTCAACTTTACCAAGCCCTATTTTTTAACAATAAAGTAATGTGACCAAACTGTTCCAATATTGGTCTTCATCCAGTCATTATATCCACTTTACTGATGACTATTTAAATGAAATCTCAGTGTGAAAATATTTTTTGCAACAACACAAATAGTCATCAGTTGATCATTATCAACACAATATCTATATCAAGGTTTTTGATTTAAAAATATTGTGATATTTGCTTGTGTTGAACTTTAGGTGTGATTGTACCTTTAAAGATTTATAGAAATACTTAAGACTGAAATAAATGACACATGTAATAGGAATAGCAGCTGGTCTCTGCCTCTCCTCCTCTCCTCCTCTTCCCATCTCTCAATCTCTGCAGCCATCCTAAAATCCATCCAAGCCCCTAAATAAAGAGGTTAACATGACCGGGCCTGGATTCTAAATGTGATTACTGAAGTGATTTTTTAGCCCATCCAACCACTAATGTGACAGGCAGCCATTTTCCGCTAGAGTTACACACACACACACACACACACACACACACACACACACACACACACACACACACACACACACACACACACACACACACACACACACGCACACACAAACAAACTCCCCAGACACTCATAAAATTAGATGGACA
>NW_027175998.1:1242500-1300000 GCF_023055335.1 Clinocottus analis | reverse complement strand
CATTTCACAGCAGGCATGAATGTAAAACAAAAATAGTTATTGATCAATTAAAAGACATGAATATTACTGAAAGACAAGCAGATTGATGCTGACATATGTGGAGGCACATAAGAGTACCATCTGTCCAAACTGACGAGTAAGCACCAACCAATATGTGATAGGGAGTGTGTGTGTGTGTGTGTGTGTGTGTGTGTGTGCGTGTGTGTGTGTGTGTGTGTGTGTGTGTGTGTGTGTGTGTGTGTGTGTGTGTGTGAGTCTGAGTCTGAGAGCGAGAGCAAGAGAGACGGACAGCCAGTCGGAGCGAGGACTGTGTCTGTGTTAGTCTATGTTCTTTCTGACAGCTCAGCCCGACATTCTATTTTATCCATCTGACAAACTAAATTAAAAGTGAGCTCAGGATTGCTTCCCCTATCGATACTGTAATAACAAAGACCATGATAATGTCAAATATTGAGAGGAAATGTATGCAAAATGGATCAAGTGCAGTATTAATTATTGAAAGACAAGTGTGACAATCAACATTAAAACATTATAAATGAAGGAATGCTTTTCTCTGCTCAGCAATCTGCATCAGTCTCTGACTGGAGAAGGTTTGCACATGAAAGAAACACAGATTTGTATGAATAATGCAACAGTGTGATACTTTGACATGAATCATGTCCTGTGCATGTAATTAATACAAAATAATTAAAACTCTCACCCTCAAAAAGCTTCCCAGACACACTGTCAGAATTATCATTTTGGCTGCTGACAGCTGACATAATGAGGTTGAGCTGGGACTCATCACACGGCCTGTCACTCAAGCACGAGAGTACAACACGTGTTCTAAAAGTGGAGTTGGAAGGTCCACTCAGTGCTATCGTCCTCCTGCAGAGAGGGATTGGATGTGACAGTGAGGAGGATTTCACCATCCTGGTTCAACGTGCCACAGGAAAGCAAATAGTGATGAAGACGTAAAGAGGGCGGCTGGTGAAGAGGGAAGCTGGTGAAGAGGGAAGCTGGTGAAGGGGGCGGCCCAACAGGAGGCGAGCGTCATGGAACATCTGCCCACCTCTGGCCTCCACAAGATGTATGACATGTAACGAGTAACAACTTCAAGTCTAACAGTAAGCCTGTGTGTGTGTGTGTGTGTGTGTGTGTGTGTGTGTGTGCGTGTGTGTGTGTGTGTGTGTGTGTGTGTGTGTGTGTGGTTTTTCAACCTAATCCCATTAGTGCAGATTCAGGAAGTCAATCTTTTAAAAATACTTGTATAGTTTGCCTTTCTTAAAGGTGAAGCACTGTGGGGACTATTTTCAGCAGCGGATGAATACATATGTGGTGCTCTAGTTTTGTTGTGGCAGCAGGAAAATGAATGTGGCAACGCATCCTTATAGACAGACAGACAGACAGACAGACACACACACACACACACACACACACTCACAAACACACACTTTAGTGAAGCTGTGAGAATTCAGTGACACTGTCAAATGTTAAATGGACTCTACTTGTATTTCTCTTTTCTAGCCTTGACCACTCAAAGTTCTTTAACACTACATGACATCATTCACCCATTCATCCACTGATGGGAGGAGCCATTATGAAGGTACCACCTGTCCATCAGGACTAACTAACATTCACACACTGATGGGAGGAGCCACCATGAAGGTACCACCTGTCTATCATCTTACATTCCTACTCATACATCATCCACATTTTTTTCCAACAAGAAAAAAAAGATCAAATGTCAATAAATTGTCACTTCATTACACAATATAAACCTTCACACAACATATTCCTTTCTTTTTCTGTGATCAACTTTAGGAATATTAAACATGTGCATCAACAAAATGAGTGATTTTGCTAAGTTATAGCCATAAAATTTATTTAGTGCCAAAATATTTTAATAACACTTGATTTGATTACGTCAACAGAATAAATCACTTCCTCGCTTAAATACCATTCAGTTCATGAACTGTGATTTACATGATTTACATTTTTTAAGATCATGGTAATTTAAACCATAACATAATACTAATCTTTAATTATTTTAAGTAAGTAGTTTTCACATTGGTATTATACATTGTTCTTCACGCACTTCTCACGAGGAAAAAAAAGCTATCTTAAAAAACACACCTGGCTTATGAATATCATGTTTTTTCACTTTCCCACTACCACTCTTTACCTCTCCATCTGACTTACTGTTTCTTATTCATGTTAGGACATTTTGCTCTGATCTGCATTTCTCCGTGTGATGTGTCATTCATCAAGCAGAGGAGCAGCAGCTGCTTTTATTCCTGAGACATCTTTTTGGAACGTAGACATTCATCACTGCGATGCTTTCACAATCACTCTTTCTGAGCTCAACAGTGCAAATGTAGCATGTGCACATCTATGTACATCTCTCTCTCTCACACACACACACACACACACACACACACACACACACACACACACACACACACACACACACACACACACACACACACACACACACACACACACACACAGATGTACTCGGTCATTAAGTTATTGTACAGGGAGAAATATTTGCAGAGCTATAACAGTGCAGGTGTGTTGAAGAAAAAGTCTTCAATCCACCTCAGCGAGGGGAATCCCAGTTATACTCAGCAATATGTAAATGCCTCTCTCAGTAGAATGTTTAAATGTACTCATCAGGAAGGAATGCATCATTTCACAGTATCTTGTTCACAACAAGTAAGCTTTTGTTTGTTGTACATTGCCAGCCTTCGGAGACAAGAGAAATATATACAATAAACAATCAGTACAAATCATCAGAAATAACAATAATCTGCCAAATGTACCAGACACGCAGACATGTGGCCTGGAAGTGATGTGCGTTCAAATCAAAGATTTTGTTAATTGAACACATTTTCTGTCCATGTTTGATATGAAGCTTTGGCGAAAGTTCAAAAAAAGAAATAGGATATTTTTATGTCTGTTGGTAAAACCTGCTATCTCTTCCATCCTGGTCTTCTGGGTCACTACTGCATTCCCACGCCGTCAAACTCCCGTCTCTCACAATCCTGACATCACTTTTTCTAGCCAATGAGCTTTGTGTATCGGAATGCTTTTTCTTCAACTACAATTGATTCTGTCTTTAGGCCCTAGTATTGATCTTGTTCATAAGTGGGGTTGTCATGATGTGATCGTTGTGCGGACCGTACAATTTAGAGGTAAAAGCTCCAAATGTACCAGTTCATCTTCCATCCAATCCTCACCTATGCTGTAGTTGTAGGTAGAGACTGAAAGTATGGGGTCGAGATGGACTTGGCCTTAGAGAGGGTGGCAAGAGTAGAGCCGCTGAAGAAAGGGCCAGCTGAGGTTGTTCGGGGATCCTCCTGAACCCTTTTAAGGTGTCCAGATACATTAACCTGGTAAGAGGACCTAAGTTCCACCCAGAACATGCTGGAGAGATTACATTGTACATATTGCCTGGCCTGGGAAGGCCTCAGGGTTCTCCAGGAAACGCAGGAAACGCTTTCTGGGGAGAGTGAGGGACTCTTGTTTACTCTGCTGCCACTCCACCAGCAGACTATGATGGATGGATGGAGATTCAAAAAGGTCTCACGCAGTCAACTCAAAATCTGCTATCATGTGGCGAAACAGAGCTGAACTGACTGAAATGAGTCTTCATTGTTTCCATCATCTTTACCTCAAAGAGATGCTTTGGGTGTGTTTTTTTTTTGATTGTTTGTCTGTGAAAGTGTGAAGCATTAGACCAGATCCAAATCATGGGATGGAAACATATTCACTCACCCAGTGCCCTCCAGTTCAAACCAGTACCGTAACAGGATTGACCCTGAGGTTGAATACTTAAACAATAATGGACGAGAGGCAGTACTGTATCCTTGAACTGTACATTATTGTAAATACAGTACTGCCTCGAGTACCTTATTGCTTTTATTATACAGTTGCCAGCGACGTTAGAAACAGTGAAAGCTGCTATTCAGCACAAAATGTTGTAGCTACCAAACGTTGTGTATTGCATTGAAGAAGCCAAGAGAAAATAATCCAGTGTGTGTGCCGCCACACACATTCGGGACACACATCTGGACTATTAAACTGACTACCTGATATGGAACGCTGGTAAATGTAAACAGGTTGTCCAGTACTTTATGGCTGAATACACTACACCTCGAGACTCACTCTCAACCAATCAGAATGCTTGATTTGATGGACCCATATTATAATTATTAATATTAAAATTACAGTCAGGGTCATGTTGGATGTAAAGTCCAAATATTAAGATAAAGTGTGTCATTTAGCCTTCATGCCTCTGTGCTCCACAGGAAGGAGATGCAAGAATTCAACTTTTGGTCACAAACACGCATTATTCTTCAGCTTAAGGAAGTTCTTCATTTGAGGCCGTGCTCTGGATTTGCCATCAGATGTTAATTTCTCTCAGGACAGATACACATTGTACATCATGCTTCATTTGGAAACCCACTAGGAATACTGTCAATGAGAGTGCATCCTTTGGGAGCTGTGAACGGCTATGCAGGTTATGAAACTGGTCATATTGTTACTTACATCACGTTGACGCGTCCGTGAAGAGGAGAATGTAACAATCTGTTCTGCTAAAAGTGGGTTAAAGGGTGATTTAAGAGGTGCGAGGAACAGATGGCCACGTTGGATGAATTTACTGCATTTATGATGATGTCAAATCCATTTTATAAAAGCATGCTTCCTTCCTTATGCTGTTTTGCCTTTTCTCCTGGCTTCTCTGACATTTTTTTCCAACCTTTCCCTGACTTTTGATGATCTTGTGTTCCAAAGTATTTTTTTTTTTAGTGTATATTAGAAGGTTATTCTGATACACTCCAAGCCATAATCATTTTATCATGTTGGAACTGTCATTTTCTCTTGCAGTCTTCCTCTTTAGACTCACTCAAACCGCGCTGTCTTCATTGTGTGTGTCGACGCTTTCTTCCTAGATTTAAAAAAAGTGTCCAAAAATGTCACTTCCGCCCCGTTTGCCTTCCGCTTTTAACAGTCTGCTTCACGTGACCCCAGTGTGCATGAGCGATGAGGTCAAGTCGAAAACATTTCATACAGATGTTAATATTTAAACACTTGTTTTTCTCACCAAAGCTATGAATGAAACACTCTCCTTATGAGTCACACCTTGCTCTCCCTCCATCTCCATCGCTGCGTATCACAGTCTTTCTCTTCTCTCAATCCATCCATTCCCTTTTGTCTTCTCCTTTCCCACATCAATCTCTAACTGTCTCTTTCTGCCCTCCCCCCCCCTCCCTCTTCTACACTCCTCCCCCACACCTCTCCTCCTCTTTCCCTCTTTTTCTTTCGAGAGGCTTAATAATTGATGGGAGACGTTCTGTCTCCCTTTGGCTGGCTGGGGAGGTTTAAGAGACATGACGAGGCTATGGAGGGCACTTTGTACAACCCTTGACACGCACACATACAAACATACACACACAGGAACACACACACCGACACGCACACATTTTACTGCAGAGTTCAAGCAAGGGTCATTTCTGTTGCATTAATGTTGCAGGAGAGAAAGTGCTTGGTGTGCGTGTGTTACGAATACATTGAGCAGCTCATAAGTTGACACCAAATAGAGTGAGTGTGTGTAGTGTGGTAACACAGCACTACCAAGGTTACGGCCTCTCTGCATGTTCCACTTCTATCAAGCTGTTGCCTTCTATGACTGCAGGTGGAACTAACTCTTTGTCAGTTCAGCTAGTGCTACCTGTGCTGACTCCCCAATTCTTTGTCAAACAAACCAAAAAACATAAAAACAACATCTCTTCCTGTGCGCTGGAGGGGTTTCCATAGCAGCAGGAAGTACAGCCCCCCAGAGGCTGAAGCATGCTATATTTAATGTTTTTATTTTATTTCCTTCTATCTCATATTGCACACCACCCTTTTCTGCTCCCTGCTGCCAGTTTCCCCTTTTTTTCCCTAAAAACATTTCAGCAGCGCTGGTTTCCTGTTTCTGGTCCAGCGGCACGAGGTGAAGTTCTACCGGGCGGGAAATTGTTGTTATTTGTGTCCTGTGGCGACGTTGTTCTTTCCCTGCTCCAGTGACTCTGGCCTGGTGCAGCATTGTGTTGCACCGTTATGGCTGCTGTGCCTTTCATTTAAAATGATTAAAGTACCAGTTGTAATTATTTTGTTTGTGTCATACTTTTTGGCTGATGTCACGTGCTGTGATTTACTGGTGTTGCATAGATATGACACTTCATATCGCATCAATACTAGTGCTGTTTCAAAGTCAGTGACAAATATGCAAGCATATTTAAAGCTGTCATGCTTTCCACAAATAAAAATTGCACTTCAAGATTTTCATTTTTATTGAATTGAAAAGGGCTAAATGTACAATTTTCATGTCAAATGATTAAAGGATGTAGCCCCTAATATAAAATGTACTCACATGTAAGCCTTTAAGCTAACAAATGAATAACAGAGCTGTGTTGATCAACAGATCTCCTGCACTTCCTTTCAGGACCTTGGACAGGTACACCCTCTACTCCAGCTGCTAATCTGACAATAACTCATTCAAGTGATGCATCATGAATAATGAGAGATCACTACTCCTCCGTTCCTGAGCTGTTTGGGATTTCTGGGTGAATACAAGTATAGTAATACAACCGCATAAATAAATACATTTTTTCAGTCAAGAAGTTTTACACCGTGAACAACTCAGACCGGCAAAGATAAGACGAGCAGAAGGAAAGCATCCCCTCAAAATAGTCACTGAATGCTCAACGACATTTTTTTTCAAAGGCTGGTACGAGGATGCGTATGTGTGACCTTCTTGGTGCTCACGCTCACTTGGCTTCACCTTCCTCAACATGCCCCTGTTAGCTGGTTTTGTTATTTCCTTGTGCAGCAGGGAGGAAAGCAAGTCGGTGTCAGTGACCTCAGGTCAGCATCAGAGAGTGTCGACCAATCTGCTGCTTGATTCAGATGTTGTGCTCTCTGTGGAGGCCAAGTTAAAGTGAACAGAGCTTTACTGCCATTGGATGGTTAAAATATCTCATACCACTAGTGTGATTCTGGTTATCACATGGGCTTTGGGATGAAAAAAATATATAGACTTTGAAAACGCTGTGCAGCAATTAAAGCCTTATTGGCATTGTTCTTCTAAAGGACCTCCCTTTTCCCACGATGTTCAAAACAACACAATGAGTATGTGAACATCTATTGTTTATGGTTGATTTATTTTCCACTGCTCTGATACATGACATAACATCAGTGTAGGGTAGACGGGCTGATGTGAAAACTCTCTGGTGTTGTGGATCCACAGAACATAGACAATGAGCATTTATTACCAGTCACAGTCCTCACTGCTCTAGTCCTTATTGGCTGCTCCTGAGCTGTTTGGTTGTTATTAGTGGAAGAAGCCTCGTCCTATCAGCGTGCATTAGGGAACAGCTGGATTATGATGAGTTCTTCTCATTGGCGATAGTGTAAAGGCTTCCTGAACACTGGATGGATAAATGACAGCATGATGGTTGTCATTATGTTAATTTCTACATGGACCAAAGCTGTTGGATGGCAGAAAAACCCACACATAATTTTTGTTTTCCATTTTGTTTTGAAGGAAACATAAATGCTGCCTGGATGTCCACTGGTTATATCTTCCCCAGTATACATTGGCCAATGCAATACCAATCCACATTTTATCGGAGTATTGCCTTGCAATTTAATGTATTAATGATGTAATTTATTGAAAGACTCTGCTGTTTTTTGGACATGCAGAGAGTCTGGTTTAATTCTTATGTAGGGTTTCAGCACATTTAAACAGAGATAGAGCGCTGAAGTGGACGTTCATAATCTGCTCAGTGAAGTGTTTTAGTGATTGACAAGTGGAACATGTCTATATCGTCAGATATCTGGCTGGGCGTGTAGCTAGAGCTAAATTAAAGTATTATTCCTTTTGACATTTTGATTACATATAACCAACTACATTCCATCATGACGCAGGTTGTACAGGATGTCCTGATGATTTCCACTGACAAAACAACGAGGTCAACCCTTTCCTTTAAAGACCTTAAAACCCTTTAATGAGCCCAATCATTTCATTGATCAGAGTTATTAAACCCTGCAGTGTCAAAGTCACCCCATATTAGTTTAAATATTAGCGTTAACAATAATAAGTAATACAATATAACGTATTGAAAAATATGTCTGATTTCATGTCTTACTTTTAGACAAGAGTTGCACACAAATGTTTTGGTTTATGCTGTTTATGAAGGTTTATGAAGTTAGATTAGGGGTGGGCAAGGTATGGCCCACGGCTGTATATGTTTAATCTGGCCTGCCAAATATTATAATTCTTCTAATTTAAAAAAAAGAAAAAAAGAAAAAGGCAGCGCATTGCCATATATTTAACAGGCAGTAACGTTCCACAGCTATAGCCTGAACCTCACTGAGTGAAGCTACTTATTTGTCAGGGATAGGAACTTAAGTCATGGTTTCACATTTATAAAATTATACCACTGAACCACATGCTGGGAAGTCCTGTCAAACTCCGTCGCGGAGAGTACATAAATGAGTTCAGGCTATTGGTCCGGCCCTCCACAATATTTTCTGTACCTCAAGCGGCCCCCTGGGAAAAATAATTGCCCACCCTTGAGTTAGACATACGCATCACATTTGAATCACGCTGTCAAAAGTTTAAAAAAGCCCCCCAAAAAAACACAATTAGGTATTTTTCCAACATTGACGGACAGCCGTGATAGGGAGGAGCTTTGGGTGCTGTTAGCCACCCCTAGGATAGCCATAGCACCCCCAAGACATTTCCGTGGTATATTTATGAGTTTTAATTTTGAATGCCTTAGAATAGATTGTATTAAGTGTGCTTGTGGGAGTAAAAGTGTGTGTGTGTGCATACTTTTGTGAGCGGGGACTTCAATCCAGTCGGGGAGAGGGAAAAAGTAATTGGCCGCATCAGAAAGCCATAACGCCTGGAGCTCACTGGACGAAGTACGAGCTGTTCAAACTAAACTAAATTGTGAAAATAGGGTTTGATTCCCTCTGTTCCTCAGTAGCAGTGAAGGAAAGGGAGAGCAGAAGCAGTGGATCAGGTCTCAGGATAAAACCAGGGTATGGTCTGCCATCTTGGTTCTCACTCATGAGCCTCTTGTGTCCACGAACACTTACTAAAGCTCTACACATCCTTCCGGGAAAAAAACTCAAGTCGCTTATTTTGTAGTGAAGAAGCAGATTCCTAAACAGTAGTCGTGATAAAAACAACAATTCATAAATAAATATATATTAACGTGCACAACAGAATTGTCCCCAGAGTGAAAAGGCCTTAGGTGTCCAAACGAGTGAGTCAGAAACAAACAGTGAAGGTTGAGCCATAAAAAATAAACCTGGCTCTACTTCTGCCACACAACTCTTCTGAGTCATTCTCGATTACTCTGTAACATCAACGCTGACCTCACAGGCCAAACTAAGCCCATGCTACTCTATACGGACAATGCACCGGCTGCAGGTAGCTATCACATTCTGCGCATACACAGCGTGACATACACATCACAGCACAAAGCAGGCCACTTCTTTCTCAGAGGCGGTTCAGAAACAAATCAGTCATCAGCTGATCCTTTCATTCCTCAAACCTAGCATACTAATCAATATATTTTATAGGTAGACTTTGAAAAGTTCATGAACACGCCAGACATCCCAGGATTAAACATCCAAACATATATTTAGTGCTAATTACAGAAGAAATGCAATTAAAATATCTCTCTCTAACTTTTGATGAAAAAGTAAACAGGTTGATCATTTTATTTATTGTTTTTGTCTCATCTATATTTCAGTCCGTCTTTCTCTGTCTCTTCTTTCCCGTGTTAATTGAAAGGCCATGGCAGGGGACCCAGCAGCAAATAGCCCGATCAATACGATGCCTGATGTGTAAATTGATCGTGTTTGTGTGTATGATGAAGACTGCGCTTGTGTGCAAGTGTTTGAGTGACGGGAGGAGCACTTCCGTGTGTGTGTGTGTGTGTGTGTGTGTGTGTGTGTGCGTGTGTGTGTGTGTGTGGTCCTACTTCCTCTTATTGAGGTGTTCAATCAGTCTAATTCATTCTCGCCCAGAGACAGTTGTGTGGTTGCAGGACAATTCATTTACTCTGCAGGCTCCAATCAAAACTATTCCCAGCATTCCCTGCTGTAATAATCACTGCATATGAAATTAGAAGATCCATAATGCCAAACTGCTGTACACAAAGGGCCAACCAGGCTTATGCAGAAGTGTGAATGACTGAGTCTTTATCAATCCTTATGGTTGAAATAGATATTGGATTGATATCTGAGAAAGTGCTCTCATTGATTTCTCCATTAAAATGTATCTAATGAGAATAATATCCAGATCCAGACAACAAGTTATGAGTATGAAAGGCTTGTTAGAGTTAATCGAATAGTCAATCATTGATTCCATCAAGATACCAGGGCCACAGCAGAGTGCATCATGGGATGCCTGTAGCAAACAGGAATGCCAGTGTTCAACGTTATGTTGAGCAGAAACACGTGAACAGAACATACGGTGGCCTGTGAAGGTCAACCTATATCATACAATCCTTTGAGAGAGAGTTAAAACAAGAAGTCAGAAGAGCGCAAAGAGGGATATTGTTGCTCCACCTGCAGATGAACCCTTCTCCTTCCTGTCCTGGACATCAGCTCCATCTCTCTTTCCTAATCACACACCGCTGCCTTGTTTGTTAACAATAATTCATTGTCTCCACAATGAAAGCTATTTCCCAAGGCAAACATCATCTCAGGACACTCTTCAAACTCCAGCCTACATTACAATTATTATCCTGTGCCGCTCCTCTCCCTGCGTGTCAACAGTCCTTTACCAGCTGCATGAGGATCCAGATGTGAGTCCACAAGGGGAGAGCTCAGGAACAAGTGGAGCAGCGGCTGTAATCTCTGCAGCAACGTGGAAAGTTGAATCAAAGATCATCTCGTTTAAAGAGACAGAGTACTGCTAACAATGTGGATGTGTTTATATGAACAACAGCATCAAGTTACTGTATATATTCATGTCATTTCAACAAAAGGTGAAGCGTAATACATAATATTGTCCTCCAAAAGGGCATTACAGACAGCTTGGTTTCTATGTGATGTCACACGCACGAAGTAGTTCATTACTGCTGTAATTCTTTATTTTATATGATGTCGAAGTGTTTGCAGGTAAGCTGAACATGCAGCAAAGAGAAATGTGTCTCTGGGCAGACAAGAGATATTACGAATGAATTGGCTCATTATTGAAGGTTTCTATTGAGGCAACGCTCAGTCACATTGCAGAGGAAACACATGGTTCATTGCTTTCACACAAAATGCATTCAATAACCACAATTTCAAAAAATCTATAAGCCTTTTACTCATCTGTCCTTCAAAACAAGTTATATTTGCAGCACATTGTTCGAAACAGTACGCATTCATACAAAATATCTACAACGTCTTGGCAGAATATTTACATTCAAATGAAGTATCAGTCATTCCCCAGCTCATTGAAATGTCAGCTGAAGGCCGACTTGAAGTCCTTTGTAGACTCCAGGAGACGAAGAGTTAACACGTGGACCCAGAGGAGGTCTCTGAGAGAACAAGTCCTCAGCTCCCACACGATGGAACCACGCTGTGTCTTTGGACTTTTCTTTCAAAGTGAAATACTATATGGATATAGAATAAATGAAACATATAGAAGCAAATTGACACATTTCTGATTCTTTCTTGTTACATTTACTTCCGTACAGTCAATATAGTGGAAAGGTGTTATTTTTCTTCTAGATACAAGTTTGTGTGAAGTCATTTGTGATACGTGAGAGTGTTGCTGTGTTGCTGTGTTGCCGTGTTGCTGTGTTGCTGTGTTGCTGTGCTGGAGTCAGTATGAGTGACAGAAAGGATTGAGTATTGAGTTTGTTAGCAATTTAAATATTTTTTTCTCATAAATTCACAATGGAATATGTTACCAGGACCTCCTCCTATGTATGACGTATTAACCCTGCAGCATTATCTTTCTTATGACATATTAGCATGCTCCAAACAAGTATTTTAATGTATGAATATATAAACTATCATTTCCTTTTAATATAATTTCTGTTTTCCCATAGTGTAACAATGAGCCTCATATGGACTTCTAAAATCAAGGCTTGTCATAAAGACTTCATCAAAGGGTTTTTTAAAGGGGAACGTGTAAAAGGCAGATTTATTTTCATTTCATGAAATGTTTTATTTATGCATTATAATAATACAATAATAAATCCTTTATTCGTCCCACAGTGTGTAAATGTATTCTCTGCATTTTACCCATCCTTACTCATTAAGCTGCTGTGAGGCACCCAGGGACCAACTGGAGGTCCAGTGTCTTGCGCAAGGACACTATGGGGAGACCGGGGATCGAACCGGCAACCTCGTGGTTTCAGGACAGTCGCCCCCTTTTTCACAATCATCCTGAAACACCAGACACGGGTGAATGTACAGACATGAATCTGCTGGAGTTGGACATTGCATCCTGCATTAAGAACGGACTGGATGGAAGGAACCAGCTGACTCATCATATGTCATGTGATGAGTCAGACTCATCTCATGACAAATGATGACTCATCGCATGTGATAATTAAAGGAAAAACTGTCTGATTGAATCAATATAATTTCAGAATTGGTATTTCAAACATAAGATAATATTTGTTTAGATTAAATTTAATTAATTCCTATGAATTACAGTAAATGTGTATGATTAGAACTGTTTTATGACAGCTGATGAGATATGTGTGTGTGTGTGTGTGTGTGTGTGTGTGTGTGTGTGTGTGTGTGTGTGTGTGTGTGTGTGTGTGTGTGTGTGTGTGTGTAGATTTAAAATGGCGCCTGTCTGGAAATAGGTCCATTATGGGTTTAAAGTACTTTTAGTCTTCCAAACATTCCTGGCTCGCTCTCTTTCATATTCTCTCACTTTACAGCATCTTCTCTCTCTCGTCCTTTCCCTATTTCTCTCTCTCTCTCTCTCCCTCACCTCCCTCCCTCCCTCCCTCTCTCTCTCTGTCTCTCCCCATCCCCCCTCTCTCCATACCTCTCTCTCTCTCTCTCTCTCTCTCTCTCTCTCTCTCTCTCTCTCTCTCTCTCTCTCTCATTCTCTCTCTCTCTCTCTCTCTCTCTCTCCCTCGCTCTACTTTTCAATGCTGTCTCTAAACTTCTCTCCAGCCAATTAGTGCTCAGTGTGTAGCAGCAGAAGACAATATGTCTGGTGAACCCCGAGCGCCGCCTTAAAGGCTCTCCAGAGAGCAGAGAGAGCATGCATTAGCTCTGGAAGCACTTCTGGGTCAACTGATTACATTTGCATATATGAACTCAAAATCATGTTGCCTCCTTTCAGACGGAGTATGCAACTGGCAACACCTGCACTTAGGAACAACTTCACGAGAAGGCCGAGAAAACAAGGTGTGAGCGTAAGATTAAGGTGTGTTATTACTATACTTCAATAGGATATCATAATTATGACTGTAACTCATGCATAAGTGCATGGGCATACGTGTATGTGTGTGCGTGTGTGTGTGCGTGTGTGTGTGCGTGTGTGTGTGCGTGTGTGTGCGTGTGTGTGCGTGTGTGTGTGTGTGTCTAAATATACATCATGTGAACAATGATGCTGCAAAGTCACCGGGAGCGATACGGTCAACACTGACGCCAGACACACACACACACACACACACACACACACACACACACACACACACGCACACACACACACGCGCACACACACTAGCCGGACTACGACAGAAAGAGGATGTGAAGCTTAGATATGAATAGTTCTGTGTTGTTAGGAGGACCGGCCACTGAAAGAGCGTCACATAGTGCTACAGACACTAATATTCATAATCAGATCATTCATGAAGTTGTAAATAATAATCTGGATGAAACATATAGTTTTGTGCTTTTCTTTTGCATGTGATGTTATTGTTTATATACTTTGATCCGATGAACTTAATCATTTAAAATGCATCATTCTAATATCACAATTTATTAATATTGCAATCCATCATCATCCCTTCATCTCATCATTATCTTTGTTGTGGAAATGTTTTGTGATCAATTCAGACAACTCCCTCCCTCCCGAGGGGGAGAAAGAAAGGGTGTGTGTTATTGTGTATCATGAGTCAGCAGCATTTAACGGCTCTTTGTAGTGTTGGTATGTCAAATCCATAACAACGTCTCATTTTATTATGTCAAATATTAATCTAAAAAGCAGCTGTGACTCAACACATGCAACGAGTTCAAGCTATAAAGTCTACAGCAGCAAAAAGAAGCAAAGTAAAAAGTACCTTAAACATACTTTGGAACAATATTTATACTGCTCCCTCTTATAAAAAAAAGGATAATTAATAAAATAAAATATGCTGATTAAATAGCACACAAATGCTTAAATATAAACAAAATGTATTTCAATGGAAAATGTTAAATATAGAAGTTGAAATGATCTCTTATTTATTTTCATCCCAACAAAACTCTCTTCCATCTTCAATCTTCCATGAGTTGGATTCATATCTATGACAAACTGAATCCACACTTTAATTTTAACTCTGTAATATTGCATTTTAGTGATTTCAAAAAGAGTCTCTGGAGGCGACTCTTCATCACTTCCTGTTGTCCCGTGGGAGAAGGAAGATCTGACATTTTAAGTTTGACCAAATTAAACCTTTTGAAACATAAAGGTACAACATTCTTAAGGATCATAAGCGGACATTTAAATTTTTTTTACAATTCAGATGAAGGCAGAACAAATATTGTTACATTTAAAAGCAGAGGAATAATTTGGATGCAGTTTAAACACTTGAATGATTGAACTTCCCCTCATCTGTGATATAGCACCTTGTGCTGTGATGAGGCTGGGCTGTGATTGGTCGATACGGAGCCAATCACAGGCCACTTTTTGTGAATATGCAACCAATCCAGCAATGGCCTAAATAAAGTCTGTCCTGAAAAACTGGGACTGTAAAATAGTTACTATTGAGATAATTAATTCATATTAACAATACTAATAATATTAACAATTCTTCCAATACTAATGATACTAACAATGTTAATAATATTTACAATAATAATAATACTAATGATAATAATAATAATTATACTCATATTACAGCATAACAAATGCAAAGGTATTCTTGCATGAATGCCGTTTCACCCTTTTCTAATTTATAACATTATCAACACTAAACACAACATTTTTACCAAAGATCAATTCATAACTTTATTATTACTAATTAATACATATAATTGCATCGCAATCTCCTGGTTTCTTTGACACATTTTGGAAATGCAAAGCATCAAGGTAACCGAACACTGAAGACAGTGGTGAGATATTAAGATGAATTATGAACCAAGAAAACATGAAATTAATTATCATAAATACAGAAATGCGTTTCTTTATATTTGTTTAATGAAAACAGTTTAACTTGCTATGATGCCACATCTGTAATGTTGAAACACGTACTTATAATAATCTTATCAGGTCAAGTATGACAATATTATTTTTGCAGGGTTTGTATTATAATATATGTTGTTGTAATATATTATTATCTTTTTAAAATGCATAATAATCACTGTGATAATGTTGTATTATGTGATTTTATAGGTGCTTTAACAAGTGAAATACATCTCATGTTATTTGTTACTTTACTTTAATAATCCAATGACCTGTAACCAATTATTAAAATATAACTTTGACCCACATTATATAATATGACCCTTAAAAAGAAATTGCCAGTGACCAGCGATTATGATATATATATGATATATATATATATATATATATATATATATATATATATATATATATATATATATATATGATATATATATATATATATATATATATATATATATATATAAATTCTTTATAATGTGTTTATTGGTTTTAAGTATTCATGTGTTTATACTGAGCAACACATGATATGTATGTTTATCATGTCTTACACTTCAGAGGACGTGCTATCACATACATTTTCACAGGTATTCTCCTTGTTCTTTTATTCCCTTATGTACAGATTCTTCACACCACAAGGTCACTAAGAGAGAGAGAGACAGAGAGAGAGAGAGAGAGAGAGAGAGAGAGAGAGAGAGAGAGAGAGAGAGAGAGTAGGCTAGAGGGAGAGAGAGAGAGAGTAGGCGAGAGGGAGAGAGAGAGAGCGAGCGAGAGAGAGAGAGAGAGAGAGAGAGAGAGAGAGAGAGAGAGAGAGAGAGAGAGAGAGAACTGAAGTGCTTTTAACTTCTCTCTCTTCCTCTCATCATTCCTCTCCTCAGTCTCTGTACCTTTGGAGAGGAAAGAAGTGTCTGCAGCATTTGCTCCTCACTCTAAGTGTGTGTGTGTGTGTGTGTGTGTGTGTGTGTGTATGTGTGTGTGTGTGTGTGATTGCGCGTTTGGGTGTTTGCGTGTGTGTGTGTGTGTGTGATCGTCCGACAGTGAGATCTCCTTCTCCCTCGTTTCTTTTTACCTCACCCCTCATCTTCTTCTACCCTTCTTCTCCTTCTTCTGATTGTATCTCAGTCTTTTTTTTCCTTCTCCACACACACACACACACACACACACACACACACACACACACACACACACACACACACACACACACACACATACCCAGCAGTCTCTGCTGTAGCCACTCTCGAGGTCAGAGAGTGTAAGTGTCGTGAAATGCATGTCAGCCTCCTGAGACCCTGCTCCTCTCCTTCTCCTCTCCCCCTCTTTCCTCTCTTCTTCCTCTCCTCCCCTCATTCTATCCCCCTCCTCTCCCTCTCCTCCTCCTCTCCTCCTCCTAGTCCTCTCCTCCTCCTCTCCTCCTCCTCCTCTCCTCTTCCTCCTCTCCTCCTCTTACTCTCCTCATCTCCTCCTCCTCTCACCCCTCCTGTCCGCCTCCTCCTCCTTTACTCCTCCTCTCCTCCTCCTAGTCCTCTCCTCCTTCTCTTCTCCTCCTCCTCCTAGTCCTCTCCTCCTTCTCTCTTCCTCCTCCTCTCCTCCTCCTCTCTACCTCCTCTACTCCTCTTCTCCTCCTCTTCTCCTCCTCCTCTACTCCTCCTCTACTCCTCCTCCTCCTCCTCCTCCTCCTCCTCCTCCTGCTCCTCCTCCTCTGCTTTTAAGACACAGAACCCACAGTAACAGGGCAGCTCAGGGCAGTATTCCTTCCTGCCCTGGTGTGTGTGTTGGTAGAGAAAGAGAGTTGTGACCACAACAAGAAGAACAACAGCGCTTTGTTCACCCACAGCGAGTCCCCTTCCTCACATGGTCGCTATGGTAACCTGCTTGACACAGCTCATATGGCCATTAATGCATCCAGTTAAAAAGTGCAGTCCACAGTGAAAGGTTAAACTCTGCCATCTTCTGCCATAATCTGATCAAGATTATTCATATTAAATAACTTCCTGCTTTGGTTTGCTCCTTGTGGATTTGTGATGTGTTGTTTCTCGCAGCGTGGTGTGTTTCTGGGACCGGCTTAGCATCCAGGAAGAAGCCCAAATGAAACGGTGGGCAAACCTGCTAACGCTAAAGCAGAGAGCTAGCATGTTAGCGCTCCAGACTTCACACAGCTGAATGAAGGACTTCATCTGAACGAGCAACTCGAGAAAGACTGTGTTCACTTCTGTTCCCGGAACAGAGATACACTTTGTCTGATGTCATGAGTTTCAATGTACACAATCATATGCTCTAAACAAGCATTGTTTCAGGACCTGGGCTTTCTCTGGACCTGGGCCTGGTCAGGACCTGGGCCTGGTCTGGACCTGAGCCTGGTGTGGACCTGGGACTGGCCTGGGCCTGGGCTTGATCAGGACCTAGGCCTGGTCTGGACCTGGGCCTGGTCAGGACCTGGGTCTGGTCTGGATCACAGCCTGGTTGGACCTGGACCTGGGCCTGGGCCTGAGTCTGGTCTGCACCTGGGTCTGGGTCTGGGTCTGGTCTGGACGTGGGCCTGAGTCTGGTCTGGACCTGGGTCTGGGTCTGGTCTGGACCTGGGCCTGAGTCTGGTCTGGACCTGGGCCTGGGTCTGGTCTGGGCTTCACAGCGGCCTGCCCCGTCTCTGCCCCCTGCTGTGTTGTTTTCCTGGCTGTACGAGCATCGTGAGTTGGAGTTAGAGAGCCGTCCTGGAGGGATCCAGTTTTGATGTTGAAAAGGTGAATCTAACTTTTCAAATGTTACTGATACGAGAACAATAACGTCTACAAGAATAAGAAAGTCAGTGGCTAAAGTGTTATTGTTACAAACTCATGTACAGCACAACTGCCAATATTGATGACTTTTCTTTTAGTATCACTCCGTCTCGGTCTGAGTGCTATTTTGTGCTTTGGTCAGGACCTGAGCAGCTCGGCCTGCTTTGAAATGCAGCGCCGGCTTCATAAATATTTGGTCTCACACAAACCTAAAATACAACTCCCGAGAAGTTTTGTGTGGACTGAAAGGCCTGCTGGACTACACGAGAGCCAGAAACTACAAACTGCAAAAAATACATTTTTAAAGGAAAGATTCTACGATAGGTCAACTGATCGACTTTATGAATTATTGCAAAACGAAGAAGACAGAATGAGAAAAGAAATGAGCCAAAAGTAATCTGTTTGTGCTCTGAGCTAATAAACAGGTTATTTTACAGAGGTCAAAACACATATTTATATGACACATTCATATTATTATTAGTAATAATAACTATGAAATTATTACCTTAAATTATAAATCTCATTCTTGGAGGTCGGCTAGGGCCAATTTTCGTTATTTGTCTTTATATGAAAATGTCTTTAACGATATGTATGATCTATTTGAATGTGTTATATCGGTTACATAAGGAGAGAACAAATAAAAAGATAGAAGGGAAAAGATGAACAACAACAACATAAATCCACCCAATTGCTTTGATTTTCAACATATATATGTGTGTGTGTGTGTGTGTGTGTGTGTGTGTGTGTGTGTGTGTGTGTGTGTGTGTGTGTGTGTGTGCGTGTGTGTGTGTGTGGTGTGTGTGGACCCTTGATATTACCACAGGGATCACAGCAGCTCACACACATGCTGTACACTCAGACGTAAAGGGGACCGGGACATGCAGCGTGTCTTTAATGAGAAGTCTGATGTTCTCTTAGTGGCCTATTCCTTGAGTCACAGCTTTATTTAGAGATGTGTGCGCATGTGAGTGTGTGTTTGAGAGAGAGACATGTTTTTATAGTTTCATCCCACTAGGGAGACATGCATGTGGTGGCCAGAGCCAATTGGACATGGCTGAAAGATTTCTTCTGGAGAGGAAAAAGGGGGGAAAGGAAGGAGAGAAAGAGTTCTGAGAGGCAAAGACCAAGAAAGAGAGCGAGAGAAACCCTGTAGCTCGCTTCATTATGAATTCTCATGGTGAAAAGAGGATGGAATGACCACAGTGGAGGATACATCTTTGTTATAGGGACACCATTATTTTAAGAAATAATTATCCAAGCAGCTCTCTTTTTGAAATAATAAACCCCCCTCTCTCTCTTCTGAGCAGAAAAAGCTCCAGCGGTGAATCTTAACCCAGCAGTAAGAAAGTCAAGAAACTCCCCCGGAGGAACGGACCAATGAGCCGCTCTCTGGCACATTGCACACAGTAACCTGGATGCTGTGCATCCTTCACTAACACCAGGCTTTGCTGTCTCACTGAGGAACACATTCAGTGAACGTTTAATGACGCACCGATGTAGATTAATACTTTACAGATTAAGACTTTCGCTCCACTTTTCATTCCCAATATGTGATGAAGACGTAGATGAACCTAACCCGACTGTGTAGCGCTCCGATCCCTCAACTCAGATCAGATTATAAGAAGTCCTGAAGTATCACTTCACGACACTCAGGAGAAGTGATACATCAGTACCAGCTTATTTTTACAAGTGCCATATTTGACTGTGATTTAATGAAGACAACCTGCTTTGTAACTGCAAATGAATAGGGGATTAGTGTGTAACTTAGTCCAGCAACAACCCAGACAGTGTTTAAATGGAACAGTTATACTCTTCTTCATTGATTAATGTCAGCAGTCTGAACTATGATCACTGCACCGCTCAGGTAGAACACAAGTCTCTCAGCATGTCTACACAACATGTCTACACAACACGTCGACGCAACATGTCTACACAACATGCAGAGCATCGCATTGTGACCTATTTCTCCAGAGGTCTGCAGGTCTTTAGCCATGCTCGGTTACTGGTCGTGCTCACGTCACTGTTCCCATCATTTACCGAGCTAACAACGCTAATTAGCGCTGAGCGCTGAGGCGCCTGAGAACTTGGCCATACAAGCAGAGATGGGAACTTGACGTTGACACACTGCGATGATACAATTGAAAGAGTTGTTGAGACAAGATTCCTCTGTCTCATTATCGATCATTAAGTACCATGAAGACAAGATATTGATTATATAAATGGTCAAATGTTAAGAGCAAAACTATATAAATGTAGAGATGTACTAACTTGGAAGGCCTTGCAAATCATTCATAGCCTCCTTATACTTCCATATATATATATATATATATATATATATATATATATATATATATATATATATATATATATATATATATATACATATATATACAGTAGGGTGACCAGATTTGAAAAAGAGGACGCCTCATCACGGGGGTGAGGGTGGCTGCTGACAATGCAAAAAAACAAACTATAGGCCGTAAGGTGAACCCCGTTATCGTTTCATCCCGCTCCACAGTCGTGCATCTACGCGATCTTTAGCTCATGAAAAGAACGAGTTGTGCTAAGCCAGTCGATTATTGATGCGGCGATGTTTTATGCCGAACTAGTTTCTTCAGAGCGCAACAGGATATTCGTGGCGAGTGGAGGTGACACTAAAGGCTCAAAATGGTTGTATTTGGAGGATAATTATCGTGCATCTGACAACACTGAGATCGGTCGACCAATGACAATTCTCTCTACAGTCAGAGATTGCGCAAGAAAGTGGAATGTAAGATATATATATATATATATATATATATATATATATATATATATATATATATATATATATATATATATATATATATGTATGCTATACCTATCGTGTGGAGGTGTAGAGGTGTGGGGGTCAAGCTATAAAACATTTATAAATTCAACTTCAACGAGCGATACATATCATGAATAAGGCTGGTTACCATGGTTACTACACAAATCCATTATTTTTCAGATCTCATGTTTATTTATTAGTTTTGTTATAAAATAATGCAGTTAATGTACAGAGCTAAAGCAAAGGCACAGGTTCATTTACAGTAAATATGATTTGAGAGATGTTTGTTTAATAAAACAAATGGAGAGTTACAACAGTGAACGAAATGGATTTGTATACATCTATTACTTCTTTCTTTTTTCTTTATACCTAATTATCTTGAGGGTTATCCAACTAAATTGAACATTATTTAGCATAGGAAAATGTAAGCATGATGCTCCTGCCTGCACTGTTTCAGTCGTATTGTATATTAGAATGCAAACAGTTATTGATGATAAAACACACGGCTACAAACCCAAAGGGATCAAAGTCATGTTGCTTAATCCGCAGAGGGACATAAATCCCTTTTTCCAAATTCCACGATACACACACACACACACACACACACACACACACACACACACACACACACACACACACACACACACACACACACACACACACACACACACACACACACACACACACACACACACACACGTTGTTCCATGAGATGATGAGCAGCTACTTCGGCCCTGCAGCGGTGCTTTATTTCATTTCTTATTACAACTTTTCCCAGCCAGCAGTATTTATCTCTTCATGTTCTAGAGATTCCTCAGAAAACTCTCTGCTTCTACACATTTCTGGTGTAAGCCTGCACAAGTTTGACAAGGGTATGTTTGTCCGGCATGTGCTACGTGTACCTTATGTATATTTATGAAGAAATACTGAGAAACAAATGAGCTCCTGAACCGCTGCTCTCTAACTTCCGTCCTCTCTTCTAAGGAACTTTCTCTCTGTTCTTTTTTTCTATCAACTGTTCTTCTTCCTTTTCTGCTCTCGTCTCCTTCTACTTGTCTTTCGCTGCCCCCCTGCTTGCCTCCCTTCATCTCTCTATACATCCCTCTCTCTCACCACCAGCACAATCTGCTTCTCTTCCTCTGCCCTGCGTAGCGTGCCCTGCTTTATAGGATAAAAAAACCTCACTTCAGTATTTTAAACAAATCAGAAGATGATCCGAGACACAGATTCCTCAGAAACTCAAATTCTCCCAGCATGCCGTGAGGCAAGCTAAAGCTGTGATGCAATGTTGAACGGCAGAGCAGAAATCATAATGAAAGATGGATCAAACATTTCCTCTTTCCTCTTGTTCATGGAGACTCGACCAGCGTTCTGAAGAAACATGCCGTGTAATTAAGATTAGCAGCAGGATGAGGAACCGAGAGTGGAGGTGCATCTTTGTCTTAGCTTTAGAGACTTTAGGCAAAATGATATATTAATTATATATATATATATCCTGATTTTGTAGTATCCTTGTTTTAGGATGGAGAACCAAAAAGAGACATTGATCTCCAACTTGAATGACAGCCTTGACTACACAAAACAAGTGAATGGTTTAGCATACAGCCAGTAAACTCACTGTTAGTACTACCCCCAAATTATCTGGTCATCATCACCCTGATCCTCAAAGCACTCGCAGGACCCAGAACCCAGGACCCAGCACCAAGAACCCAGGACCCAGGACCCAGAACCAGGGACCCAGAACCCAGGACCCTGAACCCAGGACGCAGATCCTCCACTGTGACAGATCCTCTGGATCCAGGTCCAGACTGCCGGAGCTTCGTTCCGACAGCCATGCAGGCTTGAAATAAGTGTGGAGCCATATCTCTGTTTTTTGGATAATACTGAACGTCTTATTTGCTTGTGGTTTGTAGCACTTATTGTGGAAAATGATTTGTCCTCCTTGAGGAACAATATTTATAATGTCTCTTTAATGTGTTTTACCCTACACCCACTTTCTCAACTTTTCAATCGGCCTGTAACACAACACAGTTGATGCTGTAATGCAGAGTTAGGAAATCCATTCACTCAGGAGCAGAAACACTCCCCAGTATCACTCCAACAGAGTACCACACAAATACAACAAGGGGTCATAGGGTTAGAGTGAAAGCCAAGCAGCAAAGTGAGGTGGTGATCGTTGTGAATGTTATTGATGGACTGAATGGAAGCGGAGACAAAGTTCTGTCACCATACGACTGTTTCTAAAATGGAAGGACAGACAAAAGCCCAGTTCAGCGGTACTCGGGTGTCTGGCGGAGCAAAATACATGAAAGGGCAGGACCATACCGTGCTAGAGAAAGTGCTTTTCACATACAGGGGTTATACTGCATCCAGCAATAACAGGGAGTAAATTCAGTTATTATATTTGTATCATGTTTGAATTCTTTCTTCTCAGTTTCCCTTCAGCTGAATGTAGATAAAGAAGCACCAACATGTTTCTGATGTGAGGCCTTCCTCTCTGGAGAAACAGAAAGGAAGGAGCTGGTCTTGGTAAGTATGTTTGTTTATAAACCTTAAGTGTGATGCACTATTTTGGTACATTTTAAAAAAAATGTGTTTGGTTTGATTTCTAAGTGAGAATACTATTATGATGATTAATGAAGAAAAAAAGAGCTGCTACAAGATCAATAGAACTGGAAATATAACACAATCCGTTTTTCTTCTTCTTTCTCTTCAATGTAAAAACAATGCCTCGCTGTAGACCGGTATATTTAGACACAAAATTAAGATCCTCATTTTGGATTAGACGACACACACTGCCTCCAGTTATCTGGAAGTGGTATGTAAATGTGTTGCTCTCTAAGAAGTTCTTTTACTCCTTTCAAAGTGTAAGACATATATTTAAGGTGATTTGTCAACCTTGGCGCTTGATAAGACGTTACATTCTTAATTAAAAGGGGATATACCGGAACAATCTGTGAAATGTTTTCCATTTAGAGCCTTGCAAAATGTGGATTAAGTTCAGGTGATGGTTCCTGATTTCCTAACGGAGCAGTAAATGACATCCTGAGTGGAGGAATTGTGACTTCAGAAAACAGGCCTTCTGGTGTTTACCGCTCTTGTTAAGGTTGATGTGTATGTCACTGTGAGAGTCGTGTTAATTAAAGCAGGGAGGATGACGATAAATGAAGAACAAAATAGCAGACAGGACTACACAAAGTTGTTTGTGCATCAGAGTTGTATTTGCGAGAATAAAATTTAAACAGATCTTAAGCCTCATGCAAAACACTTTATTCTGAAGTGTCAAATACAGGTAATAAAGGGAAATAAAGGAAATACATTTAATTGTATTAAAGTCCACTGCCAAAATACAAAATGGAAAGAGGAGGCTTGAGCCTGACGTGAAAACACGTAGTGTTCTGTAGTTTCTGTTCTCAGCTAGCAGTGGTGCTGCAGTGCTTTTTCAAGATATATCTATATCTATATACCTCTCTCTCTCTCTCTCTCTCTCTCTCTCTCTATATATATATATATATATATATATATATATATATATATATATATATATATATATATCTCTCTCTATATATCTATATATATATATATATATATATATATATATATATATATATATATATATATATGAAGAGAGAGAGAGAGAGAGAGAGAGAGAGAGAGAGAGAGAGATCTGTATATAAAAAATTAACTTAACTGTTGAGAACAGAAGCTACATAACAATACGTGCTTTCTCGTCAGGCTCAATTCGTAGCGTGTCGGTGAGGCTATGGAAGTGCGCGCCTACATAAATCGAGTTTTAATTGATTTATTTTTAATGTTTGATTGACCTCACGCGGGCCGGACTGGGAGAGCCGTAAGATGCCAGGTCTGAACAACGCCTTCTGGAGAGATTTAAAGGGATAAGCCCCTCCCAATGCAAAAAAAACCAACAAAAAAAACATTCAAAAAAACTAAACATGCAATTAACGCATGATCAAATAGTTAACATCTTTAAAGGATTGTCATGTCTTGGAGGAGAGATTTGATCTCGTTAGGGTTGAGTCTTCTTGCAAGAGTAGCGCTCGTGCTGGGACGCTCCATTGTCTTCTCATGAAAATGTCACTGCCAGAGAAGAAAAGCCGACGAGAACACGCGACAAGTGAACGAGACACGAGCCCTGAGACAAGGGAACGCGCTCTTGGGCAAGATGAGAATAGCCCCTCCGGAAGTCTTTTTTACGGCGCATATTGGATGAATCGTACGTCACTCATTTATTTCTTTAATCGGTGATTGGCTAAACTGCGTAATAGACCCGTCTTCTTTGGGCAGAACTGATCAAGCCCCATGATGTGCACGAGCAGCAGAGACGTGCATGTGAGCAGCTGAGAGGTGCACCAGCAGCAGAGACATGCACTAGCAGAGGAGAGAAGCAGGAAAAGCAGATATTTGGCGCAGATATCCTATTTTACAAATATTACTGGGTATATTCCATAGCTCAAGAACACAAATAGTGACAATTTGCAATTTGTATAATGTAATAATATAATTATATTTTTTCCAAATAATAATTTTATAATTTAATCTTTTTTTTTTTTTGGTGGCTCAAAGTGGGTGGGGCTAAGCCCTGTTGCCCTCTATGGGCCGGCCGCCACTGATACACACACACACACACACACACACACACACACACACACACACACACACACATATACATATATATATATATATATATATATATATATATATATATATATATATATATATATATATATATATATATATATAGGATAGTATGAACAGTAAATGCAAGTTTTAAAACCACTTGGTGTATCATGTCACTGAAAAGAAACACAAAGAGTGTTACTTAGCACTAATCAGCATGCAGACGGGGCGAGCGAGTGATTGTTGTGAGATAGAGAGAGAGGCGGGCGAGTGAGAGACATGTGTGTCCATCGCTAATGGATGTTTCTGCTTTGTGTGTGTTGAATGTGTGTTTTCCCTCCTTTCTAGCAGCGCACTAATCCTGTTATACAGCAACTGTGTGTGTGTGTGTGTGTGTGTGTGTGTGTGTGTGTGTGTGTGTGTGTGTGTGTGTGTGTGTGTGTGTGTGTGTGTGTGTGCGTGTGTGTATGATAATGGAGTTACTAAAGATCCTCATCTTCCCTCTCATTTCGCTTGCTTTTCTTGTACCGGATCTTCCTCTTCCTCTCTTTCTCTTCATCCTCAGTCCATAGTTCCTCAACCCTGCTCTTCACCTCTCGGTTAGGGGTCGGCGACCTTTCATATCCAAAGAGACATTCTGCTCGATTACCGACCAAATGAAAGTTGTTTGTTTTTCAAAATATAACAATAAAAAACTCAAATGAAGAGAAAACAACACACAGTCCTGTGTCGGCCTACATTGAGCTCAATTAAACACAACCAGGTCTTGACCCCTCGTCGTATTCCATCAACTCAAACTCAATGATAAGAGCAAGCCAAGCAGATCTGCTTTCCAGTTTCCATCGTGCATATGTCACAAGCAGGGTGAGATGCACCGCCAGAGTCTACAGGGAATAGTCTCCAGCTTCAGCTTCTTCTTCTTCAAATTAAAATGTTCTTCTTCTAAAAGCTAAACCAGCCAACTTGACTAGGTGCCAACAGCGCCACCTAAAGTACCGGAGTGTGTGCACTGTTTAGGGAACACTCAGCGTAGGGATTACACAGTGACGGCCAGGCCGCTGGCCTTCACTGTTTAACCCAAGGGTGTCGAACATACGGCCCGCGGGTATGTGCACATTGCATCTTTTAACATGCAATAAATCAGCCGTGCAATTCAAACATTAGGGGGCGGTCGCTACAGTAATTGGGGCAATTTGGGATTTTCACCTTTTTTTGCCTTTCTTCTAAATCAGGGGTGTCAAACATAAGGCCCGCGGGATGGATCCGGCCCCCCAGAGAGTCCAGTCTGGCCTGCCAGAGTATCCAGTCCAAGAGAAGAAGAAAAAAAAAAGTTTAAAAAACAAAAATGTTTTTTTACACTAAAATTAGCAGAGCTGGGATTCAAACCTCTAATCCTCTGCTTATAAGACAGACATGCAAACCATTGATTTACAGTCACAATTGATGTGAGCACTGATATTATTGTATTGGAAGTCGTTAAACATGGATCATGTCATGAAAGTGGGGTCACAAACGTGTCACAAAGCGAGGGAATCTGCAGAGGAGAAGAGCCCAGGCAGATAAACAGAGGTCTAGTGTCTGAATTTTTGGTCTTTATGTTTCGACTTAATTGTTGAAAGACCTTAAAATAGAGTTTATCATCTAAAAACCTTCACCAATGATTTAAACATGGAGAAACTTTGTCGTTATTTATGCGTTATTGTGCTGTGATTTTTCTGCTCCGGCCCACTGGAGATCAAAATGGGCAGCATGTGGCCCCTTCACTAAGATGAGTTTGACACCCCTGGTTTAACCGGTGGAGAGAGAGATGAAAAAAAGAAGAGAGAGAGAGACACACAGAGAGACAGAGGTGAGATCTGACTGGATGAAGAGCGTTAAAGCAGCGTTCAGGCCAGCGACAGCTCGCTGGCCTGAACAGACAGCAGACAGCAAGCCATGAGGAACAGACAGGAGACAGGAGCTGCTCAATGACAACATCATCATAATACATGTAGTGTATTTGTGGAAAACAATTACATTATAAAATAGATAGAACTTTTACTTATTAATTGATTTTATTATTATTATTTTTTTTCAAATGATAAAATAGTTATAACTTTTTGGCTCTGGTAAGGCCAGCAGAGAAGGCCTCGCTGGCCCTGACGCCCACCAGTGATATACTGTATAACTTAAAATGACTTAAGTATAAATAAAGAAATACATGCTTGAACAAAAACAGGAATAAATATATAAACGCTTAAATAAATGTATAAATAAATGCAGGATTATATAAATATAAATTATACCTAAACAGGACATCATTAAATACATTTATTTCTACATTTCTGTATTTCTTTATGTCTGTATTCATGTGTTGCTGTATTTATTCCTGTATTTATTTATGCATGTATTTATTTATTTATACTTAAGTCATTTTAAGTCTTTCATACTTCTCTGAATAAGACCTGAGGAGAAGAGTACATCTTCCTCCTCCTACGGTCTTCATCGCCCGCCACCTCTGTTTGGTTAATGACCGGCCAGTAAAGCTGTTTGCTGCATTGTTGGTGGGGCGTTCAATAACACACAAGGGTCAACGGCTCTTGAAGAAACATCACACATTAATATTAATTATAGTTGTGAGTTTGTGGGTGTGGTGGGTTTAAATGCCAGGATAGGGTAACGGTTTTAAACAGACCTCATCAGCGTATTTGCCTGTTATCTTTTCTCTTCCTGCCTCTCCTCTTTTCCCCATCCTCCTTCCCTTCTTTCAGACTTTCCTCTGTGTTTCGGGGCTGATTAAGTTGGTTTGCTGGTAATGAGCCATGAGAACTAATTGGGATTGTCAGAAAGAGAGAGACAGCGGGAGACATGGCACTTTGGCATTTACAAGTGCAATGAGTCAAAAATGAGGCGAAGAGATGAGCAGAGGAGCTACAGGAAATTCTGAGAAGGCTTAACGTCTTATTTCTCTGGAAATAATGGAATGAGTGGAAGCCTTTTCCCCTCTCAGTATTATTACCCTCACATTTTAAATAATAAATAACTCATTTTGGTCACTCCTTGATCTGCATAAACTTTTGACATTATGAAGTGTAGAGCTTATAAACTGTCAGCGGTGTGTAATTAGCACATGGTGTTCTTCTATTATCTACTTTTAATTGTGAATAATGTACTGAGATACTGTCATAAACAATCTGGGACATTTTTTTTGGAAGTGCTGTGATGTGATTTTTTGGAGCTAAAATAAAATAGGGAATATAGACAAAACCAGCAAGCGTGTCCCTGTTGTTCTTCTCGTGCATGAAACAAAAATTGTGATCTGGGAACTGATGAAGTTAAGAAGTTTATAAATGTTGAACGATCCCACAAAACAGATTTTGTGTTGAATTACTTGAACATACTCGACATGAAGGAACATTAAATCAAAATGACAATACTAATTGATTGCACTGCAAAGTCGAGCACGCGCTTGTAATTTTGAATCCGAGGTATGCTGCACACACACACACAGACACACACACACACACTGGCTTCTTTTCCTCCCTTCTGTCTGCCGGCATTCTTTATTCATTTGTAATCAGCCATTAACGAGTTGGCGCTGCTCCAGAGACAATCATTAAATTAAGGTGCAGGGTTTTCTAACAAACAAACATCTCAACAGTTTTCATTCTTTTATTGAACAAGGTATATTTTTTCTTTTCTTTTTTAATAAGCGACATATTCTTTTCACCCTGTGTCCTTAAAGTTTCCTTTACGTTTAGTATTTTAATTAAACAACTAATTAAAGCATGAGAAATGGCATTTATAGCTGTTTTTAATGTCTTCTCTGTTACCTTTTGCACTCCAAACCAAAAACTAATTAAGCAAATAAATAAAGAGTTTTTCCACAATTTAGCAAAATATGAGAAGTAAAAGGGGAGTATTTCCTGTTACAGCTAAACACCTGTTTAGTTGAAAGAATGTGGTTTATTGTTCTGATCATTTTTGTGGTTCAGATTTTAGATGTCCTTTATACATAAATAATATGACTGGGGGTTGAAAGAAGATAACTTCAGAGATATAATATTGGTAATTAGACCTACTATAACACCTTTAATATTTTCTGATTTATTAGCAGCTATTTTTTGGAATACATTGACTATTTTAATTTTCTTCTGAAAAGAGCATTTCATTTATTTAAAAAACAGAAGAAAAAAAGCTCAAAAACTAATTCACTTACCTAAATTCAATCCAAGGGCTTTGCTTGCAGAGTCAAATATGTATTATGTAGTTGAACTGAGAGGTGGGATTTGGTCATTTCTACTCACTTTCTGCACACAGAGATTATTCTGTGTGAATACTACACCTACGTGATGCTTAATACGCTTCATGCATGAACCAATATTCTTTTTAAATTGAGGCTAAAATCATCCCTCTCCTCACCTCCTCTTCGAAAGCAGATGAGCCGTGTACTGGCCTCGACAGTGAGTGTGCGTGTGTGTGTGTGTGTGTGTTTGTGTGTGTGTGTGTTTGCGTGTGTGTGTGTGTGTGTGTGTGTGTCTTTGTCATCCACTCTCCTTTTTAGATTGCATAGCTTCATTACAGACATTAGTGCATTAACAAACAAAATCCTCTCAGCGCGCACATTAAAAGCATCTCATTCCCACCTCGACGCACAATCAAGGCCATAAAACAATACGTTACAGCCCTGACTAATTACCAATGTGAAAACTTTCATAATTGAATAGCGCCCCTTACCCAATCCCGCTCGGCCAGGGCGTATTAAAAGAGGCTGTTCTCAATTAGAATTTGTCAAAGCAAACAAATGAGATAGTTTGCATGGAGCGATTTATCTGAAGTCAGGTAATAAGGTGGGAAACACAACCACTTTGTTGTTTGGGTGTTTGCTAAATGAAGCTCATTAGTGCTGGGAAAACTCTGCTGAGAACATCACTACATTACATTGAATCCCAGTTATGAGCAAAACATGTACATGAACACAAATGTGCACTTACAAGCATATATAAGGTTAACGATTGAATTAAGGTAGAACATGAGTTTGTACTGTTACTGTGATGTCCAAAGTGCTAATTATCTTTGGACTGATCTACTGCAGTCAGTGTATTACTAACACACATATATTCATGCATTTATGTTATTTTGTTCCATTTCATTGGCCCAGATATAAGAACATTTTTAATCAGTATTCCCGTTCTTTATTGTGAAGCGACTTTAACGGTTACATCGACATGGAATGAGTGAGCTGGGTATTTCTTTCGGGCTCTTTGTTGGTCCAGCAGCACTTGGGGTCTTTACTCCACAAATAAGATGCTTCTGTGTTGTCTACTGTCGCCGTGCATGCAGATGCCAGTTAATTGGCCTTTTAATACATCCACATTAGTCCTGATGTGTTCTGGCAATCATTGGCTGATTATATATTCACACATATGTATGTCTTTAAATTTATCTTATTAAGTTCACGTTGTAAGTACCTATCGTTTTCTTTTCAGAAGGAGATGAAATGTTTCTGCAATTCACACATCGTCTATATTTTAAAGAAGACTTTATCCCTTCCGCTCGGCAGCACCATGGTATAATAATATAAAGCCTCGGCAAAGATCCAGCTCAACAGACCTCATCTCAAGTCCCTAAAACATATGAATCCTTAATTTATCCTAACTGAGAAAGAGTGTGTGTGTGTGTGTGTGTGTGTGTTTGAGTGTGTGTGTGTGTGTGTGCGGAATAATGCGACTGCAGAGAGGAAAGAGGAAAGGTGTGAAGGGAGCGAGGAGACATCCAAAGAGAAGAGGACGTTATCACGACTCAGCGGGAGCCAGATGAAAGCTGTGATGGCGGAGGCAGCTGGAGCTCCTCTCTCAAATGAAGGCCTCCTGATGAGGAATGCAAAGGGAGGGCCATCTTCTCCAGACCAAACAAATCACACCACGCTGGACGTGTTTTTCTGAAGTACCTCGGCGAGCAAATTGTCAACAAAACGGCTTGTTTGTCAGCTGCTCAACGCCACACGCTCCCAAAACCATCCCTGTGTCTGATTTCAGATCGGCTGCTCGTTCGAACTGGAGGTGCAGACCGAGGGTCTAAAACACCCTAAAACACAAGAAGGTATTTAAAATAAGGTAAATAAGTCATTTATTTTACCCCAAAAAACGTGACATTATAAAGTTCTGTCTCTGACGGGAAATTCAAACTAAAAGAAAACAACAAAAATGGTCAAATGGAAACTGTGAATATCTCGTTAATAACTCCTCATGGGCCACATGCTGGAATTAATCTGAGAGGAAAAGTGTGACGATCCCTCCGACTCGGAGGCCACAGACCGATGATCTGGAAGCCATTGTGTTTACTGGATAAACATTAATTAACATAAAAGGTGAGGAAATAGACCTGTGAGAGAAGTAAAGCAAGAGGCTGCAGAGATTAAAACAAAGTTTCAGTGGAGCAACTGGTTTCCCACACAGCATCTGACTCATTTACTTTCTGTTTGAACAAAAAGTATAGTTATTTATTATGTGATGAGGGAGAGGGGCATCCTGCTGAATGTGCACGAGTAGCACAACATAAAGAGTTCCTCAACAGAATGATGCGAGTACACAGGTTTTAATCATATTGTTGGTACAAAGCTTTTACCACCGGCTCCACACTCTCTATGTATAGTTTATATTTAGGAATATATCTGTATCTCTGTGTGTGTGTGTGTGCATGTTGTATGCAACATCGGGTTACCACAATTCTGTATCATTATGGTTTTCCATAAAACAATTTGCAGGAAATATAGATATAAATATAAAGCGAGCAAATTTATCATCATGGATAAATGAAGGGGCTAGAAGATTTGGGTTTATTTATATTTAGAAAAATAGAGTAAAGTGTTTTGTAATTGTGTTACATTTGCCAATGTCCCAACCTATTCCACGTTGTCGGACCCCAATGGGGGTCTGCACCTCTTGTTCCATGTGTTCAAGTACTCGCATGAACCCCAAATGAGTTCTAATACTTGTGTTATTTCATTTTTTTTCTGAATTTTCTTTTTTTCTCTACTTCTTTTTATAACATATTTTATAACATCCAGCATGATTATGAGCAAGGTTTGCCAAAAATCTGTCCTTGAGCGGTCCCTGAGTTTTTCCAACTCCATGGTTTATGGCCTTAACAACATCCCACATACTAATAACACACCTTTTAGGAAAAAACACTGCAAAACAACGCTTTGACATATTGGGAAGGTGTTTTAATAAAAAACATGTTTTGTTTGGTTCAAAATTAGAAAAGTTACTTGTTCTATAGGAAAACATTGTTGGATTTTTTCATTCTACGGCTTTAAATCTTCAGGAGCTTCTGCAGGTGCCCTTTTACCCGGAAGCAGAAACATCCTTCCTTCAGGGAAGCCTCTGCCTTCAAAATAGTTTGCCGGCAAAACTTAAGTTACGTGGATGTGTTTGTTCCTGAATTCTGACTTTGTTAAGGGGATACTTATCCCGTTACGGTCGCTGCAGCAAGTTCACAGAGTTAGGTGAGTACTTCAATTTAACAGTTACTTCATTTTACTTTTTTTTAAACATAGGTAAATACTCACAAGGGTTACAGTATTGCAGCACTTTAAATGAAGATAATAAACTTTATGGTTGTGGAGATCATTAAATTTACGTTTTAAGAAAAGAGGCTTTGAAAATCAGACTGGATGACTTTGTGCCCAACACAAATAAAATACATGCACATGACTGAAAAAGTATGTCTAGAATGTAATACAAAATATAAAGATGTTAAGACCGAGGGCCAGTGTGTTTTCTGTTGTGTTTCTGCATCCTTAATGTGGGATTAATAACAGAATGACATGCTAAAATACCACAAGGATGCAACGGAGATGGAACCGTTAAATATTTCAATGTAAATCCGTGAGAGCGTACAGTGTTATGATCCCGCTGAGATGATCAGCCCAAGGGTGCTATTTTAATAAATGCA
Organism: Clinocottus analis; assembly: GCF_023055335.1. NCBI lineage: Eukaryota > Metazoa > Chordata > Actinopteri > Perciformes > Cottidae > Clinocottus > Clinocottus analis. Next base: position 1,266,444 of record NW_027175998.1, on the reverse strand, counting down.
AACAAAAGTGTAATGACCTTCCTGAATGCGGGGGAGATGTAACTCATCGACACATGTCATGCATGTCGAGACCACAGCTGCTCACGGGGTGTACGTGGATGAGCCGCATGCACCATACGATCCGCTTCTTTTTCCAACATATATACAATGATAACAATAATAATAATGATGATAATAAGTATTATTGTTATAATAAAAAAAAATGTAGGTCTGTTGGCTCTGACTCAGTTTGTTCCGTTAACTGAAAGTGAAATTAAAAACTTCAAAAACATCTGGCAGCCGTTAGCACATGAGGAGCGTCTGGACTGAGGCCTTGCTGTCCTGACTGACGCAGCTCTTAACGTCCTGATTTGAAGTCTCGATGACCAGAAAGTCCTGTAGCTCAGGCAGGACACAATGTGTTGAACTCATACAATCAGCAGTTTTGAAAAAAGATTGAATTAAAGACGTCAACAGTGGAGCTGAAACCTGAAGAGTTAAAGGCCAGAAGAAGAGCGGAGCACTCACCACCTCCAGACCGCCGTCCGTCCCCTGCATGCGTTCTCTGTTTGTCCTGACGAAGCAGCCTTCAAACCATCAACAACACGCTTCCCTCGGCTAAAGTCAATGACAAGATCTAATTTAAAATTACCTGAATGTTTGAGATAATAAACAACAGCGTTTTCTCGACAGACACAACAACAAATATTTGACTAAATGTCTGGCCAGTGGGTTTGAAACTCCGCATAAGCCTTCACGCCATCACTTATTCAGGAAGTTTATTGGTGTGTTAATAATTGATCACCTAATTAAGGGGAAGTTGGGGAGCTCTGGGCTGAGGCCTCTTTACCAGTGGGCTTTTGGTAAGTGCATGGTTTGGTGGAGCGCGACAGAGCGGCGCCGGTGAGAGTAACTCCTGACCAGCACCTTCTTCTCCTCATGAAGTGACCGGAGCACAAGAACACACAACACTTCCTCTTCTCAGGAAGTGACCGGAGCACAAGAACACACAACACTTCCTCTTCTCAGGAAGTGACCGGAGCACAAGAACACACAGCACTTCCTCTTCTCAGGAAGTGAGCGGAGCACAGGAACGCGCAACACTTCTTCTCCTTAGGAAGTGACCAGATCTAAGGAACACGCCTCTTGTCAGGAAGTGACCGAAGCACAGGAACACACAAAACTTCCTCCGTCTTAGGAAATGACCAGAGCACAGGAAAACACAGCACTTCTTCTTCCCAGAAAGTGACCGGAGCCCAAGAACACGCAGCACTTCCTCTTCTCAGGAAGTGACTGGAGCACAGGAACATGCAACACTTCCTCTTCTCAGGAAGTGACTGGAGCACAGGAACATGCAACACTTCCTCTTCTCAGGAAGTGACTGGAGCACAGGAACATGCAACACTTCCTCTTCTCAGGAAGTGACTGGAGCACAGGAACATGCAACACTTCCAGATCACCAGTCTGTGGCCTCCAGGCCGAAGGGATCGTCACACTTTTCCTCTCTGATTCATTCCAGCATGTGGCGTTTGAACCATGAGGAGTTATTAAAGTGATATTTACAGTTTCCATTTGACTATTTCTATTCTTTTCTTTTTGTCTGTTTGTTTGAATTTCCCATCAGAGACATAACTTTGCATGTTCATTAGAATCTAGTCTAAATATCTCTACACCTGAGATGTCTCTCCTTAATATGCACAAACCTAAACACGTTATTAAACTATAAGAACATGTTTTTGCATGGTGGAGGAAACCCCTCAGAGCGGCGTTCCAGACCGTGATGCTCCATGAAGCTTTCCTTTAGAGTGATTTCACTATCAGAGCCAGAGAGAGGCCTTTTAAGAAAGCCGTCTAATGCCATCCATCCATCATCTTGTTGGAAAACACATGCCAAGCCAGCAGATAAAAGTGGCATTCATCCTTCCATTTCTCCTACATGAACATTATGTATCTCCATCTGGGCCACACGGGGACCCTCAACTCAACCGAGGCTCCAGTGAGGCGGAGATCAGTGTTTCGTTGCGAGCTTCCCCCTCGCCTATTTTATGTAGTTTGTTTTTTTTCTTTTTGTGTGGAGTATTTTATATTTGTATATGTTCGATTCAATTTAGTTCAATTGTGTGTAAATATACAAAATAAAATGTGTTAAAAGAGTCTCAATAAAGCATAATTGTATGTGGAAACCTTATAGATTCTGCAAGCAGCTGTAAGTGAAGAAAACAATATTCACAATGTGCAATATTTCCTACAGCGTTGCATTATTAGTTTCCATTAAAGAAAGACAGGTAATGTTATGGAGGCCCGTTTCATTTGTCTCCCTTTTTGCCTGCATAGTATGACAAATATTAAAATATTAGTTTTAGACATAAGAACAGTTTGTATATTTGCAGGTTTCTTGAGCTGCTTCTTGCAGAGGAGCACGGTGCAGCGCTGTAACATAATAATAATAATAATAACAACAATAATAATAATAATAATAATAATAATAATAATAATAATAATTGACTTTCTTTCACTGCATCTTTGTCCAATGCATTTGTATTGTATTGTCCAATATGTAAATAATTAACCCTTAGGAATGCAGAGAATTGATCCTACATAGATTCTTAAATATACAGATGCAACATAAACGGCCCATGTGTTCAACAATATTCATGTGTTTTTGTTTACATTATATATTATAAATTCACCTCAAAATATTCTCAGCCTTATGTGCAACTATCGTGGTGCAACTGTCTGTTCATAACCATAAGGAAGAAAACTAATTAAGACATCTTTCACATCTCAGAACGCTCAGCGAGTCGCTCTTCTCTTCGAACATGCCGGAAATAATGAGCACAAAAACATTTCTGCATTCGGTCAAGTTCAGATTATTTGTGTGCTTCTCTGAGTTGGATTTTTATTTTTCACAATATCTGAAATAGTTTGTTTAATTGTATTTGGCAAAAGTTGTTTATTGTGCAATCAATATATTTAAGAAACTCATTTTCTTTTTCTTATATAAGAAATAAACTGAGTTCTGTTCCCACAATTGCTAATAATTTTACAAAATACCAAAGCTTATAAACTAAATGTGACTGATTGAATGGAATCAGTGTGGCATTCTGGGACATGCTGGGCATTGCCTATAACAACATAAAATTAATTTAGATTATTTGAACTTCCCTATGAGTTGGTCGAGACTGTTATTGATGCCGTGGAAAGGAACATGCGCTACCCAACCAGAAAGCCATGACGATCCAGATATGGACATCAATACAGTGATAATACATGACAACTTTATGACAAATAAACAGAGGAAGACACAAACATGTGGAGGCAGAAGAAGAAAGAGTTGTGATGAAGAAATCAGTAGAGGCGGAGCTCCCACACGAACTCCCTCAGTGTAGTTTGTTTGCCCTTTCTTACCTTAATGGAATCATTCATTAATAAATGGTGAGCTGCATGTGAGGGGAGAACCTGATGCTGCTGTCACTTGAGGGACCGACAGGGGGTCTGAGATGCTGGAGGATCTATGAGATGCTGGAGGATCTATGAGATGCTGGAGGATCGATTATTTACGTGCTTTTTTCCACAGATCCACAGATGCATCTATAGATCTATAGATGCATATCTATGCATCTATAGATCCATAGATGCATATCTATGTATCTATGGATCTATGCATGTATGGATCTATGCATGTATGGATCTATGCATCTATGGATCTATGCATGTATGGATCTATGAATCGATTGATCTATGGATCTATGCATATATGGCTGCAATTATCGATCTGATGCGTGTTGAGGAAGGTTGTTCGTGTACCGGTACTTGAAATAACATTAATCAAAACAGAACAAAAAGAAAAATGGGTATTATAATACGGGTGGATCAAATCAAGCATTCTGATTGGTTGAGAATGAGTCACAGGGTGTAGTTTATTCAGCCATAAAGTACTGGACAACCTGTTTACATTTACCAGCGTTCCATATCAGTGCGCACTGAAAATAACAGGTCATTTAAATTGCGCAACCATCATTTCAAGCTTGTCAGTTACCAAACGGGTTTCTTTTGCAGCCATAGTTATGCGGTAATAATAAAATAACAACACAGTGCTCCGTTAGGTAAGACGAGACGGCAACTACTTTAGTCTTGTCTCCGTCTTCACTCAAACAAATCCTCCTCTACTCTCTTTCCTTTTCCCCTCCACAATAAAAGCCCCAGTATGCGTGTGGCGGTTTCTATGCAACACATACAACATCCTTGAACAGTACATTATTGATCATAAAATACTTCATCTAGTCCCTTATTGCTTAAATAGTATCAACAGATTGATTTGAGTATGAATCTGTGTTTCTACTGCAGTGATGAAGCTGTTGCTAATACTGCTTCCCTTCTCAGACTGGGGAGTCCTGTGCATTTCAATGTCTATATTTATATCAAGCTCTCCATCCAAAGCAAAGATTGCGATGATGAAGATACAGAAATAATGCTTGAAACTGCATCCATCATATTTTCATTAAGTCAATGAACAAACCTGGCATTATTTAATAAAAGGTCAATACTGGGCTAATGTACTAGAAAACTGATGTGGTGTATATATATATATATATATATATATATATATATATATATATATATATATATATATATATATATATATATATATATATATATGTATATATATATACACACACACACACACACACACATACACACACACACACACATATATATAACCCTAACCACTCTGCCGTGCCAATACACAGATTGCTTGATTTTAATCGGCACCATTAAAAATGAATTAATGAAAGCTAAATGAAAAAGGAGCATTGGTCTCCAGTGGAACAAGAACCGCCTTTAGGCTTCATCCACACGTGCCACAAAGTGAGACACTCTTCAATGAATCAATCAATTGAAACTGAATAGGTTAATTATCCAATATGCATGATTAATCACTTTGATTAGAAAACATGCAGTGGCATGATGAGAAATAGGAGCTTTTCAGTGTGAGCGGCAACAGATCAATCAATACTTGTAGTCGAGGTTAATAGTCACACTAATGGCCCAGCAGTGGCTGATGGATGATATTAAGGAACATGACAGGAGAATGTCAGAAACAAATAAAGAAAGCATGGCACTGAGGAGTGAATTCAGACTTAAAATGAGAGATGTATAAAATCGATTCTTTATTGCTCTTGAAAATATTAATCCGATGGCTCATCATTTTTTATCTCATTATTTTCACGGCTTCTAAGTTCAGCTCTCACAAAATCTCCGAAAAGCTAAATATGATGTAATCCTGGATGCAAACTAGTATTTAGAATGTCAGAAACAAACAACCTCTACAAGTGGTAATTTCTAAATGCTGAAGATGTCGGGATTATCCCTTCGGCCATAGTGGTCGATCTCCTGCCAACAGCAAGGCCTGTGCGAGTGGAGAGGATTCCATACCGCCTGTGCCTCCTACACGCAACATCTCGTCAGCGAGAACATCTTCTTCAGGGAACAACAAACTGATTCATGTGTCATGGCATTCTAAATATTTGACCAGGAGTCAGTGATCTCCACCCAGACTTGCTTTCTAGTTTCAACATACATGACCAGCGCTGTTGCCTTAAATCAGAAGCCATGTGCTGAAAAAGACAGTGAGATGTTTGAGCCGTGGTCTTTTGTTACACATCTCATAGTCATCAAGATATTCAACTCTGTGGCTGACAGACATTGCCATTCTAAAGGCTAAAGTGTAGCCACAAAGATATATATGAAGATAAAAAAAACAATCAATGGTTTGATTTATAACAATGTACTCTTTTAAAAACAGACAAACCAGGACTTGTTGTCTGAACTGTAGAACCATCTACTCATGGCACTATACTATGCTTAACGTAGGATCAGCTTCTTTGTGGAACCCCATTTTCTTTCTGGTATTAAAAGTGTATTTAGATAGATGGTTTGATGGACCGATTGATAGATGTCTGTGAACTTTTCCATTCCAAATGAACGCCCCGCTTACTGAGTGAAAGGTCAGGGACAGATGAGAGATGATAATGATTTTATAATGATGGCTCTGAAAGGCTCCGCATCTGCTTCTCACGGGGAGTGCTTTGAGGAAGAGAGGGAGACAGAGGCAGAGAGAGAGAGAGAGAGAGAGAGAGAGAGAGAGAGAGAGGGAGAGAGAGAGAGAGTTGTGTAGAGAAAGAGAGAGAGTTGTGTGGAGAGAGAGAGAAAGAGAGAGAGAGAGAGAGAGAGAGAGAGAGAGAGAGAGAGAGAGAGAGAGAGAGAGAGAGAGAGAGAGTTGTGTGGCGAGAGAGAGAGTTGAGTGGAGAGAGAGAGACTGCGTAGCAATTAGTAAAACCGTCGGTTTCAATGGAACACAAAAACACAACAATGCATTATTAAAACAGCCCAATCACATGTGGCAGGTTCAGTGACATTAGGACCTCACAAAACAAAGACATGTGTAAAGAGATGAGAGAGCAGGCACACCGTGTGACATTAACACACAAAGGTGTAAAGAAAAGACTTTTACCAAAAGGTGTGTCATAGCGTTCCAAACCAACGTCAATGCCTTAGTCTTTCTTTGGCTTTCTTTCAAACAGGGCACTGACATCATGCCGAGCACGGACCTGTTCATTGGTGTGTTGGAAGGTCACATTCTATAGGATGCTACATACAGCGTAATTGGAGTTTTTCTTGAAGTTCTTTAAAGTCTTTAATTACAAAAAATGCATCTTGTATCAAGATTGTATCTAGGTATGATTTGACATGATTATATGTACACCTGGTATTAATATCTACAATGTTGATTGAGATCCAATCTCCAGGTCTGAAAGGTCTTACCGAAAGCCTGCACAGACTGCGTGATGACATCAGCCTCAGCCTTATACATATTTCTTTTTTATATTCTGTTGTATGCAGACAACACAAGAGTTGTTTTTTTTAATCACGTGGCCAGACGCCATGAGATTTATACACTGGAGGCAGAGGCTACAACACAAGGTGCCAAACGGCTCATCAAGAGCAAAAAAGAGGAGATGGTTATGGATTTCTAGAAGAGCGCAGCCCCACCTACTCTGATCAGCGCTGCAGAGTTCTTCTTCATGGGCTCAACCATAACCCAGGACCTCAAATAGGAGCTGAACGTTGACTCCATTACCAAGAAAGCCCAGCTGAAGAAGTTCAACCTCGACAACGCCATCATTGATTGTTGAGTGTGATCACTCTACAATCTACATTTTGATTGGTGTTCTGGATCCATAGTATTTGAGTAACATGTGTAAAAGGACCATTGTCCACCTGGGTTCTCACTGCTGGGTACAAGAGGACCACAAGAATGACTTTCAACACATCTGAGCTGTTTGTGCCCTAAATCTTGTACCACTTGTCCATCTCAAATAGTGAGCCACTGAACAAACGTGCTCATATGTTAGCAAAAATAGAGTGGTCTTGTGCATATCATGGGATAACATATAACTGTGTTTACCGTTGAAGTATTCTGTGTAGCAGCAAAAACGAATGTTCAGGAAATTAGATTTTTCAAATTTGAGAGCCAGTTGTCAGCATTTAACTTTCATTATGCATGCACAGACATATAGCATATATCATATAGACATGTACACACAGGAACTGTGGTGGTTGACAGCGACTACCTGTTGTTGCGTCTTGCTGTGAATTCCAGCGGAGTTACCCAACGCTGTGAGTCCCCTGGCTCTGTATCACAACGGAAGCACCACCTCAACTTTGATCAGAAGAATCTGCAAAGCAAAACAAGGTCTTCGATTGGGACAGGTCCATGAAGTACATTGTTGCGTGGTGATATTTTGGGTATGGTGTAGAACTGCAGTTTGGGCCAGAAGCTAACCAAGCTAAATATATAACTGGGCTTACTGGTGTAGTCAACGCTATCTCTCAAACTCTCTTCAAATGAGCGATGAACAGCTGTTCATCGATGTCACCGCCGACACCAGTCACGAGCAAGAGGTCCCATAATCAGACATAAAACAAATATGGTCTATTCATTCAGAAATTCAATAAAATGAAACAGCACAGACTAATTATTGTATTTGTGTGAATTGAACATTGTGACGCTAACAATTAATTAGTGGTTGGATTTATTGTACATCTGGTGATGCTTTATTGATCAATCACTCCTGGTTAAGTGTGTAGCATCAACTGTTGATGAAGTTTAACATAACCAATTAATAATTGCTGTAACCCTTTATTCTATTAATATGCAGTAAAGAAAAGCATGTCATCTCTAACGGAAACTAGCAGGGGTGTTTACAGTTTGCTTTCATGACAGTGCCTCACTGGAATATGAGATATGATGTGTTAGAGGAAAGCTCGGGCTGAGGAGAATGAACATGCCCAACTTCATGGCATGCTCAACAGATTTGATGAGCCACTAACTTTAATAATCTTATGTCCATGATTATACATATACAATTTGACAAAATCCTCGTCAGAAGTGTTGTGCAGACAAACCAAGTAGACACATCAACAGAAAAATTTGGGTGGCACCAGAAAATGAAAAAGTACAATACAGGTAACGGTGTAGCCCCCGCATACGGCTCTGTTAGGGCTTTTATTAAATAGTAAATAACCCTTTACCATAATGGACTGTACTTGTAGAGCTCTTTTCTCGTCTTTCAACCACTCAAAGCGTTTTAACACCACATGACATCATTCACCTGTTCACACACTTACATGGAGAACCCTGCTCTACCACTGAGCCCAGCAGCCTTCATCTTTAATGTACTCTCCCTCCATGGTTGTGTATTGTTGTGATATATATATATATATATATATATATATATATATATATATATATATATATATATATATATATATATATATATATATATATGTATATATATATATATATGTATATATATATATATATATGTATATATATATATATATATATATATATATATATATATATATGTATATATATATATATATATATATATATATATATATATATACTGTATATAGCATTATAAGGCATTACATAGTATCATAAGTGCATTACAGTCACGGTTTGAGATCTTTATTATGATTACAATAAATAAACAGCATGTGAATTGATTGCCAGTTGTTTATGGTGAAATTCTTAATACTTTTATAATAGTTGCATGGTAACACTTTGGATTAGTGTCTGCTTGAAATGAAACTCATCACACAGATTGACATGTGTGTGAGGTGTTAGATTCTGCATTATAATCATTGTGGTTCACAGCCTTTTCACAGAAGCTGTTGCGGCCGGCAACCATCATTAGCCTGTGTTGGATGCAGCTACGCGTGCACAGGATCTAAAAGACACTCTCCTCTGTGATAGGCCAGGAATCATTCTGGTTGGGATTATAAATAAAATTCGCTCAGCTGCTGATTACTTCAAGGACGAAGCGCCGGAAACCACAGTGACACGAGTTTCTCGCAAACAAAAAACAATCTTTATTCTTAAAACATTTTCAATACAATATATTGCCAGCAAATATGTTTTATGTTCTATTATGTTGATTGATTTCTGGAATCTTATAAGAAAAAAGAATCATTCATTGAAGGCTGGGGGATGGAATATTATCTGATATTCATAGAACAAGTTTAATGAATGAAAAAAAAACCTTATTGTGCTTGCAAATCCCGCAATCGAATTATCCTACATCCAATTAAACTAGTTTTATTTTTCTAGGGTTAGAAACAATTATGTCACAATTAACTTATGGACTGTACTTGTATTTCTCTTTTCTAGTCTTCTGACCACTCAAAGCTCTTTCATCACATCATTTACCCATTCACACACTGATGGGGGGAGCTACCATGAAGGTACCACCTGCCCATTAGGACTAACTAACATTCACACACTGATGGAAGGAGCTACCATGAAGGTACCACCTGCCCATCAGGACTAACTAACATTCACACACTGATGGAAGGAGCTACCATGAAGGTACCACCTGCCCATTAGGACTAACTAACATTCACACACTGATGGAAGGAGCTAGCATGTCCATCAGGACTATTTCACCATTTATACACTGATGGGAGGAGCTACCATGAAGGTGCCACTAACTATTATTTATACAACGTTCACACGTACCACATGTTGCTGAAAGTTGTGATGATGCAAACGATTGAATGAAAGCAATAATAACTCCACCCGACCTCACTCACCTCGCCTGTGAAAATGTGTCATTCTGAATCTTCTGGATGTAATTGCATGCTCTCCAACATACAACAAGACATGTGGACGTGTTTCCTTATTTGTAATTCAAAGAAACAGGAGGCAGTTAAAGAAGAGAACATGAACATGGCGTCGTCATTTGAGCACGTTCTGCACATTGATTAAACTGCAGGTAATAAAGGAAGCTTGTCTGAGTTTTGGATCAAGAAATCCATTTCCCTGACTGCAGTTTCCACGAAAGAAAACACTTCACATGGAACAAAACACTTCAGTTTTCATGAAGTGTTTACAGTGGAGTGACACTTGACAATACATTAGTGAAATATGTAGTTATACTGATTATTCCGGAGCTGTGAAAACCTCTGCTGGGTACAGTTGATGCTCTACTGTATGTACCAAGGGACTGTACAGCGTGCTAGGCCTAAGCACATCTGCTACCTTACATTAGAGCCCTATTCATTTGGAGTGTGTCAATGTTCTTGTCTCTGGAAGCATTGGAACAAGTGTCTGTATGTTTTTTTTTACCACACGTGACTTTTGTAACTAATGATTATACCTGTGTTCTCGTATTGTAGTATATTGTATTGCATTTTATACATATATTGTTGTTGTTCTGTTTGTTGCTATATGGACTTACAAGTCAGAAATAAAATAAATATATAATGAATCTGGTTGATTCAAGACGCTGGTTGCATGTTAAGAAAGTTCACATTTGTTCTTTGACCTGTATGTGCAGAAAAATGCTTACACACGCACATGGCTCAGTGGTCTAAGTATGTAATTGAAGGTGACACAAATATTTGCAACTGGCACATTAACAGCTCCTTAATTAGTACCAGCTAATGGCATATAAAGAGATCACTTGTCTAGTGCATAATAATACATTAGCACACACACACACACGCATGCGCACATGCACACACATACACACACACACACACACACACACACACACATACACACACAAACACACACACACACACACACACACACACACACACGTACACACACATAGCTGAACACAGAGCTTTTATTTCGTAAAAATAAAAATGGAACACAAGAGAGAGAGCTGTCAGCCCAATCAGGAAAGGGACAACAGCAGTCAGGCAGAAACACTCCAGATGTCACCTCTGTGCGTGTGTGTGTGTGTGTGTGTGTGTGTGTGTGTGTGTGTGTGTGTGTGTGTGTGTTTAGGACAGAACAGGTAGGAAGGTGAGATCTTGTTTGGCTTCCTCTGCCCTAAAATTCTCTTGTGTGATCCCCTTCACCACACACACACACACACACACACACACACACACACACACACACACACACACACACACACACACACACACACTCACACCACCCACACGCACACTTGTGTTTCCATTACTTTGAGGACATTCATTGATTTTCTGTAGACTATAATCTCCCTTCCAATCTGATGAATCCTAATCCTAACCCTAACCTTAAACCATGTCTTCATCCTAAAATGTAATGATTTACAGTATGTGGACGTGCAAGTATTCCTATTTTGTTTCAAAATTGTCTAATCCCCATTGCACACACAAAGACACACACACACACACACACACACACACACACACACACACACATACACGCACGCACACACAATGACACGCAGACACACTCTGACTGTCGGAGTGCTTCACTTCACTCTTCTGGGTCACTGGCAGGTCTCACACATCATGCGCTCATCAAACTGTGAGTGTGAATTTGCGTGTGTGTTTGTGAGGGTGTGTGTGTGTGTGAGAGGGTGTGTAAGTGTGTGTGAGTGTGTGCGAGTGTGTCAGCACATCAGTGCGAGAGAGCAAGAGAATGCAAGAGTGCGTATAGTCGTGTCTGCACTGCACAGCAGCCCTCCCTTCAACACACGTGTTAAAATAACAAAACTATACTTTTACAATTTCCTGGTGACCTCTAAAATGATCACAGCTCAGCAGTAGAAGATGTAAGGCCCTGAGAGTAGGCACTGCACTGTCAGTGTCAGCCTACTCAATCCCAGTCAGAACCATTTATGTATGTGTATGCTTTCACAGACAAGGAATTTGTCCTGACTGGAGGTGCATATTTAACATTTAACAATAAACATTTAACAATAAACAGAGTGCAGTAACAGGGATGTTATGTTGGTACTGGGTTTTCTTTCTGTTGCTAGTATGTCTTGACATGTAGCAAGTAGCTGTAATGTTTATTTACCTGAGAAGTATTGTGGGAAATAAATGTAGGCCCATTCATAAAAATATCAAATCAATAGTGAATCAACAAAGCAAATCTTAATTACGTCCTGCTGAACAAAACCCTAATTCGGATGATTTGGAAATAAATGGTTTATATTTAAATCATGGTTGTACTGTCAGACCTCATGGTTCTACTCTCAGACCTCATGGTTCTACTCTCAGTACTCAGGGTTCTATGATCTGATCTCAGGGTTCTATACTCTGACCTCTGTTTAACAGCTGGGCACGCCCAGCCAATGGCGCAGTCACGCCCCCTTCACTAGCCTATCAGTTGCTGCCGTCACCTTTAAATGTACACTATCCCCGCTTCTAGCGTCCTGCTGCCGTCTCATGCGACCCTCCGCCTCCCCAGCACCATCTGCATCTCCAGCAACTCCAGCAGAACCTCCAGCCATCTCCACCAGAGTCTGGACTCCTCGGGGGATCTACAGATTGCTGCCGCTTAGGGCAACACAGCGCCAAATGACTGAATGTGTAACCCATGAACGCATCATCTGGCATAATATATATTAACTACTAATCACTTACTGTCTCTGTGAGGACAAGTTAAAGCGGCGGTACAATGGGTGAACCATTATGTTGTATTGTGTTGTGGTTTTGTGGCTCTTAATACAGAGCCCTTGTATAAAGAGCTTTACTCACATTTTAAAATGTCTGACAACTGCATAGCAAAGTTGTAGAGAAAATATGTTTCTTTATTTCAGTTTTTCTCATTACCTAGATGACAATGTGTTGCGTGCACCCGTGGACTGACCTCTTGTGGTCACGAAAAGGGACACGTTTTCTCACATTGATGTGTACTATATATGGAACTCTTGTGATGGTTGTCAATATTCCTGGTGAGGTTTGTGTAGCCCCAATAATTCTATCAAAGGCAAGGTTGACAGTGAGCATTAACTTTTACAACTAGCTCAAAACTGTGTTCTGGATCTACTGTGAATCTTGACCAACGCGGTCTGATTTGTCTACAGAACAAAAATACAGTACATACATTTAAGTGACAATGAAGAAGAAAAATCAAAGCCTAATTATTTTACGCTGTAATTCACTTCTTAAGTAATCTGAAAAGCATTTGAGGTACACATTTGTTTCCTGAAAAGCATTAAAAAAAGGTCTTGTGTGTTGTTTCTTGATAAGTGAAAAGTCTCCCTATGAAATGAAGCACAGCCCAAGACTTTGCACTACAGTGCATGCATATGCCGAGTATGACTACAATTGTATAATCAGCTAGATCAAAATACATGCAGGCCCTAGCTATTGTATCCACCTGGGCGCTCACAGGAAGGGAAGGGCCTCGTGTTGCCACATGTTGCCCTTGACTGCTATACAGCCAATGATGAAGCGGCGTGTCTTTTCTTGGAACACAATCAATTTCCTTTAAAGAGAATGAATTTCTTTTGAATCTGCCCTGTTGTTTCTGAATACAATGAATAAACACAAGGTTAGACATCATTACAGCGTTAGAAGCTGTTGTTGAGGAAGTCAAAGGAGCCGAGAGGCTTTCTTCTACTCCAGTACCGGCCTTCTGAAGTCAACGTTGTCATTACAGACACAAAGCTGCACTGGATGTGGAAATGATTCACTCTCATCCTGACAAGAGTGTCATCATGAAGGAATCACAACCACCAACAACAAGCCCCGGTCCAACCAAACTATGAAGCTCAGGCATCAACTCAGAATAATATACCTGTCTACTAATACTCCTGTAATATAAGTATTACATTGCAACTAATGAGACTGCATGTCTCAAGCTTTGTTGATTTTGTGAATCTTTTGTCATGTCTAATTATGTTTCAAAAAACATACATTTGATCTTTATTTTCTATTATATCAATGCAAAATCATCCATCGTATAATCGGGGAAATAAACTTTCTTATGTTATCGTTGAGATTCAGATGAGAAGAGTGAAGTTAGCCTAACTTTGCTTAAAGACTGTAAACAGCACTATTTACACAACTAAAATATTGATTTTTTTTATCAGTTTTATCCATTCAGCAGCTGATTCTGATGAGTCAGTATTACTTTTAGATGACTATACATATATTTCACTGTAAATTCACTGCATATTTTTGTTTTCCTATTCCTATTGTGTGTACGTTACACACCTAGTTTTTACAAAGTTTTATGCTATTTATGTACTTTGTGTTTCATTTTAAATTGCTTATCTTTTAATTACATTACTCTTTTTCAGTGTTGCTTTATAATATGTTTTATCTCCTGATCATATTTTAAACACCTTCTTTTTGTATTGTATTCATATAAAGCTCACTAAATTCCCCATCTGTGAAATGTGTTAGAGAAATAAACTTTCTGTAACGCTGTTAGTCACGTGGCCTTTCTGTCACTCTGTGGTCACGTGAACCTTTAGTCGCTGAAGTTAACATCTACAGACTCTTCTCCTAAACTTTGTGAAGTACTTATTGACACGTTGTCTCTGACACGTTCAAAACTACGAGAGGAGACACTGATAATATGAATTGTGTTAACAATAATTGTTTGAAGCTTCGATCCACTGACCTGCGTTAGGGGACGTCTTAGTGCGAGAACATGTTCATCAAATTACTTCCTCTGACTAAATGCAAAAACTTCCACATGATAAAAGAAAATGTTCTCAATTACAGTATTTGAGGTTTTGCCAAAACATACATGAAGAGGCTGTGAAGTTGCAAAGTCACCTGTTGCAAAGGACACTGGTACTTTCTTGCTCTTACTCTTTCACACTGTACAAATGTTTCTCATTGAAACATAAATTAATGTCCTTTGTTTTCAGAAACATACAAATATTTTGCCACAGATGTATGATCAGATTGATATATAAAGCTTTCGATATAGCTTATGAGCTTAAGAGATCTTTTTTTCCCTTCTCCCCAAAATGAAACTGAGCTATCTCCTCATCCACAGTTACAATGTAATTCATTTGAATATCTGAAGTACCGCAACCCTTGTGAGAAGACTTGCGCTTTCACTTTTTTTTTTTTTAAAGATTGTTGAGTTTAAATAATTTTGTAAACTCCTTAAAATGACTAAGCGGCTTTAACGTTTCACTAAAAGATTCATAAGTAGCCCTTACTTCCCATTATCACATCTAGACCATTCTCTGACCAGAGGAAGTGTTTCCAAATATCAAAGAATTTTTGTTCTTCTTTAATTGGGTATTCCAAGATTCAGCAATCACATTGGTCCTCAGGCTCTTCTGAAAGTGCTTTAGACGGCACTTGAAGAAGTAGGGGATCCTTGACATATCTTGTTTTTCATAGTGCGACCGAGGAAAAGCTCAAAGTAGGTAAATGTTACATTTTTGAAATGAAAACATGTTTTTTGGACTGAATATGCTTCCTAACATGTCAATGATATTGTTTTTTGCTATACTATTTAGATGCTTCAGGTTGTAATCTTGTAATCTTGGAAGGCATCGAAGAATACAACTAAAAAAACTCGGGGAGCATTCGAGGGGTCATTTTTGGTGAATCTTGCTCAGAATCTTGACTTTTGATCATATTCATGCTAAAAATAAGTGAAAATATAATTACTATTATTTATTTGTTTTTAAAGGCAAGGGGTTGCGGATTCGTTAGAGATCAAGGACAACAGGGTAGGTACTCATATCGTGGTTATGTGAGCTGTAGAACTTCATAAAAAAAAGAGTAACTAAAACTAAACCGTAAATAACCACATGAACACAACTTTTAGAATATATTGACACAAAACTTACTCACAAAGACATTTTGTCAATTGATCAGATGAAATCAGATGTAAAGGCTCATGGGTGGCAGCAAGCAACAGCAGTGCATGAGCTGTTATTGGACTAGTGTGGAGGACTGAGTACTGGGACTGCAGATGGCTCATCATTATCTGTCCACTAGCTAGGCCACTATCGTGGATCTCTGCAACAGCCCGGAGCCGAGGCTGAGCAGGGGAGCTCGTCCCTCCACATGTCCAAATGATCTCTGCTCTCGCCTCCCTGGACACGAGAACCGTCCAGAGGGAGGCAGGTGACCTGTGCGGCATACTGTATCACAAGCATCTGTCTGCCACACGCTCACAAATGCACCAGTTGGTGCAATTCAACTCGGATAAACTCCACAGAAACACAGATTATAAAGTCCCTCTCCAGGCTTCACTCTTCATTCCACCCCAAAAAGATTTTTGATGTGAAATAATGAATGGACTATTCCACGCAATTCTGATGGTTTGGTTAATCCTATAGCTTCGTAACTTCGGATGCGAGACATGGAAGGTATTCCTTAGTGGTTAAGATGATAGGAACATCAGGGTTCTTCCCCTGAGGACCATGAGTATCCACAAGAAATGAAACTGAAATCCAGGTTTGAACAAGTTTGAAATGGTGAAATGTTTCACTGAATGATGACAATAAACAAGAAGTCATGAGATCGTGGCCAGGGTCCTGTCATCTCCACTGTTGCTCTTCTCGCTCCTCCCAGAGCTGTGAGGTTATGATCAAACAGGTGGGGTTGTGTTGGGGCTCCCCCTTCAATCTCCTCTGACATCCTCTGATATCATCTCTCAAAGCTTCATTCCATTGATGCCACGATGCTGTCATGAGCTCTGTGAGTAAAAGTAAAGCTTGACTTTACTGACTAATTCATGTCAGTTACTTTGTAAATGAAGTTAGATGATAAACGTATTTATTTCAACCCAAACCAAGATCTTTCCCCTCAACCTAACCAAGTAGTTGTGTTGCCTAAACCTAATAAGTCGTTTTGATTGATTTCACAAAGTTAACCAGCGGTTGAAATGTGTTAGAATAACCTGCCTGATGTCACTCAAGAGTTATAAAGTATGAATAATCGAGTTAGGATGGCAGATCGTAAGGAAATGCATTTTGGATAAAAACAACCAAATAGCCTGCAAAATGTCTTAATGCTACATTAAAGTTGAAGGCAAGTTGTTCAACAACATGAAGTTCAAATAAAGGAGAAGACCTCAAGAGTGACAAAGTGGCCAAGTATATATATATATATATATATATATATATATATATATATATATATATATATATATATATATATATATATATATATATATATATATTATGAATTGCAGATATTTTTGCAGAGTGGCTGAGAGAGCACAGTGTGGGAGAAACAAACACATGTTCTTCGAAAAGCCAAGGGAAAAGAAAGGAAATTGCAGAGGGGAAGGAAATAGTAGGAAGATAAAGGGAGGAAATAATAGCAAAAGCATGTGGAACAAAAAGAAAAAAAATGGGACAGGAGAGGTTAAGGAATGGAGAAAGAAAAGAATGGAGAGCTACAATGAAGGTAGTGAAGAGGAGATGAAAGGGTATGTGAAAGAGCATGGAGTAGATGGGCAAAGAGAAAAAGAATAGAATAAAGAGGAAGGAGATGAGGGAAGTGAAAAGGCATTGTTTGCATTGAAAACTGAAGCAGGAGGAGAATCAAATAAAGAGCAGAAGGAAGCAAATAAATAGGAAATTGATTTCCAGGTCTCCTCAGGGAATTATCACCTACAAAGGAACCACAGGAGGCGACAGCAACTATATGAATTGTTTGACTCTTAAACTGTTTAAATGTGATGACAAGGGAATTGGAGGAGAGCATTGGTATTGAAGAACTATATATTTTCCCTCCAGGCATGACAGTTATGTGTGTGGATCAGAAACAGATGTGTTAATACAGATGTGAATGCACGCAGATCCCATTGTCTTAGGATGTTCACAGTTGAAAGGTCTACTAATTCCTTCTACCGGAAGCCACCATGATCAAGATGACTTCCACTGTGATGGCACAAAGACAACTGCTCAGTGGAGCAAGGTGGTTGATAGGTTCGGTGACAGGTCTGTAACAGTATTTTCATGGTAAGATTACATCTCAGAAAATATCACGGTATCATGGTTTTACACTATCCTCTTATCAGAAACAATTTTTTTAATATTGAAAACAGATCATGAATAAAACATGATAGTTAACATGTTAGCAACACTAGATCACATTAAATGACCTTCTAAATCTTCAAAATGGTCTAAAGCTGTGAGCTTTTGAAACAATGTCCTATGATTATTTACAATGACATAAACAGTCTGGACCCTTAACTCTCAAGTAACCGGTTCATGGCGTAAAAAACAGGTTTAGGACCGCTGGACTAGAAGATGGAAAGGGTAAATGCATAATATTGTTAAAGTAAAAGTAAATGTCAACAGAAATATAAACAGTAGAGTACAGATACAAAAAATTACTTACATACAGTAACAAAGTATTTCTACTTCGTTGGTATACTTAAACCAAGCGGGACATCATTATGGCTCAATTTCACGGCCATGAGAAAAAGAAAGAAAAATCAAACTACATCGGACTCTATTGAGAAAATGTCAACTTTCCTCCCAACACATTGCAATGTTTAACAAAAGCCTCTCGCAGTCAGAAGCACTGGAACGTGCTGCCTCACCTCCTTCACTAAGGGGTCATTAGAGCTGGTTCTAGGAGCTGACAACGATGGTGGCGAGCAGTAAATCTAAATCAAAACTTTGCACCTTTGGTACACATGTTTGATGTTTCTGCATCAATAAACAAATACACAGTTACTAAATCAGCTCCACACTACACAATCAAAGCATTTGTGCATCTGGAGGGAAACTGCTTGACATTAAGTCGAAATGTAAATGTGTCTGCATGGCTAATAGTCAGTAAAGGGTTGCTAGCCTGCAGCCATTCAGACTCATTCAGACAAATGGGAAGTGTGATTCTTAGACTTTTATTTGTGCATTTGTTCTGTAGCAGTAGTGATAAGAGGCTGTACTGCTTCTCCCTGTACACCAACAGCTGCACCTCCAGTCACCAGTCTGTCAAGCCCCTGAAGTTTATGGATGACACCACCCTCATTGAACTCATCTCTGGTGGGGACGAGTTCGCCTTCAGGTGGGAGACTGACCACCTGGTGACCTAGTGCAGCCAGAACAACCTGGAGCTGTCAACGCTGTAGAGTCCTTTCTCTTTGTGGGATCCTGCCTCAGGATGTTATTCCTGAGGCAGCTGAAGAAGTTCAACCTGCCAAAGACCAAGATGGTGCACTTGTAACTTGTACACTGCCATCAATGAGTCCATCCTCTACTCCTCGATCATTGAGTCTATCCTCTACTCCTCGATCATTGAGTCTATCCTCTACTCCTCGATCATTGAGTCCATCCTCTACTCCTCGATCATTGAGTCTATCCTCTACTCCTCGATCATTTAGTCCATCCTCTACTCCTCGATCATTGAGTCCATCCTCGACTCCTCGATCATTGAGTCCATCCTCGACTCCTCCATCCTTGAGTCCATCCTATACTTCATCATTGAGTCCATCCTCTACTCCTCCAACCTTGAGTCCATCCTATACTCCATCATTGAGTTCATCCTCTACTCCTCGATCATTGAGTCCATCCTCGACTCCTTCAACCTTCAGTCCATCCTATACTTATTCATCATTGAGTCCATTTTCTACTCCTCCATCATAGAATCCGTCCTCTGCTTCATCATTGAGTCCATCCTCTTCTCCTCCATCATTGAGTCCATCCTCTACTCCTCCATCATTGAATCCATCCTTTGCTCCATCATTGAGTCCATACTCTGCTCCTCCATCATTAAGTCCATCCTCTGCTCTTTCATCATTGAGTCCATCCTCTGCTCCTCCATCATTAAGTCCATACTCTGCTCTTTCACCATTAAGTCCATCCTCTGGTCCTCCATCATTGATTCCATTCTCGGCTCCTCCATCATTGAGTCCATCCTCCTCCATGACCGTCTGGCACACTGCAGCCACTGCCAAGGACAAGGGCAGACTGCAGCGCATCATCCGCTCTGCTGAGAGGGTGATTGGCTGGAGTCCGCCGTCCCTCCAGGACTTGTTTGCTTCAGGACTCTGAAGTTGGCAAGAAAGATTGTCGCTGACCCCTCTCACCTTGGACACAACCTGTCTGAGTCCCTTCCCTCTGGCAGGAGGCTGCGGGACATCAGAACCAGGACCCCACGCCTAAAGAGCAGTTTCTTTCCAGCTGCAGTCGGGTTCATCAACATTGGACCAGGACCCTGACTGACAAACTCTGACTCTCACTTCCCGAGGACAATTTCAAACACCCTTGCAGATCTTTTATTTTCTTATTTCTACATTAAGCACTTCCACCTCGTCAAATTCCTTGTAAGTGCAATGCACTTGGCCAATAAACAATTCTGAATCTGATTGTAGAGTACACACAGGGCCACTGTACAAATGTGTTTCACCTGTGAATAATAATACCTTTACACACCAAAGGTGTCATTTATAAACAACACTAAAATGCTCAAGCTCATAATTTGCATAACAAAATATTTTTACTGGGAGCAAAGCAAATTTGTGACAGATTTGCAGCCCCATCCCAACCAAGTAGAAGGATGTGTTGAGCCGGAGCCCATCTGGCACTCTGTCTTAGGCCCACGGTGGAGCAGAAGATGTGTTACTGAGTTTCCTCTGCACACAATGCTCTGAAGGAATGTGAGTTTCTGCTTGTTTGGGATGAAACAGAGTGGATCTGGTCTGCGCTGCCTTTGTCAAGGTTGAAAGGAGAAATAACGTTTGCAATTTAGGTTCAGACTACGAAGCGTCCATCTTGTGATGGTGTACGTTTCAAATATGTCCGCACAATGTGATTGGTTTATGTCTTTGTTCAGTAGGGAAAAAAAGCTTTTTGAAGATTCCTTAACGAGCAATATTCTAGTTAAAAAATAAAAGATATGAAACAATGAGTGAATATAAATTTATTATGTCATCATTATTTTATTAGAATGGGGGACTTGGTATTGTATGTTTCAGGAACACTAAACATCTTCCCCTTGATTTTAAAACTGAGACAGCAGAGTGGGTAAAAGTACATCCAGCCATTGTTTGTCCTGTTGTTTAACTGAAGTTGGCCTTTCCAAATTCGGGCAATTGACTACTGATTTCATGCGTAGAGCAGAGGAGGATGAAGGTCACCACCTCCAGGTCTGAGGCGCAGTGAGGGAAGGATGGGCAGGTGGGCTGATATAGTCTCAGAACAGGGAAGGAAGGGAAGGATGGCTGCGTAGCTGCCTGTACGTGTCGTTCTCATCAGCCTGTACGTGTTGTTCTCCTGATTAATAAGTGCAACACGGTGGCCTCGCGCATTGTCAACAGACTAATCGGAAACTGAAGACTGAATTTTTCATTCTAATATCCACGTCTGTGAAAAAAATTATGAACACTGGAGGATTTTATTCTCACCTCGTAAAAAATCCATGCTAATGTGCTGTGCCTACAGGCGAGTCAAACAGACGGGGGATTAAACGGTGGATTAGAATGATGAAAGGACAGAGAGCAGCACAGGGAGCTCCATTCCGTTTCCATGTCCATCTTTCTCTTAATATATCCCTCTTCACACAAACACACACACACACACGCACACACATGCACACACACACACACACACACACACACACACACACACACACACACACACACACACAGTCTAACAGTCTTTCTCTCATTGTCTGTGAGAACAAAATAATTGAGACAGTGAATTTTTGGTGCCTGTGTACAGTATGATGGTGTGTGTATGTGCATGTGTGCATGTGTGTGTGTGTGAGTGAATGAGTGAGTGAGTGAGTGAGTGAGTGAGTGTGTGAGCGTGTGTGTGTGTGTGTGTGTGTGTGTGTGTGTGTGTGTGTGTGTGTGAGTGTGTTTGTAAGCCGATGTTGGTGATAATAATTGATTTGACAGAGTCTAGGAGTTTGGTGTCAGCTAAAATAAAAGTATGGCTGAATGGACCAACCTTGCACACACACACACACACACACACACACACACACACACACACACACACACACACACACACACACACACACACACACACACACAGAGAGACACACACACTCTCTCTCTCTCTCTCTCTCTCTCTCTCTCTCTCTCTCTCTCTCTCTCTCTCTCTCTCTCTCTCTCTTTCTAATGCACTCTATGTCTGCCAGTTAAATAGAGCTATTTCAGTTTATCCTCATCATCACCGACACCAGATACACACACACACACACTCTCTCTTTCTCACTTTCTCTGCCACACACAAACAAACAAACACACACACACACACACAAACACACACACACACAAACACACTCACTCACTCGCACATCATCATCCACATCACAGGTGGCTAAATAGTACATGCAGCAGTAAAACAGCTGAAGTTGGTTGACTGCAGCATGAATGTGAATATTGTTTATGTGATATTTAAGTACAATGGGTTCCTCAGAGAGTGGGACGATCCGACGAAAATCTGGAAGGTATTTCAATTCCAAACTGACAATAACAATAGCCCGGGCCTCCAGTGTTAAGTCAAAACATGTGCATCAGATCCGAGAGCCAAGCCAGTAATTATAATAAGTGCATGCATGCATAATGAATGAGTTTTTCAACCTGTTTTCTGTGATTAGTGTAATTACATTGTGTATTACATGTAAACAATCCGGCTGAGCGTGGACAAATTTAAAAGATGAGGAAAAAGTTGATTGCAAGGTCACCTTCGACTTTATTCTGAAAAAAAATGAATTGAAATGGATTAATAATCAATGTGATATTCAACAATTTTATTGTCAATTAATGAAAGCGCTTTATTGAAGTCCGCAGCACTAAATTATAATGAAGAAATGAAGAAAACTTCTATTCACAAAAAACTGCTTATTTATAAATATATAATAAATGTAACACAATGTGTCCATGACTCAAGCATAATATTGTAAAAATCTGTTTGAATAAAACAAATTGCTGCATTAAAATGAATGGCTAGACTTTTTTTAATATAGTGTGATAATATTTATTTGCATTTCATTGTTAGTAGGTAATTGAGGTTGAATAATGTAATATAGCCCACAGTTCTAATTTGGTGGTTTAAAACGATCTGGAGTTTAACGTGTATAAGTAAGTTGATTAGGAAGAAGGTGATTGGATAAAAAAAATCCAAAAAAGACAGAGCGTTTTCAGTGGTTAGCGTTCCAGTTTTTTGATTGGTGGTTTGAGCCTCAGCTCTGCTAATCCGTGTCCATGAGCAAGTCTCTTAACCCCGAATTGCGGTGTATAGAACCAATATATGTGTCCTTTCAGATAAAAGCAACAGATGAAATGTTGTGTATCACTCTTTTTTTTGTCAACAAATCTCATGAGAGCGAATCCGACAATATCTTAGTTTATCTTTCAATACTAACAGACTTCCAGTCTCAATCTATAGCTCTCACTTTAACGAAGAAGTGACTCACAAATCACTTTTATATTTAAGAGAAAAGAGTCATTTCTAAACAGATGGACTGCAATTTTCAACCAACAATACTAAAAATACTGTCAGAGGACACAATGCAGTTGTTGTTGTGGTTTCAAGCTGCATACTAATACACATTAAGTTTTGCTATTTACAGCAGCAATAAGGTAATAAGGCAATAAACTGCAGTGCTGTGTCCATAATAATAAAAGAACATGTCACCCAGTGCAGCAGTGTGGCTTATTGATGTGTTTTTAATATCATTTGGACAACAAAGGAGCTCCATGGAAGAATCT
>NW_027175998.1:1235000-1237500 GCF_023055335.1 Clinocottus analis | reverse complement strand
TGCATTATGATATACCTTTCGAGATCGTAAGCAGACGGTTGTCGCATTACCTTTGAAAGATAACACCAGGCGGCTCTCTGTGAAGTACAAACAATCATTCACCTGGACAGTTTGATTTGTCTTGACACACATGAAGGTTATCAAGTGAAGGAATATTCTTCAGCACAAAGAAATCCTCTCGTATAACAGATCAGTCCCCCATGATCATACAACATTGTTTCTCATTTATCTCCAGTAGCAAACTGCATTGTTTCACTTTCAAAAGCTGAGGTTTTAATAAATCTATGACAGTTAGTGGAGTTTAAAGTCCTGTATACAAGGGTAAACCAGAGCTAACTTCATCCTTATTTATCAAAAGTATAAATCCAATCCTGCAGATGTTTAATCCTCTATAGAGGATGGACAATGTTGCAGAGCAGCAGAACATGATGTGGACATTGAGCTCTAGGTTGATTGTCTCTGGACTTTGTATACACAGTACAAACTCTATTTAGATGCTTTGTTACATTGTCAATTTCTTTACATTCAAAGTACAGGTCTTAATTATTAAGAAAATAACTTTTAGGCTCGTAGCTAAGAGGCTGTCATGTCTCACATGTTATGACTGGTCTACACTCAAAATGTTCAGCATCCAGCTACATATCTTCATATCCAGAGAAGCGGGTTACGCTCTAACAAAGAGAACAAATGGACCAAAAGAAAGTTTTATTCCATTGCCAAGCGGATGCCTGTAACCATGGAACCTCACTCCTGCCTGCCACACTACGTCTATATCCAATGTGGCTTCTTCTCTTTCTTGGAGGCGTCTATTGAGTTGATGTAAATAAAGCTTTTGCTTTCCATTTATTATCCATCCATCCTGCCATCCAGATGTCCGTTGTCAAATTTTGACCCGAGTCATCTCTTCACCCTTAAAAATGGTACACAAATATCTAAATGTATGTCGCTTGACTGCGACGTTCATACATATGCGACCCTTCCTTTTGGTGTGGCAACCGAGAAGGTATCTTTAGAAAGTGTTGTTTGAAAGAGAAAGAGATGGTGGAGTCTTCATCACTAATCCTGTGTGGTTCATTCTTTCGGAGGCAGCAGCATCATGTGTACGCTGATGCTAATGTTTACAGGGTGCTGAGTATCAGACACAATATCATTTGGGTCTGAGCTGGATGAAAAGTTGTGGGATTAAATTCATTAAAAATCTATCCTGAAGCCATATATCTACCAAAAACTATGGCAACCTTTTATGATGCTTATTGAGACATTTGGCTGGAAGCTATGAATGTCTGTAAATATTTTATTGCTGAAAGAAAGAGTCAGTGGAACACCAAAGTCAGTAGGATTCATTCCAGGGAACCATGAATGACTAGAGAACGTGTAATAGCAATCGTCTGATATTGTATAAGATATTATGGTCTGGACCAAAGCAGTATGGCGACTCTGACTGAATGCCTTTAGCATCGTATCTTGGTGCTTGAACAGGGCCAGTCGGAGAACAGCCGTGTGTGCCCACCCCTGGGTTACACCCTCCACCAAGCGTCTTTAATTGCACTCAAACGTCACATAATGAAGTGCACTTTTTCAGGGTTTCCACCCGAAAGACACCCCGGTCAGATGTGCTGCTCCTGATGGAGCTTAGTTCAACACAGCACCTCCTCCAGCTCGGACCATGTCCTTGTTATTTCCTCCTCCTAGCTAACCTGGAAATGCTGAAATATGGCAGGCAAGCTTTTTGAGCTGTCTTAAAGGGACAGACATTGCTTCAGATGGAGAGAGAATAAAGGTGTGCTGCAGCAATATATATATATATATATATATATATATATATATATATATATATATATATATATATATATATATATATATATATATTTAAGATTGAAGGAAGTAAACATTTTTCATCAAACGCCCAAAAACTGAAAACTAGCAGAAGATGTGACCTTTTCCATGATTACCAAGTTTCTTGTAAGGCTTAGAAGCAGGTGCTGTTCTACTTATAACCTTTAAAAGACAAGAAACATCAACATTCTTCATTTTCTTTTCCTCATGTAATGGATTTAATTGTAGACAAATTGAAGAAATCAGATTAATGTTTTTTCATAATGAACAAGTGCCATTAGCGCACCATTAGAATAATAACTTGATTGGTGACATCCAAGAGTGTTATTTAATTTTGATTAAAAGGTGATTTATAAAAGCTGAATTTTCACACTGAATTATAGTCATTCTTCTCTGGGAAGACAAAGTCAATTGCAGTCATTTCACCACATTCCTGCTGTCTTCTGTCACCTTGAATGTATAGCATGTGTGTCTATGCATTGGACCATAAACTGCTTCTTCACATCTCCTGTTTAATATATGTAAAATCAGTATAGTTTTCATCATGAGAAAAGTTGTTTTAGGGAATGCAATGTCATCGTGTCGGTCGCTCCTTCGCTCTGATCCAGACCAGAATATCTCAACAGCCTGGATGGTTTACAATTCATTTTGTAAACACAATCAT
>NW_027175998.1:1157500-1230000 GCF_023055335.1 Clinocottus analis | reverse complement strand
AATTCCTGTTGTGCATGTATTTGCATATATTTTCCTCTTGGGAGAATTGATCACTGATATGAAATGAAGAGGTCATGACTGTTGTGCATATTGACTTCACGTTGTTTCTCTCTGACAAGAATGCTTTAAACCAACCACAAGGGCTGTTTAAATCATTTCAAAAAGTATAAAATACAGAAAACACTTGACTAGTTAAAAGGTTCAGCAGTAAATGTGTTACTGGTTTATTGGTTGATGATAAAACACAGGAAAGAAGAAAATATAAATATATATATATATATATATATATATATATATATATATATATATATATATATATATATATATATATATATATAAATGTTTTGTGTACTATAAAATAGCACTATGTGCTACCAGTAATTCTACAAAGTTTGACTTTGATTAAGTTAAATATTTTTAGTAATTCATTTTTGTGCAGATTTCGTGTTTAGGTCCGCTAGAAGCAAAAGTGACACAACAGATGCACCGTTACGAACCAAGCAAGGCCGTGTGGAATATCGTTTCCTTTATAAGTAGACATGAAAGAATGCAATGTGGTTAATATCTTGCTGAGGCTTTGTCTGACTTGCTGAGGCTTTGTCTGACTTTTGCCGCAATTGCCGTATTCAGAAGCTTCCCAGAAAGGTGTGTCAATCATTTTTCCTTTTCCAGCAAAAAACAATTAACCTTGACATTGTTATAGCCTCCGTTACGTTACACAAATGATGACAGTAGACCACAACATCTATGGACACTTGCTTCTCTCCACACAATTTTGGAGTAAGAGCTACAACATGTCTGATCAGAGTCCATTTTAACTTCAACAACAGCGAGGTAACAAAGCTCATTATTATTTGTACATATTTCCTTTTTGCCAGGCATTTTGCAACTTTAATTCCAGACAGCACAGTCTTCTCAAGTAAAGTCACTATGTAACGCTACAAGGACTTTAAAAGGGAAGGAGACACAAGACACTTTCCTGCACTAGTAAGCTAACTTTATTGTTATTAATATTACCACAATATAGTATTTGCACTTTAAGTTGCTTTAAATCATTTGGCTTTATATAGTTTATAAACAGTATGCGTCTATGTGACGTAGGTAACTTTACCGAGCACCACTGGAGGTGAACCAGAACGCCACATGTCAGATTTTACACAGTCCAACATGGCGTGTGTTGCCTGAGCTATCGTTACATCTCAGGGCAGACTCTGCAACAGCTGGTATGAAGTTGGGTACATTGTTGCTAGCTTAACTTGTGGTCCGGTCAAATCTGACCGATTTACAACTGTAATCAAGGTCCATAGATATTGTGTTTTACATCGGATTTCCTCAAGACCGTATGATATCCTACACACTGGGCATTTGAACATGTAAAATTGCTGATCACCACATTCACACACACACACACACACACACACACACACACACACACACACACACACACACACACACACACACACACACACACTATTGTGTGAACACCTATTTGCATTCCCATATATAAAGTTGTACACATTTCAAACTTCAAACCAAAAACTCAGGTGTGAGTTATAGGAACCATCTCTGTCCTGCTTCATGTGCGCATCCCCCCGCGTGAACAACACCTTTCAGCCTAAACAACGCATACTATCGTCTCACTTTCCCCCTCAATTCGCCTTTATCTGAACTCTGTCCTTCCACTGCAGGGAAAAGGACTCTTGCCCAGGAAGAAGACTCCAGTTCAGGAAGAGCCTCCAGTTCAAGACGACTGCCCAGAGAGAGGATTCCAGTTCAATACAGTAACAGTTTTTTATACATTTCCTCCTTGACCTAAATATTGTATTGCTTCCAGTGCTTGAATTTTACTGTTCACTGCCAAATTACTTTAAAACATGTTTAAATTGTCTTAGTAACTTCAAGAAAAAGGAACATTTAAAATGTTGTATGTTCAGGAATACCATGATAAAAGGGTTATTGTTTAGTTTTTCAAATTAGGGTTATGTAAAGATGTAACATTTCTATTTAAAATGTTGAAAGTATTCAAATAAATTACTTTTGTTGACAAAAACTGTCTGCACCTTAGAGTATGTCATTATTTTACGGTTTAATTTACAGTATTGAAATGAATACAGTCATGCCTGTTACAGTAGTCTAGGATTTGCTGTAAACTGTACACGGTTACTGTGGTGACAAGTACAGTGTTTTTTTTGTTTTTTTTATTTATTTATTTTTTACATTTTACAGTTATCTAGTTACAGTGCAGGCTCTGCAGGTGTTTGTTTCATGTCAGTGGCTCTGGTGTGGATTCATGGGAGAAGAGGACTTAGAGAGTGAGGAAGACGTCCTGATGAAGAATTCTGCCCCTATTTTTGGCCGCACTGGGGCTCATCAGGACCCTCAGTCATTTATAACATGAAATGACATGAATAGTAATATAATATAATGTAATATAATATAATGAAATTTCATATAATATAATGTAATACAACATAATGAAATGTAATGCAATATAATATAAAATAATAAAATGCAATCTAATGTAATATAATATAATGAAATGCAATGTAATATAAAGTAATGTTGTGGAATCAAATGTAATATAATGTAATGAAATCTAATGTAACATAATAAAATATATTGTAATTTAATGTCATGAAATATATGTAATCTAATGAAATATAATGCAGTGTAATATAATGTAATATAATATGATTTAAAGGTAATAAAATATAATGTAGTGTAATATAATGTAATGTAATTGAATGATATGTAATGTAATAAAATATTACATTACATTACATTTCATTTAGCTGAGGCTTTTATCCAGAGAGACTTACAATAAGTGCCTTCAACCGTGAGAACAAACTCAAGAATCAGGAAAGTACAATTTCTTCAATAAAGTCAAACTACAAAGTGCGATCAGTAAGAGACATTTAAGTGCTACTAAAGTGCTGCTACTGCGAAACGTTCCTTATTTAAGGTGTAGTCAAAAAAGATTTTTGTTTTTAAGTTTGAGACCAAAGATGTAGACACTTTCTGCTGTCCTGATGTCAATGTGGAGCTCATTCCATCAATGAGGAGCAGGAATGCAAAATACAATGTAATTTTATTTAATTTAATGTTATACAATGTAATGTAATACAGTGCAATTTAATTTAATGTAATACAATGTAATGAATTACATTGTAATTAAATTTAATGTTATATAATGCAATGTAATGTAATATACTAGTAATATAATGTAATATGTGTCGATGATGGAGATAAAACAATAAATATAGAGGACTGATATTAAATTAGCACATTATTAATAATGGTTAAAATGTTGTGTCATCACTGCATATGTTGTAGCAGCCTCAATCAGGTGGCCAGCAGACTTACACAGAAGAAAAATGACATTTTAAGAAATGTTCCATGCTTATTGTTGTAGCTTGCTGAACACTTTTAAACTGAAACATGTGTTTAAAATATACAAGAAAAGTGAATTAAGTGCATACTGATAAAGCCAATGGCTATAAATCAACAGAACGAGAAGTACAAGTACAGTTTTCCGTAAAGTTGCTTTAAGGTTTGAAAAAATGTCTTCTGCTTTATTATATAATCCACGAAACACCTATAATTCCAGGTCATGTATATGAGAATGTTAATATAATATTAAAACAAGTTTTTTCCTTGAAAAGAAAGATCTTAATTTAAATCCAAGATGTTCACTCATTGTTTTTTCATGTATTAATAGAAACTTTATTCTTTATATATTTGGAATGAAGAACTTTTTCATTGATACATGCAGCAGGAGTTATTACCAAATGACATCATCCTAACGCGCTTGATTTTGAAATTACAGTCCAGACTGTTATGTAAACATGTTATGTATGTAAATGATTCAAAGGGCCATAGTCAAGATGAATATGACATTTTCCCTACAAGTCATCCTGCAGCATCAGTGCATAAAGCACAGAGCAGTACATGATAACTAATGAAGCATGACTCTCATCCAGAGCTCTCTGGAACACGTCTGTTACACACACACATACACATACGACACAGATGTTGTCACATTCAGCACATGAACAATGCTCCCACTATGAATTGTTGTAGACGAGTAAGCAGTGTTCACTTAGTGAAACATGACAGTTTATTGTGGGTCAGGAGAATTAGTACCTGTGATTGATGTCTGATAGTCTGAAGTATCCAACAGGACCGGCCTAACAGCCCTGACCAGACACAAGCCAGTGAGTGACACAGAGGTCACACAGAGGTGACCTCATTAACCAGCGTGACTAAAGCCCTCCAGTCAGAGCCTGCAGCAGCACACGGCTGGACACACATGCCACCACATGCTAATCCTGTTAACCTGACACACACACACACACACACACACACACGCACACACACACACACACACACGCACGCATGCACGCACACATTCTATAGCCGCGAGTAGAACGTGAACTCTGTGAAGGCTGACGAGCAGCACACAGGGACACCAGAGCCTTTGAACTCAAACTATTATTCCCAAAGGTTTTTACTGCAACAGCTAATCCTTCAATCCATTGAAATAGTCACACGTGGTTGGCAACCCGTCCTGTCATTGATTAGTTGGGTCGATCTTACGCACCATGTCCTCAGCCAATGTTTAACTCAGGTAAAGAATTACAGGAAATTACTGTTTTTCTCTTTTGACAAAAGCATTGTGCAAAAACGCAAAGACAATTTTCATCTAATCCAATAGATTCATCCATTATCAAAAAGTTTTTTGTTGCAATTTTGATTTAACTCTGTGCACCCATGTTTGCATTTTTCACAGTTTACAGTTGGTAACAGCCCTTTGGACCAACTGTACTATTGCATATTTTTACAACAGTTTTTTTTTTTTTTACTAAACTGTCTGATTCTGAAAAATGTGGTGACATAACCTGTTGATCATGAGCCTTACTTATCTCAAATTGGGCACAAATGTGTGTCCACAGGGAGTACAGATGCAAATTTAAATATATTCTATGTTAGAATAACTTCAAAGGATTGTTCAGCCTCAAGCTAAATTGTATTTTAGGCCTTCATAATCTGGTCTTTTATGTGTTGTACTAGAGCCGTCCATCACCGTAGAGAGGAAGGGAACCAGAGAAGAGAGAGAGGCAGTGAAGTCCGAGGGAAGAGGCGAGAAGGTAGTGAGGTCAGAGGGAAGAGGAGAGGAGGCAGTGAGGTCAGAGGGAAGAAGAGAGGAAGCAGTGAGGTCAGAGGGAAGAGGAGAGGAGGCAGTGAGGTCAGAGGGAAGAAGAGAGGAAGCAGTGAGGTCAGAGAGAAGAGGAAAGGAGGCAGTGAGGTCAGAGGGAAGAAGAGAGGAGGCAGTGAGGTCAGAGAGAAGAGGAGAGGAGGCAGTGAGGTCAGAGAGAAGAGGAAAGGAGGCAGTGAGGTCAGAGGGAAGAGGAGAGGAGGCAGTGAGGTCAGAGAGAAGAGGAAAGGAGGCAGTGAGGTCAGAGGGAAGAGGAGAGGAAAGGTGGTGGATGATAGAACTTTCCTTTCTTTGTCTACATGTTTCCTGGAGGTACTTTGTTCTGATTCACCAGTAAACCTCACTGGGACAAAAAAACACACAGACAGTTCACACAGAAATTAAAACAAAGAAACAACATCTTTATTGTTGTAAACATGCTGCTGGAAACAAGGAGCTTTTCTTGCTCTTCAAGCGTTCCTTCCACAGAAACCACAAGACGTGTTTTCTTAAAACTAAATAATGAGGTTTTACAGCTGCAGACATTCAGTTTGTGAGTCTCATTATGACATTCACCACAACTATACACCTGTAGGTCTGTTACAGTCTCTCCTTATTTCAGACATCTGATTGATGATAAGTCATGTAGGTGATGATTGATGGTGGCAGGGGAAAAAAACAATAACAAAATATGTATAGAAAAAAAAAAGAATAATTATCACACAACATAATCACAAACAATGGAATGAAAAAGAACCACGGTTGACTTCCTCAAATGGTGTCCTGTAGTTCTTTATGTATTTCAGTCCAGTAGTTCTTTATGTATTTCCTCACATATAGTAAAAGATATGCCTTTTATGAAGCTTCTCTGAAAACAGGGCGAGAAGCAAGCGTCTTTCTGTCAGGAATGATTCATAAGATTTTGGGAACATGAATCATTAAGAACTGATCTTAATTAACAACCAATAGAGCTCATTACCAGCTCTGTTGGAGGTACACACACACTCAGACACACACACACACACACATACACGCACACACACACATGCACACACATACACGCACACACACGTGCACACACAAATACATGCACACACACACACACACACACACACACACACACACACACACACACACACACACACACGCACACACACACATATATACACATAATGGAGTGTCGCAGTGCAAGACTCTCCCAGAACTGAAACCACGAGAGGCTACAGAAAGATGATTCAACTCTCAAGGATTCAATGACTCAGAAAAAAGAACTGAAAACAAATTGTCAGTAAAACTCAACAGAGCTCTCAGCAGTGTTTTAGGAACTGCACAACATGGACACACCTGCAGGCTTCGGCCCATCTAGGAGTCTTAGACCCCATGCAGGAGTCGTCTCCAGCCCAGGAGCCTCACGTTCAGGAGTCGGCAGCCCGTGGGAGCGGCTCCACCGGGTGAAACTAGCAGCACCACCGTGTTGGCAACAGTCCAGCAGGCGAATCCATAATTGATCTCAACAGATGGACATTCTACAGAAGCATGCTGTTACATCTCAATATGAAACAAGTGATGAATGTGGTGATCTTAAACTAGACGCTATATCTTCCAAAAGAAGACTGTTATCGAGCAGACCTCAAGATTATGGATCCAGAGCATTAAGAGTGGAGCCTCACACTGTCACCTGCAAATTAATAATATATGATGATGATCTATTTCATAAAACAAATGTTTATTTCAAAACCAGTTGTCTGTGCTATATTACATCTGAAATAAATGAATCCAAAATGCTGTGATATGTTTTATTGGTGTAGTTAACAGAGTAATTCTAAGTGGGTCGGAAGTCAATGCCTTAAATATGTACACTACACATACATATGTCTAGAGCAGAGCTCGTGCATCATAATCATCATAACTGAAACTCATGCATCACTAACTGGACCTCATGCATCATAACTGTGGTGCACAGTAACGACTCATGCGCTGAACTTTATGCCGGCTGCCTACTAAGGACATGAACAATTTCCTCTATTTCCAATCAATAACAGAACAATATTCTGTATTCCTAAACTTATAAATATATTAGCAAAGCCTTGTAATGAGTACATGGGAAAGCAAACAGTACTTTTGTATTTGGCCTCTGAGTTCCAGCACTGCAATGTTTTTATTTAAAGTTCTGGTTGTGTCCGCAGTGAGCGGACATTTTATGAACTCAGATCACATTCGCTGTCTTAACTGTAGAAGTAGAGGATTTAAAAATGGGTCAAATAACTCCTGATTATCTCCAGAGGAAGTTACACTACTGGGTGGTATGCAGATAACAAAGCTTCAATTCAGCGAGACTTCCAATGAAGACTTTTTATCTATTTTAAAATACATATCTCTCACTTTAAGTCCCCGTTTGGCACGTTTCTGATGAATGATGTATTCATGTGGGTTGAGTTACATCTCTGTATGTACAAGGGTTGGGTTATCATATCCACTCACACAGGAGAAGCATGAGGCTACTGGCCTCACTTACCACTCAATGTGGTGATGTCATTATAGTCGATAGCCAATCAGATTGTAGCAGTGATTGTAGAGGGATTTACACATGTTAAGGTGAAGGGAGAGACAGAGAGAGAGATGGAGGGAGAGAGAGAGAGAGAGAGAGAGAGACAGAGAGAGAGAGAGAGAGAGAGAGAGAGAGAGAGAGAGAGAGAGAGAGAGAGAGAGAGAGAGAGAGAGAGAGATAAACTGTCAAACTGAAGTTATGGCCGCTACTTCAAAGATTAAACATTCTCTTTCTGCATGAGTGTGTGTGGTTGTGCATATTTTTATGTGTGTGTGCGTGCATGCGTGTGCGTATGTGTGTGTGCGTGTACATGTGTGTGTGTGTGCGTGTGCATACGTGTGTCTACGTGTGCATATGTGTGTGTGTGTGCCTGCCTGTTCACCAGCAGTGCTTTCATCTGTACACCTCCAGTGAAACGCTGTGGGGGAGTTTGGGCTACTGAGGTACACACACACACACACACACACACACACACACACACGCACACACACACACACACACACCTACACACCTACATACACACACACACACACACACACACACACAGGGCTGGGGCAGCATGTTGAGCAGAACGCTCAGAATGGACTTGGAAACGCACATTTCTATTAAGGCTGCTGTTAGTTTAAAGGAGTAATCCTCCTGATAGAGAAAGTAACCGTCAGCTTAACATGAGGGGCACCACGGCTAGTCCATTTAAACGTTTATTTATGAGTGTCCCAGTTATCAAAGGGCCACACCAATGATTTTACATTTACAGAAATGCACTGAAAGATGGACTGCACTTGTAATTCTCTTTTCTAGTCTTCTGATCACTCAAAGCTCTATAACCGTGAAGATAGCACCTGTCCATCAGGACTAACTAACATTCACACACTGATGGGAGGAGCTACCGTGAGGATAGCACCTGTCCATCAAGACTGACTAATATTCACACACTAATGGGAGGAGTTACCAGAAAGGTACCACCTGTCCATCAAGACACAAAAAGCATTCAGAACTACTCCACTTCAATCAACAAGCCACACAAGCGCACTCACATGCACACATACACACACATACTGTTATAAGACTCAATATGCAGTAGAAATATATGGAATCATATCATATATCATTCTAAGTTCTAAAAATTAAGGTTTTAAGGTTTCTGCTCGAAACTCAGCGGTTACAGAAGAAT
This sequence comes from Clinocottus analis, assembly GCF_023055335.1. Classification (NCBI taxonomy): domain Eukaryota; kingdom Metazoa; phylum Chordata; class Actinopteri; order Perciformes; family Cottidae; genus Clinocottus; species Clinocottus analis. The sequence goes on along the minus strand of NW_027175998.1, from coordinate 1,221,084 downwards.
AAGTTCTTAATCCACAGCAGAAACTAGTTTGCTGCTCTTTATCTCATATATTACAGTGAGATTCACTGGACCAGACCAAATGAATCCATGTATCCAAACTACAGATATGAGCATAACATGATCACATTACCAAATAGAAGAAGTAGAACAATGTGCACCAATATACTTGTTTAGCTATTGGCCCAGAGTGGTTCAATTGTAAAGACCAAAGGAAGAATGAGAATTACAGAACAATGGAAGTGAAGACCAACATAGAAACAGTGAGGTTTGAGGATGATAGAACACGAAGGTAAACATGTAGCAAGAGAGAGCTGGAAGAAGAAAGATCATTATAGAAGACATTTGGAGGAAAGAAAAACAGACAGATGGAAAGGAGACACAAGAAGAGAGGGGTTTGGTTCAGTCCATCCCAATTGGGCTGTCTTGTGTCTGACTCCTCTGTTCCTCCTTCTCTGGTTCTCCTTACGGGGGACAGTCGGTGTCTCTATTTGGTGCCAATTACAGATCGTTCCACGTTGGCATGGCGCTGGGATTGAAGGCTGTGGAGGCTCTGGCCCCCACAGTTCTCCATTTACCCATCAAACACTCCCATCCACCATCCGACCACTTAGAAAAGTAACACTGCTTCTTAATAACTCCCTCACTGGTTGTATGGCTGCAGGACCAGAGTGAAAGACGACCTCTTTGGAAGGGGAAGCATAAATGAAAAGGAACAATGGCACTATTCAAATCCAGGCCACTAGGAGAAAAACTATATATTTTGTATTATTCCCGAAGTGCTCCATACTCATTTTGAAATGGGTTTTCTTAAACTTTACAAAGGGAATCGTCAAAATGAATCCCTGATGGAAAAAAACAGACTTTGAAGTAACTCAATCATCAGCGCTGCTACGATAGTGGACTCCAAGAGGTTGGATGATAATTAGCAGCCTTCTTAAGCAATAGAAGACTCCTGCTATCAACAGTTTGCTATGCGAGGCTTCAGAGCCTCGGGAGGGCGGCTCCGTGCAGCAGAGGGCCACGTTACAGCAGTCCACGTTGATGCATTGAACTATTTGATTTAAAACTTGAAGGAGAACGTTTGGGAAATCAAGACATCACAAATAAAGTTAACAAACTGCATCTTTAAAGAAGGTAGAAAAAATGAATTTTTTGAACTGACAGAGAAAACCAAATTATTTCTTGAAGTAAAGAGCCAACACGTGTTTATGTTGTGATTTTATCAGCTTATTTCACTTAGTGTACTCTGTGCCTTATACACTTTTTTAAAAGGAGAAATATGATGATTTTAAGCCCTTTCAAAGATCATTTGTGTAGATTGTGATTATGTCATCATTGAAATTCAAGTATTCCAATTTTTGGGACAATTGCATTAAACTCCAGCAGTATAAGTTTGTGAGTCATCGACTGAAATTGATTGAATAGTGGAATTTCGTGAAACTCAAAGCACTTGTAGTTTGACCCATGACTTTTCATCCAGTCATGTTTTAAATGGGTCCATTACTTTGGTTTAACCTGTTGATTCCCTCTCACTTTCAGATAGAACACTGTGATAGCCACAACGCATCAAACGTGGATGAAATCATGAATTTTGATTATAAAAATGGAACTATGAATCAGAACCACAACTATGCCACAATGTTTTGATTTCATTTACTGTGAAAAGTCTAATTCATCCACCTCAGGATGGGGATTTTTTTAAATTCTTTTAAATTGTGCGTAATTATACTACAAAACATCATTTCACCCTCCAGAGACTGAAACCATCTCATCCTCCAGAGACTGAAACCATCTCACCCTCCATACTGAAATCATCTCACCCTCCAGAGACTGAAACCATCTCATCCTCCAGACTGAAACCATCTCACCCTCCAGACTGAAACCATCTCACCCTCCAGACTGAAACCATCTCACCCTCCAGACTGAAACCACCTCACCCTCCAGACTGAAACCATCTCACCCTCCAGACTGAAACCATCTCACCCTCCCGACTGAAACAATCTCACCCTCCAGACTAAAACTACCTCACTCTTCAGACTGAAACCATCTCACCCTCCAGACTGAAACCATCTCACCCTCCCGACTGAAACAATCTCACCCTCCAGACTAAAACTACCTCACTCTTCAGACTGAAACCACCTCAACTTCCAGACTGAAACCCCCCCACCGTCTTCTAAGATCTCACAGAAAAGAAACCCCAAACAGTCACAGAGCTGAAAGTCTTTTTTTATTCACATCTTTCATTCATTATATTTTCATAACCCCTTAATATCTGTTTTATTGGATTTTTATCCACAACATCCTTTTTATGTTTTGCATTTTGCAGCTTTATTAGTTTAGTGATCCTGTCATTATATTTCTCTTTATCTGTTTTTATTGGTTATTTCTTCTTTTTTTTATTAACTATTAAATGTTGAACTCACAAAGGATGTATTTTACATAACTTTATATTATACTATCATATATATATATATATATATATATATATATATATATATATATATATATATATATATATATATAGTGTAGCAATGGAATTTACATGTGTTATGTAAGCAATGCAAATGCTTTAAAAAAAACATAACATATTGTTGTTAAGTACTGTAACATCACAAAAGGTGTTGCAGTGGCTCCCTGGTCCAGCATGGAGTCTTGTAGTCTGCTAGAGTGATAATGATGGCGGGTCACAGTTGGAGCCATTTCATTTCCATTCTTGGTTCGGGTCTTTGCATCATAAGAGTGCTACTGGTCTTTGATGATGCCATATTCAAGGATCATTAAAACATATTTTTGACATTCATGTGTAGACAGAAAACTAAGGTAATACTTTCTTTGCACTCATCTGACCTAAAGCGCTCAGGCTGCTTCTACAGAACCATGTTTTATTGTTTTGGCATCTTCTTTGTTTCTTGCTATATTTTATATTCATTACCTTACTTTAACTTTGGCCACGCAGCCAGAGTCACTTTCTACTTTCTATTTTTTTCACCCAAAAGATTAATTAAAGACATTCTGTTTTGCCAGTCAAAGCAATGTAAAATGTTAGGAGCGGCCACATTATTGTGAGTATTAGTGCATTAGTGTGTTTCCTTGTTGCGATCAAATTCATGTAATGTATCTGTCAGATGTGTAGGAGGTGAACACGTCTGGTCTGCAGTGAAAATGTAGTTTTTGAAAGTTAACAGTGAACACAATGGATTAGCATGTAACCATTAGCATGTAGCTCTACACCAGCAGGAAAGATGTCCGTTCCTCTAAGCAAAAACAAGGCAAAAGTGCCTATTTGTCAATTCTTAAATTTTCTTTCAGTTAATAACTGTGAACTGGTTATGAAACAGTCTAGAGGTAATACTGATTCATATGACCTCCATATGCACACAAGACCATCAGCAAGAAGATTGGCAATGCATAGTCTCTCTTAATGCTTGTGATGTGTCAGATTCTCCAAAAAAATCTAATGACCCTGGTGGGAGGGTTAGCCTGCTCTGTGCCCAGAACACATATCTCCTCCGGCCAAGAGCAGAGCTGCCCTGATCACCACCCCCACACTGCTGGAGACCCCGGCCCCACGAGAGGGCCGGGGTAGAACCAGATCCAGGACTGCACTAAGTAGACTGTCTTCCCCTTCTGCAGTAAAATCCGACGATGCTGATGCTCCACCACTTTCGCAAACAAGGATCACCAAAATCAACACAAATGAGTTTCCTTGTAGTTACTTTATATTTGCAGTATCATCAGTTGCCCTACCCTAACCACAAGATTACACATTTAGGAGCTCATCAACATTAAGAATACTCATGAACATTGACTTAAAACATCCCATTGATCTTTAGATGGAAAGAAATGTGTGCTGACGCTGTCCATAAGGCTTTTATTAATCCTTCTAACACATTATAATATTGTATGCCACTCACTGTTAAATAATCATTAGTGCCAATTTGACTACTCTAAAGTAAATGATGAAAAGAAGGAGTATCGAACTCTCATTGCCAAGAACATGGGATGGTGTATCACTGCGATACCCAGCATGATGTCTGCTTCTGTGAAGACATTATTTCAAGGATGCAACGTTAATAAATGATGCGACACACACAAACACACACTTGCATGCATCGCATGCAAAAATGAAAGTACCACGGCTTGGCATAGGGCTTGGAAAACAGCAGGAACCCTTCCTAGACAACACACACACACACACACACACACACACACACACACACACAATGAATACAGTATGGAACCTCTATCTGGGTCAAGTAACCTTTGGTTTCATGGCCAAATCCTAGCATGCCTGATACCTAGACTCATTTAAGATTAATATTCATAAATTAGCCTTTGGTTGTGTGGGGGAAGCAATCAGACAAGAGAAAATAATAGAAGGAAACACTAGATTATGGATGCCAACACCATCTCTCTTCCCATGTTCCTTCGTTGTAGCACATGGTGTGACTCTCGCACACACACACACCCATACACACATTCCCGTACAACTCCCCTTGAGGGTCACACTACAGGGGGTTTGTCCCAATTAGCAGAGAGTCAAGGTGTGAAGGAGACATACTGAGCTCGCCGGGTATGGTAACTGGAAACACACTGAGCCAGTACGCTGGCTAACTGCTAACTAGCCTACTTCACAAGCACATCATGCCTTTTATTTAAAAACACACATTCATCCACAGGCACAACTGCTGCAGCATTAACGAGACTTGTAAAACGTCTTCATGCCAAGGCGTTTAGCTGTGGATAACAATATATATAACTGTGTGATCCCTGCGTCATCACTTCTATCCTGCAAATATATTGTAACAGCAACAATGCTAAGAGTCCAAGAACATCCTATATTTCTGCTATATTTTTCTTTGAATATGAAGATTCTCTTTTAAAGTGGTGAAACAATTTTCTGAAACAAGCTGGCTACTGTAGCTTTTAGCAAATGTCACTGAAAAAAAGAGTAAATAATCACTTGTTTGGGACTATTTTAGTAAAATAGTCTTTTGCTAAAACTGCAATTGAAATAGCACAGAAATAATGTGTTCATAGTGTTTGGCTTTATGTTCATTCCGTTCTCCTTTTATGTTCTTATTGTTTCCCACTTTGTAACTTTATTTTGAAAGCTGATATGTATCAGAGAAGGGGCCTGCTAACCTTTGAGCCACAGTCGCCTTATTACGGTTTAATTTGTATAATTATATTGCCTGTAACCAATTAGATCACTCAGAAACTACAGCTCTACTATTAGAAATATACATCGGGTTTCCTCTTTGTTGTGCAACAGTAGAAGTAATTGTTTCTGATATATGAGAATGGAAATGAATGTTAGTTTCCCTGTTGCTTTTGTTTTTTAATTTTGTATTTACAGTGTTCTACAATTAAAAATGTTAAAGAATCTAGATAAAAGTATTATACTAGTTTGTGCAGGTGGAAAGAGCTCATCATTTGGTAAAATAATGGGTTTTTTTTTCTAAAACAATGCCTCTTTGCAAGCGTAGAAAGGTAGACAACAATTTGCCTCAATTTCATCAAAATATGTCGTCAGCCAAGATCTGTAATTATGTAATTATGAGAAACACTTTCCAGATGCGTGTGTTTCACGTGCAACACACTGGTGAGTCTGTTGATTGACTTCTAATGAACCTTAAAGCGTTGGGTCAGAGCCATTGTGACCGTCCCAGACCATAATGATAGTTTTTGACTCACTATGGGTGTGATTGTTGTTCAGGGTGTTAGTGCGGTGTCGCCTGAAGGGGCTTCATGTTGAGTGTGAACAGCAGATGGAGGGACTACGAACACCATGAACCTGTTCCCCAGGGACCGCTTTAGCAGGTGCACCATGCCACAAACAGGATCTGTGCATTGCTATTCCATAATACCATACTATTTAGTCTATTATTATTTAGTCAAATGCACTATGCTAAAAGTACCAGGACGTCCTCCTGCATCCGGTCGCATTATGCTGGCTATTCTGACCCACACTCCTCTTTGTTTGCTTAATCCACAACAAACAGAATCTTAGATGATGCAAAATAACAGAAAATGAATATAGAAAGACAGAGAGAGAGAGAAAGAGAGAGAGAGAGAGAGAGAGAGAGAGAGAGAGAGAGAGAGAGAGAGAGAGCGAGAGAGAGACAGTCAAGTCTGGAAAAAGTGTTTCGTCAAAGTGTAGATCATTTAGACCACTTGACGAGTGGCGGTAAAATTAATAACATTCACTGTGAAAGCACACATAAGTACACACTATTTAGCATTAGTAAAGCATGAGTGAGTAAACACTTAATTCATCATTTATGAAGCATTGTTCAACATGAACACTCATTAGTAACGCATTAGTATGCAATTCATAAACAGTTCTAAATGTTTTATTCTTGATAAATAAGTTTGACTATTAGGCATTTCATGATTGAGTTTTCATAGTTTATAAATGATGGATTCCCTATTCGTAAATTAAGTAACATATATTGCAAACCAATTACTAAGGACTTATGGATGATGCACTAATAACATTTGCTTCATATTTAAGTAGGTAATACTCGTTAGTTAAGTATTAGTTAAGCATGGTGTGTTCCATTTGATAGAGCGCTTATCAGCAACAGAGTGCACTACAGATGTTAGTGCTCTGTATTAGAGTGCACTGTATTGCAGTGTACTTCATAAAGTGTTCGGTACTAGACACGGCCCTTGTCTTGTGTGTCCTCTGTGTTCCCTGCACTTTGTGCCCCTGTGATTGTCTGTCAGTCTTGTTCCTGATTGTGTAATCCCTTTACCTGTGCTGCCCTCATTGTTTCCACTTGTGTCTCGTCATTGTGTTTAAACCCTGTTTGTCTCCTCTCCCCTTGTCGGATTGTTAGATGTCCCGTAAGTTGTACTGTTAGATATCACTTAAGTTGTCCTGTTATATGTACCGTAAAATGTCCTGTTAGATGTCCCGTAAGTTGTCCTGTTAGATGTAAGTTGTCCTGTTAGATGTCTCTTAAGTTATCCTGTTAGATGTCTGTTGATGTCTGTTCATTCACCTTGTGTTTTTGCTCCCGTTTTGGATTCCTGTTTTGTTTGTTTGTTCCTCGGCCTGTGTGAAGCCTAAATTTAATTTTAAACTATTGCTTTGGCAATTGGGTCCACCTTCTTAACCCACCCTGACAGTCCCCACTACGGTACTAATAAAGGAATATCTAATGTAATGTAATGTTCAGCCAATCTTGTTAACGTATGCATTCACGCAACAGGAGTGTTCGAATGCCAGATTGGGCCATACTTTGAGTATGTCATGTTTGCGACCTCAAGGTCCACTAAATGTTTTGTGTGAAGGAGGGAGGGACACCAGGCGAGAGTCCAGAGTGGAGCTCAGCTGAGGGGCAGGCAGCTGGAGAGAAGGACCAGGAGGAGGGCAGAGACCAGCAGGATGGACTGGGAGGGACAGGTGGGGTCCATCAGGTAAGGGAGGGAAGACTGGAGGGGACAGGTGGGGTCCAGCAGGTAAGGGAGGGAAGACTGGAGGGGAACAGGTAAGCTCCAGCAGGTGGATGAGGGGTGTCAGAAGGAGGCGGATGAGCAGCAGCTTAGGCAACGCAACTGCTGGAGGACAGGTGGAGGTCGGTAGGAGGCAGGAGACAGGTAAACAACCAGAGGATGATGAGCAGGAAGGTGAGGAAGATATCCTTTTGGCAGGAAGTGAAGCTGACATGGAGGCAGAGGAGGAGGGGCTTGAAGCTGGCCGGCTCGAGAGGAAGAGTAGGGGGGAAGTAGGAAGCTCTCAACCAAAGAAGGGAGTAATGCTCCAGGAAAGCAGAAAAAGGAGCAACATAGTATGGGTCCAGTGAGGAGGAGTACTCTACTGGTAGTGGATCGTCTGGGTCCAGTGAGGAGGACTCTACTGGTAGTGGATCGTCTGGGTCCAGAGAGGAGGACTCTACTGGTAGTGGATCGTCTGGGTCCAGTGAGGAGTACTCTACTGGTAGTTGATCGTCTGGGTCCAGTGAGGAGAACTCTACTGGTAGTGGATCCTCTGGCTCTAATGAGGAGGACTCTACTGGTAGTGGATCCGCTGCGCCTAGAAACTGTGGTGGTAGAAAAAACTGCAGTGTGGACAGAATTAAAAGTTTTCTCCAGGATACTAAGCATGTGAGTCAAATGAAGTTAGCGATTGGATTCTTTGCTCTGGCTGAAGTCCATTCGGCAGAGCAGAAGCATCCTGACCAGGTTGACCGAGAAACTGACGAAGGAGGGAAGGATGCTGCAGGAGTTCAGCAGAGAATGGGCGATCCCAGACCCCATGTATCCCTTTTCAGAGCTGGACTTCGTTCCCTACCTGAATGGGCTCCCTGAACACTGCTGAGTGGGGTGGACTGTCAACGTGTGGACTTCTGCACAAAACTGGCCTACAGACTCTGTAGACTTCTGCACATAACCGGTCTACACACTGTATTAACTTCACTGATTCGGTTTACAGGCTGCGTGGAGGTGAATGGACAGACATTCTACGATCTACGTTTCATGTTTTTAATATGAATGAAACAGTAGTCATTTTTAACGTTCAACATTGTTTTTTATCAGCTTTCATTTTTTATTTTTAGTTTAATTTTTTTGTCAGTTTTTTGACTCATTGTTGAATAAAGGTTTCTGGAAACTCTCTCTCTCTCTCTCTCTCTCTCTCTCTCTCTCTCTCTCTCTCTGTGTTTGTGTTTTGAAAGAGTTACCTTATGGTTATAAAAACCATGACATAAATCTGCACAAGCAAGCTGGAAGCCACACGTTGCCTGGTTTTAACAAGCACTTCTCACAATGTGCATCTGACAGGAATCTGTGTGTGTGGGCTTGTTCATTATACCATTTGCTGGGATTGTCATTACTTATTGATAGTGCTTCTGTTTAAAATGCAGCATCACAGCGGTAGGTGGCACAATACTGTCATAAACACACACACACACACACACAATCACACATACATTTGTTTAGAGTTAAAGAAAATCAGCAAGAGGCCACGCTTTCAGGCTCTCTGTTCCTCTTTCTGTCCTCCTTCACTCTTTTCTGACATCCTCTTTCGCTTAATCTATATCCTATTGTGTATTGTGCTGTCTTACATTCTTTCAAATGAAAGCTCAAACTAAATCGTTACAATATTGTATAATTCTGTGGAAAGATCATTTCATTTTAAGATATGTTCTTCAAAATATTTAATGTATATTTATTTGGGCTCGGCAGATTATCTTGTTAACACAAAATGAATCTGGCAATCTTTTAACGGCGATAACTCTTTGATTATGTGTTAACTGCACTTTTTTTTGTATTATTATTTATTTTGCATTGGGAGGGGCTTATCACTCTTAAAATCTCTCCAGACGGTGTAGTTCAGACATGGGCGTCTTACGGCTTTCCCAGTCCGGCCTGCGTGAAGTCAATCAAACTTGAATAATAAATGAATAATATGCACGCTATGAATGAAATACAACGACACTGCTTTTACTTTGAAGGCGATTTATGTAGGTGCGCACGCGCTTCCGTAGCCTCACCGTCAGGCATTGTTGACAATTTGAGCCTGACGTGAAAGCATGTATTGTCAGGCATGAAACGAGTCAGGGGTGAAAAAGGTAAGAAGGATATTACCCCTCTAGGGGGGTCCAAGGGCATCCTCACCCGTAAGAAAAATTTCAATATTCCATATTTTAAAGCATCAATCTGATGCATTTTGAGATGCTTTTTTGCCTTCCTGGGGAGAGCGAGAGAAACGTAACTTTAGCCATGAGTCAAAAATGATTATGGCCTCCTTACTAAGTATTATATAAGCCATTTCATGCCAGCTTGTCACTGGGTCAAACACCGACGAGGAGATTGGGGAATTGACGATGACTAATAGGGGACAAGTCATTAAATACTTGTCATGCATAATATTGCATTGCATATAATGTGACCTGGTCAACTAGTCTAAAATTTCAAGTAACGTTAGCTAGAGTACGTGCTAACGTTACTTGACGGTGCATATCGGACCGGCCGAGGAGCACGGCAGACAGTATTCCACTAGCTTGTTCGACTGAGAAAAATCCAGCTAATGAACGTCCGCTCGCTAACGTAACTTAACGGTGAATCCCGGATTTGGAACCACAGTCTTATTTTCAGTCAAACAAGCTAATTAAATCAAATACTGTCCTCCCGTGCTTCTCGGTTGGTCCAGGAGTAGCGCCCGGTGTTTCTGCATCAAGCTTGCCGTCACCTGCGTCTATGGCATGTCATTTGTTTTTTTGCACGTCATTCTGTTCATTCATTTTGGTGTAAATCTGGACTTTCTGCACAGTTGCAGATAAAGATTAGGCTACACTTTTGTTCTGCGCTAAAGTCACAAACTTCAGACAGGTTTTGTCAAGCTAAGTAATTTATTCAAGACATGTTTACCGTGGCAAATAAAAAAGCGCATTACTGTTGGACCCTGCATAGTAAATATTAAATGGCTAGTAATTTACAGTGGTGTAATTGAGACTTGCATGTAAGCTGTATGAATCAATCAACTCTCTCTGTCTCTCTTTCCCTCTCTCTCAATAACGTAAAAAAGGTGTATTTCTCTCAGACAATGTTTTAGTAAAAAAATAAAAATAAAACTTTTTGCTGTATTGAAGTCAACAATTCATGAATGTGTTCTGTTCATAAATGCCATCATCCTGATTGATATTTAACCTTTTAGCACTGCACAGATCATATTTTACTTAACTTTGTATTTGCTTGCAAAAAAGAAAGATGATTGGTCTAAAAATCAGTCCAAGATTTGTCTAAAAACATGTTAACTATTAAGTATTTAATTGCTGTTTTCCATCTATAAAAGTATTATAAAACAAATTGAAAACATGTCATTTTAAAGTAGTGTTAGCTGTAGTCCATGATTATGTTTTGGTAAGCTACTAGTAACTAACTTGTTGTTGTATTAAGTATGAGCAATTCTGTTTTAAAAGTTTTAGATGGTGGTCTTAACTTTGTCTCTTTTTTTTTTTTTGCCTTTTAGGTTGATGGCCCCAAAATGATCTGGATGTGTAAGTTGTGGGCAGCTTCTTTCACTTCCAGAATACAGTTATTTAGACAGTATAGGCTGCAGCAAAGCCACTATTCCAGAATCAGCCCTCTTCCATGTCTCGACACTGATTGCATTTGCACATTTCAGACACTTATTGCACTGAGTACTCATTTGTCAAGATATCAACCCTAAAGGAACCTTAAAGGAAGCCGGATCTCCTGTTCAACTTTCAGATGTGTCATCTCCAGAGCGTCTTACCAGAGAGTGGACCTAGAGCGTGGCCTCCAGGTCCTTTTCCTGTTCCCACATTTGCATTTGATGTTGAACTGAAACTTAGAGATGGAAATGCGGAATATGAGAAGAACACACACCTTAAATTGACAAGAGGCCAAAAGCACGACATTTTAGAAAAGCTTGCATCTGCTATTTATGGTTGAAGGCGTACGCAAGTGACAAGGAGATTGCAACGGCTGCTGAGGCTCTTGTAGCTAAACAACAAAAAGGAAGCCGGATCTGAGACTAGATGGAATGAATGGAAAAACAGCACCAAGTTTAAGATGGCCAATTACAGGAACAAGATGAAATGAGCTGGATGTCAGGAAGTCACTGTTAATGCTGGAACAATAAGTAGAAGTAATCCTGAAAATAAATCTCCACTTTCCAACATTAAAAAACCTAAGCGAGCAGAAGTCAACTTCCTACCCAACTTTCCCCAAGGAAAGGATCCTTCAAGCCTTGAGCAGTTGAGGCAGACAATTGTGGAAGAAATCAAAAAGACTGAGAAGAACCTGCCCCTCATTAGGAAGATGATGGACACCACATTTCCCCAACGCCGACAGACCATAGTGATGACCTGCCCACCGGTGAATAAGCTCATGGACCTCTGGCCTGCTCTCAAAATAGAGTCAGAGGTAATATGGATCAGCTTTCTCTTTTTAAGTGAAAATTGTGATTCTTACTCATTTGGCCCCTATTTTGTGCTTCATAAATGTATGCTAGATTCTACAAATTTAACAGTTTTTTTATGTGTTGCTGTATTCTCATCCTGCTGTTATTTCAATGTAGTTGTATTCAGAGGATTACAAATCAGAACCTGCCCAACACATTCTACGCTGAGCTTGACCGCCATCTTCTTCAGACTGATGTTATTCCGACGGAAGGCCTCAAAAACTGGCAAGACAGCGGATGCCCTAGCTGAAATTTTAAAAGTCCACGATGAACAGGTATCGATGAACATAGATTGTTACACACTTCATAGGTTGAACCGGTGGAATTTCGAACAGGTTCAATGACTCAAATGAGCTTTGTGAATTTTGCAATTAGTCCACTTTGTGTTTGCCATTTGTCTGATTGCATTAAAGATCTGAATATGTTATTTGTGGACATATGTTCTGCTTGGACATTTTAAAATCAGATCAACTTTGTTCAGTAAACTCTTTAGTATGTACTATTCTGTTTTATCTGAATAGGAAGGCCATGACATTCACACTAAGCGAACAACCGTTCTCCACGCCCTGCCTGTGTATCTGTGTGAGGATGTTTCTGGATTTTTCAGAACCTGCACAGTGGGTCTCCTTAAGTCAACGGATTCTACTGTGTATTATGTAAACAGTTCATTTTTTGGATTCTCTTACAATGAAACCCAGGTCTCCCTTTTTAAAGGGGTATTATATGTAATCTGTTCTGTTCCATGTGTTAGTTTGTGATTAATATCTCTTTTTCATTCATTCAGGATGAGTCTGATGAGCCAGAGCTTAATGGTGATGCAGTGGGCCTCCTCACTGTCATCAGTGACCATGATGACAGAAGTCTGATTTACTACCACCCTTTGAGGATCTCTGCCATCATTGAAAGCGATGCCATGGTCAGCCTCCCCAGACTTGGCGATGCCTTTCTGGTAATCATTGGACTAATTTACGCACGCCACCTCAGCTACCCCAAAGGACTAACCAACACTTTTGAATTCATTCAAAAGGTATTACTTGGTTTGGAAAGTGGCAAACTGTCACCCAAGTTGCAAACCCTCAAGAATGACTTGATGCTGTAGGAGCTGAATTAAGTTAGTTATAATTATCAGTTAGTTAAGCATTACAGTTTACACTTAAGATTAGGTCAAAAAATATGCTTAGCTAATGTTTTTTTAATTAAGTAGTAATAGTGAATTCATCATGACATTTATTTATGCTTTGTAAAGCATGAATAGTCTACACTTTAGCTTAGGTTCGAGAACATGCTTAATTACTGCTTGACTAACTGGTAGTAACTAGTGCATTAATGAGCAGTAACTATCTGAATTCATCATTAATTGCAGCATTTTTGTAATCATTGACTAAGGCTTTACAAATGATCTTATTAATCATGTTTAAGTTCCGAATGCTTCATTTACAAATGGGGAATCCATCATTTACAATGAAGAATGAATCATTTAAAACTGTTTATGAATGAGTTACTAATGAGTATTCATGTTAAGTTAATGATTTATAAATGATTAGTTCATGGTCTATTCATCCTTTACTAATGCTTAATAGTGTGCACTTATTATGAAGTGCTACCAAATAATTAAAATTGACTATTATTTGTTTTGATTACTCAGAGATTACAATGTATTAAAGCTCTATAAAGTTGTTCCATGTTATCAGTGCCACTGCACAGCAATATTGAACAGACCTGTGCATATGTCTCTGTTTCTGAGACCTGACATTTTATTGTTAGTTTTTCATATTTCTGTCTTCATCTCTCAAAATACGTGAAAACAAAGATATTTTGTTTCCCTTTCAGGTGAAAATTAAACTGAACATCCACACGGATAACACACTAAAGATAATAATGTTTCAAGTTTTTTTTTTGCTCAAGAGGGACAATGTACATTGATGAACACTTAAAATTATAACGTAAATGCACCTAATTCCAGTTGCAAGGCTGATTTCCATTGCCTGTCCCCTTGCCAGAATGTACAGGCTGAGTGTCCTAAAGGAAAAGGTCAGGTAATAAATACAGTGAATAGCTCGGCAACATATCAACAATGGATAAAAAAGAATTGCATATATATATATATATATATATATATATATATATATATATATATATATATATATATATATATATATATATATATATATATATGCAATTCACAAAGTGCCTTAATTTTGACGACACTGACCTTTTTATTTATTTTCGGGGTTTCTGAGTCAAATGCAAGTTTTAGGATTGAGAGCTAAATAATCACAATATCACAGTATAAGGAAGACACCTCACACTGTGCATAGGCTTTTTGTCGGGAAAAGAGGTCAAATGTTAGAATCATCTAAAGTTGCTTAAGTATATTTTAAAATCATTTTTGGTCTATTTATTTTAAATTAAAAGTGTGCTAAAAGGGAGCGGGCAAGAAAATACAGTTCAATAGAGATGTTCATGACTTTAACATCAATAGAGTTTGTTAAACTCAATGTATTTAAGGCAATCGATTGCCACACACATTTTAAGTTTCAAGTCACATGTTTTTAAGTAAACTTATTTAACATTTTTGATTACTGTCTACTTAAAACAATGACAATGCAAACTAATAAACATTGAGTTTGGTTAACACAAAATGGTGTGGTTGTGTACTCATTTTTTTTAAAAGTTCTGTGAACTCATATTTTTAAGTTTTGTGAACTCATTCCAGTGGTTTAATAATAACTGAAAATAATTGAGTTGCATTAACAGAAACTGTAAGTCATATTCACTTAAAATATTTGAGTTGAGCGAAATGAGCATTTTTAATTTAACTGTAATCAAAAGGTACAAGTAGCAAGTAATATAACCTTTTAAGTTCTGGAAACCTTTGACTTTTAAGTTCATCAACTCAAAAAATTTGAGGCAATCGATTGCCCTAAATTTTTTGAGTTCTACTAACTTATTCGGGTTTACAGTGTAGGAAGCTTCTTTGGCGGGATCTTAAGAAGGCAGTTAAGAACGCGTCTGGGAAGCACCCCTATCTTAGCGCTTCTTCTTAGCCGAACCCTTCTTACGAGCCTTCTTAAGTCCTTCGGAACGATTGAATCTGGGAAACGCGGCCAATGTCAGAAAATGTTATTCATTCCAGAACAATCAGGTCAAATCAGTCCACAACTCATCGACTTGTAAAAAGTAATTAAACTACCAATATATTGCTAATGTTTGTTGATACGAGTGATGGAAAAGATGACCATCTAGAAACACATCTTTGCAAATGTTGTCCATGTTACACTGACAATGTAATATTAACCACCCCTCCTGGTGTGTATCCAGATAACCGTCATGGTGTATTACCTGTTTTTACATTACACTCTCTCCGGGTAGCTGTGATGTGTGCTGTAATCCTCTACTTGGCATGGCAGGTGGACAGACAGTCTCTGTGCCTCGCAGTGTGTCTGGTGGAGATTTATTTTATTTCTCAAGTTTTATGTTTGAGAGTGTGTCAATGTCCCATAATGCATGTGTGCACACAAGCATAACCCTCCTTGTGATGATGAGGGTGTGTGTGTGTGTGTGTGTGTGTGCATAAACATGGTAGGCTACATTTCATCTGGGGTTTGGGCTCATCCTGGCATGGCAGGGACCCAGGTGTCATTGGGAATTATGACACGATAGTGAACACTGATACTGTCATTTTGTTTGCACATAGAAAAACAACACACATTCCCCCTCTCTCTCTCTACTATTGTGATGACCTTAAGTCAAATAGACATGCCATTTGGTTGGGTACGCATGATACAGAGTTATTCCTGTTTGCTTTAATGTCAGGTCCAAAATACCTCTCAACAAATACAAATGTAAACATATTTAAAGAATAACTTTTAAATATACATAGAATTTCCCTTTTTCTCTTGTACCAGTATCAGACCAGGTTGTATGCTTGTAAATACCAAATATTTACATGGTTGCACTCCCTAATCAAAGATACTTGGCTTTCCTTCAGATGTCTGCGCTGTGCTAAATGACAAAAGAGAAAATGAGTGGAACCAACATTGCATCAGTGAGATGGGCTAAAATGAATCATCCGGGTCTAAACTGTTCACAACACTCTTGACAAGAGGCACTTTAATGAGGTCTGCGCACACACACACACACACACACACACACACACACACACACACACACACACACACACACACACACGGTTAATCATCTTTTGCCCTTGGAGGTGTTTTTTCTATTTGGTGGGTTGCCATGTTTCACATCAAGATGTCTAACATATAACAATCACAGACAATACAAGTTTGCTCTATTTTCAGTCATTTATCTTCCTGGGTTTCAAAACCACAATATATTATGGAAAGCTACTCGAATGGCTATGACGTAGAAGTAATAATCTGCCATACTATAATTCAAACACCAACAGCAACTTCTGAGAAAAAGTCACAGTACTAGTGACCTTATATGGGATTTCATTCAATTTCAGTTTGGTTTCTTGGTGTGTTACAATGAAATGCATGTCTTACAATGGGGCTACTGAGGGTCAGAAAAGTTGTGTGGGTCATCCTGTGAGCAAAAGATCGCCAGTGCGATCCACAGCTCCTTTGCATGTTGAGGTATTCATGAGTAAAACACTTTACGATACCTTCTTGCTCAAGGTTCTTGAAGAAAGGGAGCAAATATTTAAATAGCCTACACATTCCGTTAGTGTATTAGACACTGAACCCCTAGTTGCCCCCGATGGGCAGGCTCTGCGACCCATTAGTTTGTTATTAATATACACTTAAAAATCTGTTTTAGTCACAACTAGAAAATTTTGCAAGAAATTTTGAAAGTGTGGCTACTACTGCCGTAAGACGTCGCAATATATATCTTTTGTTTATTACGCCCGTCTCTCCTCAAACACTTGAGTTGGTTTGTGTGTTAAACTGATTGGCTGATATGAAGCACCTGTGTGCTCTCGTCGTCATGGTGACCAAGTGAGAGCCAGCAGACAGATTAGAGGCAGACTGGCCTGTGGACATAAGGAAATAAACTACTGAACGTCCTGAACACACACAAACGTATATGAAATATCATACCACCTTATGAATGATCACAGTGTTGACAACTACACAATATAAAACTCACGGAAACGCCTGTGTGTGTCTGTGTGTGTGTCTGTTTGTGTGTGTGTGTGTGTGTGAGTCTAACATAGAGAGAGACAGAAGTCATTTGTGTTGTGTGTGTGTGTGTAAGTGTCTGTGTGTCTGTTAAACTGCCCTAATGAAAACACCTGTGGGTTGTTAGATCAAAGGTTGCCATGGTGATGACTTCAAAGGTCTTCAGTTACACAGATTTCAATGGAGGTAATGCTGGGGAACACCTATCCAAAAATCCCTCAAAAAAGATACTTTAAAAGCTCCTATTGCTTCGATATCGCATATAGAGCGTTAGGAAGACTTGATTAATAGATACTGTGACTGGCGAGTCTGTACGATAAAACTTGTGTCTGTATGGGCGATTTACAAATCAGGTACGAGCTTCAAGGGAGACATGGTTTTGGAGGGAGATTTAACATGACGGCGGATGGCAGAGCGAGGTGGACTTGCTCTCACAATTAGTCGGATTTCAACACGTCTGCGTCTGTTGGATTCCTATCGACCGCAGTTTACGACAGAAGACACGATTTCCAATGTTTCTATCCAACAATGGTGTATGAAGAGTGAACATTGTGGGGGTAAAGACAAAATACGTTTTATTTTTTTACCAGCTTCTGTTGCTCCCTCTCACTCTGTCAATTGGTGCTCCACTCAAGCCACGAACATTTCGTGCCATGCACACCCATGGGACAATTTTTTCGCCATTTTTCGGGAAAACGGCCGGGCGAATCTCTTAGAAAAGTCATAGCTCACGATTCCCATGCAAGCCGCACGTTTCGATGTATTTTGACACGTGCTGGCAACGCTGCGGGAGGAGTCTATGACCCCATGCGGCTGAAGCCACACTTAATAATGAAACTCACTACCATAGATGTGGATTGGAACATAGATTATTAGGAAAATTGAGAGAGTCGCCATGGCATTCTGGCAGAAGTAAGGTCGGCCTCATGTTCCATTTATACCCTCACTTGTCAAAAGCCCTAAGATACGACTTGAAAATCTCTTTTTTTATTTAACTCAATCTTTTACACAGTGGACAATATTCCGAAGGAAACACCTATTATCTTGGAGTTTGAGGTAATACTGTGTCACTGAAAATCATTTGTAATATTTAAGAAAACAAAAATGTGCGCCATTCTATTACGTCATAAAATCCATCCATCCATCCAGCAGGCTAACCCAGGTTTCCTCTTACCCGCAACATTTTCCAGCTCATTCTGGGGCATTCCCAGGCCAGCTGGGAAATATAATTCCTCTAGTGTGTCCTGAGTCTTCCACTGGGTCTCCTACCAGTTTACGTGCCCAGAACACCTCCAGTGGACATCCTGATTAGAACCACCTCAGCTGAGTCCTTTCGACACGAAGGAGTAACGGCTCAACTCTATGTTCCCTCCTGATATCCGAGCTCCTTACCCTATCACTTCATGTGCCAATGAGCATTAACATGGTGCTGTTTGTCATTTCAAAGCAAAGGTCTGCAGCTGCTAACATTACATGAATGTTTCCTACACTTCTCTTTGCTAACAAAAAAGAGTGAGATTTGATTGTTTTAACATTCAAGTGTATGTCTTGGAATTTTGTCAACTTGGACTGAAAAGCATTCAGCAACAGTTGGTCTAGATGAGACCTGACAGATCCCTAAAGCCTCTAATTGCTGATTATTATAGCACACATAGGGGGGCGTGTGTACCTTGTATCATGGTAATATATTCTTTCTTCTGCATGTATATACTGTTGCTCACAATATGTATCTATGTGTGAGAGCTCACAGTGTACACATTGTCTGTGGAGCAGTGTGAGTACAGGGAGTTATTGCTGGTATAAATCAAGCACTGTAATTGGTCAGGAGCTATAACCACAGCAGGAGGTCCCGCCTCAGGCTGCTGCTAATTGGCCACCTGCCGCGAAGTGTGACACACCGTTGGTCAAAACTATTCACTTAACACCGGAGCATCAACAGGTGTGCATATTTGTATGTTGTAAAAGTGTCTTTTTTCTCTTTATTCCTTTTGGTCTTTACTGTGTATTCATGAGCATAGTTGTTCAGTGGCCACATGTTTGTGTGTGTGTTCTTCACACGGGTCAATTAATGGTTATTTATGGTACACTGGATGTTATACATTATTCTTCGTTTCTTCAGTCTTTTTTTCTTGTGCAGAGCTGATATGTACAACATGAAATGCACCTTGTACTCGTAAATGAGAAGAGGGTGTGTATGTGTGTGTATTACTCTTGCCTTCTTTTGTGGAGACAAAAATCATTACAGGTTACGGTGGAGACAGGTAGGTGAATGAATGTACAGCCAGGCTCCAGGAGTTCTGATCTGATTTAACTTCCATTTACTCCCAACAATCAGAAGGGCAAAATGGCCAAGGACATTGGTCAGTACTGATGTTCAGTACATATGGTCTGGTAATGTGAGGGCTTTACAGATCTTGTCTCAAACCTCAGTAACTTTTCACAGACTCAGAGCCTTTCCAATAACTTCAAACATGTTTGATATTTAGTCATTATATTTAGATGATAACGCCACTTCTTTCCATACCTAACCACATTAGCCAAAGAGAGGGACAAACCGGAGCAGCTGATGTGTTTCCAAGCCCTTGATGCTAGTCTGAGCTAACATATGTTAACATAATGTTAGCTAAGGCTATATACCCCTGTCTACAGATATTAAATAATGCTAGGTGTTCATAGTAATGATCAAAATGTGGATTTTTTTTTTCACAAATAAATTCTGAAAGAAAATGATATAAAATAACAAGTATTAGAACTCATTTGGGGTTCATATCACTACTTGAACAGACCTGCTAAATCCTCGAAAGGCTGTTGCCCCCTAGGGTGTCAGTTGGGGTTCAAAATGATCCACAATCTCACCTCGTGGACTCGCTGAAGAACAGAGAACCTGTGTTGACCGCATCTCCCCAGGACTTTTCTAATCCAGGTTTTCAGCATTCTGCTTTGTTCTTTTTTCAATGCAAAAGAATTCTACTGCAAGTTGTAGAAACACGTCAGCCTCTGTTGTGTTTACATCTGAGATTGATCATGTGAGGTGGTGTGTTGCTCCCTCTGGCACAATAATCTGCATAATATTCTGTAGCCTGAGATGCGCCATAACTTTAAAATATTGAAGTGTGCGCATGTTTGAGATTAGAGAGAACACCTGTAAAGATTCTCCTTATGTGTGTCATGCAACACAATTTTTTTATTAATTTCTTGTTAGGATTTGAAATCTTCTGTAGTCAGAGCCAGATTAAAGTGATGGAAACACCATGGTTTGTATTTGTGTAGGTGTATGTTTTTGTGTGTTTGTTTAAATCACCGGATAAAGCAAAATTTTGAATATACATTACGAATGTCAAATTTGAAAGGGCTTTTTAAACGTTCAGAGTAATAATGGTAAAATAATGCCACAGGTGAGACAGAAATTATCAATTGTCAACCAGAGAAATTAAAGTACTCTTTACTAATCTGTACTAAATCTCACTCAGACACAAAACCCAGTAATCGAGGTTTGCCTGAGAAAGACCTCTAGAAATGCCACTGATACAATTACAGGGAGCTGTGATACCAGTGTGCAAATGGCTTTAGGATTGTAAAAGTAATGACCTGCTCCTTCTTAGCCAACAAGAACGTAGGAATCTGTCCTAAAAATATAATGCAATATAAAATATGTACTTGAGTGTGTTGTAGTTACTGCTAGATGGAGCTACTGTCTACAAGACAGATTCTCCTCAAAACCAAAAGGATCAAAGAAAAACTTTTACCGTGAATGACCAACAATGGCAGAACCAAACAAACGAAAGATAGCAAGTGAGTGTGAAAATATTTTTTCAAAGAAGTTAAGGGGAAGTGTGTAACTTTGATTTGCAATAAAACTGTTGCCATGATGGAAGATTATGATGTACGACGACACTAACAAACCAAGCATCGGACTCACAAGTTTTACATTGTGCTAAGCGAGAAGAAAAAGTTAAGCAAAGGGCAGGAAATGGCAACGCTAGCTCAACAATCATATGGTTGCCATCCAAACAAAACCTAAGAAAATGCCACCTTAGCCAGCTACGAGGTCACTCAACTGATAGTTAAACACAGGAAACATTTCTTAAACTGCGACTTAATTAAACAATGCCTCACTAAATTGAAATAAAAGTAGCTTTTCCAGAGGTCAACCTTTCTGCTAAAATGGGGAAATATGTGTCTGTAATCACATCTCATGACAGAATTCAGTCAGCGTTTCAAGAAATGGATTTTTCTGCCATTGCAAAAGAAATCAAGCTGTTCTCGACTTCCTTCCTGATCGATGCGGAAGAACTGAAGGTAGTCTGTAGAACTGATGGAGATGCAGTGTGATGATTCTCTGAACAATCAGCATCAGCTTCTCTCACTACATGACTTCTACCGAAGCTTGGAAGAGGCCAAGTTTCCTCTGATGCGACGCCATACTAAATAAATGAGTCTTTTTAGCTCAACATACACAGTTGAGCAAACATTTTCTCAGTTGACTCTGAACAAAAGCCGACAGAATCAAAGTGACCGACAGTCCCAGGCTGCGGATTTCAGAATTAGTTGCAAATGTAATTTATCTGGTTTTGATGTGGATGTTTTTTTCTTTAAGCATATTCAAATATATTTATATTTATAATATAAATAAATAAATTGAAGCAGAATTTACCTCGTTTGATTAATTTCTCTAATTACCTCTAATGAGTGGCCAAGACTTTTGTATATTTTTCTCTATGTGGTCTCACTGAAAAAAAAGTTTGGACACCCCTGATCTAGAATATTGCACTTTTACTGCTTTTTTGCACTTCTAAACAACATTTAACTGTCCTAGTACTTGTGCAATAAGAATATAGTTTTATCTAGATCTGAATACACATCACTAAACAAAGAGATTTGTATCAAAACTGGACTCATTAATTTCTTACAAACCTGTATGGACCAAAGACCTCAAACACATATTGGAAAATGTGCCAAATGTGACTAAGATCAAATTTGGAAAGGCTTGGCTGAAACATGCAAAAACCCCAATCACAAGCAAATCTCATTTTTTTTATATCAACTATATCTCACACAGAATCTAAAGCGCATCTTACTAAATTTGCGATGGGCTTTAAACTACATTTAATCAGTTTAAGGAGCAGAATTCTTCATCAGTAGCTCTTCCTCATTCTCCAAATCCTCGTACTCCCATGAATTTATACCAGAGTTACTGATGTGACATAGCAAAAAGCCTGACCTTTCAAGAGCATATAAGTGCATTTTACATGTTCATAACACAATTCAACCATAAATATCAACATAAATATGACTTGAAGTACTCAATCATGAGAGCTCCCCAAGTTATGAAAATATCTATTTTCATAAAACTAGCTTGATGCCACACATGATTGGTGTACAAAGTTTAAAACCTACAGAATCTACTAATTGCGTCATAACCACAAAGCCTCAGCAAGATATCAACCACATTGCATTTTTCTCCAGCCCAAAAACTGAAATATGACTCACTTATGGATTAAACGATACTTGCTTGGTATGTATTGGTGCATCTGCTTGAGTAAAGCCCCTCTGTTGTGAAACCAGAGGTGTTTAAGGTCCAGAAAGAAAGTTAGAGCACTTCAGCTTTCACAGACCTAAGTCTACGGTTCACAAAATCTGCACTAAATGAATTACTAAACTAACTAACTTTTCTCAATCAAAGTCATACTTTGCAGAGATACTTTTTAAAACATACTGTTATTTTATCTACATATGTATGTATTTATAGCAAGGATATGCATGATTAAAAAGAGGAAATACATATTGGAATTGTTTTTTTCTGAAGTTGTTTATTTATTTTGTATTTTAGCATCAACCAATAAACCAGTAACACATATACTGCTATATGAACCTCTTAACTAGTCTCAGAAGTGTTTTCTGTATATTATACGTTTTTAAATTATTCAAACAGTCCTTATGATTGCGGAGATATTCTGTATTTAGTATGGGTATACAAACCATTTGGAGTTTTTGAGAAAAATGACTGGGGCTCAACTGGGGCTAAACGAGTTAAAGTCCTGAGCAGACAAAGTTATATGTACCCCTTGATCCAATTACTTATTTACTGCAATCTAATCAATTAACAAAAGGCCATTCTCACATTCCCGCCGAGCAGCTAATAAAATCTAATCCATCATTTTCGCTGCATTCATTAAGCATTAATGAATGTTTAAACTGTGGTGCGTTTAATGGCTCCAGTGTGTGGGTGTGGGTGTGGGTGTGTGTTTGTTGGTTTTCAGCTGTGTGATCGACCTGTGTATAATGTAAATACAAGAACTGTGACAATAACAAAAGATGTAAGACATATGTGATTGAATACATATTTACAATCGGAAAAGCAATTAAAAACAGAAAGTATATATTTATGACCTTTGTGTGTGTGACTGCGTGCCTGCGTGCATGCAGTGTGTGCGTGTGGCTAGGATATCAATGGGTACAGTCAATTAGTGGCATAATAATTTAATCAATGTGCTCTCCTTAAGGACCTTTATTACTTGTCAGGCAATTTATGACACCACCATGTCACCATGATACCACACTGTGTCTTTGGGTTTGTATTTGTTCGCATAGAATGTGTAATATGTGTATGTCCAGTGCATGACAAAGTGAGAGGAGTGAATCAAATCAATTACATTGATCCAAGCAACAAAGGAAAAAACTCTGTATGTGTGTGTGTGTGTGTGTGTGTGTGTGTGTGTGTGTGTGTGTGCGTGTGTGTGTGTGGGTGCGCTGTTAATAGATCTTTGCTCATAGATCTATATACATAATCTTATATATAATCTTCATACTTCGACAACAACAAGAATACGTCTACAGCCATGCTAGTGACTCCAAGGGGTTGTGCTAAATTATACTAGAAGTCTCATGTTAGCATGCTTACTAAAGCTAAAGCTCAAAGTCCAGTCCACCAAGTGTACCAAATGTAATTGCAATCCATTCAACAGTTATATTTATTAAAAGCCCAGACTGGCCACCTTTTCTTGGCATGCAAGGAGGTATCGGGGTATCACCAAAGTCAAATGGATACATTGCTTGAGCAACATATCTACACAAACAATCGATCATGTTTGCCAGATACCAGATGCCAGCGGATTGTTTGGGCCAACGAGGAACTGCTGAGACAAATATGTACATCATCAAATTGATGTTTCAGGACTGTTCCAATGTTGAGGGTCCTTTAGAATTCCCCAGAGGACTGGCTTCCAAAACACCTACAATTTGATGTGAACAATACATTTGTTGTTTAAAAAGTTATTTTAACTCAGCAGTGCACCAAAATCTATTTCTGAACAAATGTGAGGTGATGAATTATTGTCCAGCTGCGGAATCTTCACTGATGTTGGATGTACAAGGCCTAATGTAAAATTTTGTGCTGACTTTAAAAGCTATTAAAAGCCCAACAGAGGAGAGAGCGAGATCCAGCCAGAATTTTTTCACAGTCTTTATTTCGACCAAACTAGAGTTAGTGATTGCTAGAAGTAGAGAGACTTGGCTAACCATGATGACTTTGATGAACTTAATTATGTTTTATTCCAGTTTTAATGAAGTTTCGTTCGGCAAGGTAAAATTATTGTTACTTTTCATTGGACTATGACTGGTTTGAGGTTGGTTTCTTTTCAAATCTAACATGGAAAATTACTAGTTTCTGAGATTGGAGTGAAACAAGGAGAATCACTGATGTTTTGATCTTCGCAATAAAACATCTTTGATGTGTCGAGTCTTGGCCAATCAGCCTTAAGATACGGTGTCTACAGCGTCCTAATTTTTTATTTTTATTCTTTCACTCCCAAGTTGAAGTTACCACCAATACGAATGAAATTAACTCGCCATCCAAGTTGAAGTTACCAACAATGTGAAGGAAGGTAACTAGCCATCCAAGTTGTGCCATAATACAGTATTTCTTTCACATTACCCCATCAAATCTTTCCCAACCTGTTTTTTAATGGAAAGCCAGTCAGCTTGATATCACATTAGCTAACATTTTTTGGGTTGTTTATTGGCGTTAAAGTTTCGTTATGTTCCGTGACAGTTTAGATTTGTTGGAAGAAAAAACAACTGTTTCAGTTAACGCAGTCAGTTAGTCGCAATGTTAATATTAAACCGGCACACTGGCGGATCAGGTCGCAGGTTGTTTTTTTAAACAAAAAATAGAACGAAGCAAATCACATAAATGGGCTTAGCCAACAACGTGATTTTCGTGATCATAAGAGCCCAGCTATTGATAAAATTATGTGGTCCATTGGAAAACAGACGTAAAAGGAGTCAGTATAGCTTCCCACTGTCCCAGTATTTCATGGAAATTGATAAAGCAGGGTATGCTAAATGCAGCCTCTGCTTTAGGAGATGAATTACAGTAAAAAGGGATCAATCTATCTATTATTGGGCACAATCTATATATGTTTGGAATTTTGGTCAGAACAATCAAAAGACCGTAGTTACAAAGGTAACTACGGTCTTTTGATTGTTCTGACCAAAATTCAGGAGTAGGGTGATGACTCCGTCCCGCAGTTAAGAATAGCCTACAGTTTGTTTAACTACAGTAGCAGGCTAGCATACAAGTGAAGGTCCATCAACCTTTTAACAGAGAAAATGCTGACTGTATTTCGAAAAAAATAATTAGAACAACGTGACGTGCAGCAAATGCAACACAACTGTCAATTTGAGAGGCGTTCATCCAGTTATTGCCATGCTTGGAAAGTTTTGTTAACATTAAATAAGTTACAAAGAAGAGCTGAACTCCAAAAGTGAAACACTCTGTTTTCTCCACCAAACCTCGTTGAGGAAAAGTCAGTTTTAAAGGCTGGAATATGGACCAGAAATGCTGCAAACTACGACACAAAGTAAGATTATTAGGAGACGTGTTTGTTCCTCAATTCCTTTGGTGTTTGCTGAATTCAAGAGCAGCTCCGTCTGGTTCAGAAAAGCTTTCCCAGTTGATATTAATTATGATGAATAGTCCAGTGAAGCTCTCCCAGTTGATATTAATGATGACGTATAGTCCAGTAAAGCAGCAGAATTTGTTTCGGAATTCTGTTGCACACAGTCCATCAGGCCATCTGATGCCTGTGTCTGTTTTTTGTTTTTTTTACATTGTTTATAGTTTAAAGTTAAAAAGTTGAAGCTGTAGTTTGAAATCAAGTGTGTTGTATGTATTTGTATTCATATATTGCTGAATTTGAAGAAAGTATTGTGCCTTTGCAATATGAAAAAACCTTTCTTTAATGGTGTCAATCATCGTTTTGTACTGTGTAGTACAGGAACCGGTATCGTTTTAAAAGTATTGTTTTAGCACCTGTTTTGGGAAGAAGAAAAAAACCATACCCATCCCTAGTCAGGAGCATCCTCAGTACAGTCAAGCTCTGGAATGAACTTGTTTCACTACGAATGTGCATGCTAAAATATACCATACATTTATTTCAGTCCATGCTGAAAATATTTAGCTTAGTGACCAGATACATTATTTATATTTACAGTTTTTTTAAATTTATTTATTTATTTATTTTTTATTTAATTAATTAATAACTGTGATTCGGTTAGCAGTTTGGTTCGCCGTTAGCAGTAGCGACGCATTTGGCTGTATGTGTAGTTAGTCCCATTAGCTGCTAGCCAGACACAACATCAAAAACATTAAAAGATCCCTTTCACAGTAGTTTTTCATGTTTGATGATCTTTTTTACAGCCAAAGAGAACACAAATAGGTTATTACAATCGCAGCGGTGTTGATATTGTTGACAGATATTTGACAGAAACAAAAAAAGGAAGTCAAAGCCGGTATGATTATGTGTGGGTGCAGAGCTTTGAGTGGTTTGAAGACTACAAAAGTACTTTGGAAATCCATTACATATGATCTAAACTGAGCTTCCCGAACACCACACGTGGAAATTATATAGCAGGCCGTCTGGACTTCAGGTGGAACCGTGCTTGGACATTGTGAGGGTGTGGATCACAATGGGTTCTTATTTCAGGTGTGGTTGATGGAAGGAAATCACCACCCTGATCATTCCTCATGTGGTCAGATTGCCTTCTTCACTATCAATTACCATTAGTAGACCTGCTAGTGCCGTCTCGAGAGACGTTTGTCCTTTGGAGGGATAATCGTGGTTTAATTTTAGCTCTATAAGGGCATTTGAACACAGCAGAACATAATGGGGCTCCTCTTTACATACGTTTCATGTGGAGCATTCTGTATTCAAGTGCTTTTGGAAATATCACAAACATGGTTTGTTGCCCTCCTCACAACATATTATCCCCTTTTTTTCCATTCAAACATTCAAACATATTCTACTTCATAGATGTCTTTACCTTGTTTATGGTCATGCTCCCTGGCTTGACATGTATCCATAAAGCTCTGCTTTTTATTATTGAAATTAATAAATAATCAACTTTGTTGGCCGAATAAATAATCACTCGATGTGAAAGCGGTGAAACAGTCCTACGTGTTGTTTAGGATACAGATAAATTCAAGATTCAAGATGTTTTTACTATCATATGCACAGATAACAGACAGTTAATCTATATAATAAAAAGCTTTTTTTGCTCGGTCCTTCTAATGCAGAATTACAATAAACTTAAGGTAACAAATAAGGCACAAAATGATAATATGACAATAATATTGCTATTATAAATATGATGAAAGATAATAGCATTGCTATGATATGATAAAATATGATAATAGTATTGCTATGATATGATAATAGTATGCTATGATAAATATATTAATAGTATTGCAAATTGTATCTTTATACACTATGCATTGCTACAACATTGCTACAATGTGCAAGTATGGTGATCAATGGAGCTTAAGCAGTGGTTCAGGAAGGATCATTAGTACTCATACACTACGGGTCGTTCATATATCTCAGTCTAATTTTCCTAGTAATTCATTTCGGGGGCATTTACTTGTAAGCAACCAACCAGATGTGTCACTGTGTCTCTAAGCCAGGCGTCACCAACCTTTTTGAAACTGAGAGCTACTTCAAGGTACAAAATAATCCGAAGGGTTACTTGTTTGATACAGTCTTCCTGAACAACAAAGTTGCACAGATCACTTTTTAATATTAATATATGTGAAGTATCTGATCACATATCAATGTTAATTATTCCTCACAATAACTATTAACAATTTCCACAACAATGATGGTCGGAAAAAATTATCACTTTGTTAGAAAATTAAAATAAACTTATATCCATGTAAAAATAACTAATATTTATTTACTACTAATCAGCTTATTGTGGAAAACAATAAGCTATTTTTTTGCAAAACAAAACAGAATAAGTGCAGATGTGTAAGCGTCAGGTTGTATCAGTATTAGTGGCTCAGTGAGCTGCTTTTCTCTACACATCTATTCTAAACGGGGTTGTAGATTTGATACGGACTCGCAATTCATGCTTAATGTTGAGCTGAGGTCTGTTTTCTGATGCAAGACGCAACAGCAGAAAAGAACTCATTAAGATCAGCTTTTGGCAGAATGCCAAGAATCGGCGAGTCGCGCATTCGGAGCGCAGCCTGTTAACGGATCAGCATTTCCTCTTGCGCCCAGAGACTCTCGATATGCAAAGTCAGAAATGTCCGTTTATGGAGCTCCAGGCTGCAGCCTGTTGTTTGTCTTGACCCGCACACACATAAACTGTTAGGCTTTAAAACTGATAGCTGTTAGCTTAAAGCAGCAAATCCCATTGTGAAAAGCCCGAAACATATTTTTCGCTCCTCTGTCTCTCTCTCTCTGCGAGCGCCCGTGTCTGTGTGTGTGTGTGTGTGTGTGTGTGGTCACCTGTGTGTGCGCCCATGTTGGGGGCAGAACTTCGCTGCTTGCGATACAGAGAAGAGTTTCAACGCGACCATGGTCGGCTGATAACGTTTTCTTTTTTCTTTTTTTTTTGACGAAGCTTAACTTTTATTCAAATTTTTTAGAACACGTCTCGCGGACGACTCACCTGGTCCTGCGTGCGACAAGGTGCCCGCGGGCACCGTGTTGGCTACCTTTGCTCTAAGCCTATCATATTGTTGCTGTCAAGCTTTAAAGGGATTCTCTGCTCTGCTGCTGTCAGTTGTCCTTTTCAGCTCGTAAAACGAGTGCGACCCTCCTCCACCCCGGTCACCTCCAGGCAGCAGGCCATCAGACTCCTCACTCATCACACGATGACAGCAACTCCCTTCTTCACCAGCACCACCAGTGTCTGGACTGCAGGGGGATTCTGCCGGATCAGAAGAGTCACTGCCCGTTGTTTATCCTGCTTCAGGATCATATCTGATCGCCAAAGAATTTGCACTATTCATTGTTCTACCAACGTAATAAATGTATTGTTAAATTCAGAACAAGTCTGTCCTGATTGAAGTACGTTTAGCCTAAGACACTGAAAAACATATATTTTTTATTTATGAGTTCTTCTTGTAAATATGCCACTTTACTCTATGGGAATATTTTGTTCTTTTTAAATTTAGTTATGTTATTTCTCTGAATATTATTCCCCTTCCTTACTTCTGTATTATTATGATTTTGTTTATCTTCAATAACCTTAATATGCTGTATATATGATTTGTATTTCCGTTTGCCAGTAACTTTCCCCATCAAGCTTTTCTTAGGTCTGAATGGATCAAACAGAGTGTGCTCAGAGAGCAGTCTAATATTTTACAGCAGTAATCCTGTCAATTAAGATAATAACGGATTTAGAAAAGTAAATATTTGCAAGTTTGAAGACAAAAATATTTAAAAAATAAATAAGTCTCCCTTATTTCTTGTGACCAAAAAAAGCATGTCTTAGAAGCAGAATCGTATTCTTCTCACTGACTTTGTGAAGACATGGAAACAAGCGTCAGGATGGAATGTCAAGTAAGCTCAGCACACTGCTCGCTTCTAAGTCATTCACTTAAATGCCAGACTGTGTGTGTGTGTGTGTGTGTGTGTGTGTGTGTGTGTGTGTGTGTGTGTGTGCGCTCTTGGCTGCGTGTTCGCAGTCCAAAGTCTGACACACAACCTGTTCCCATCATCCGCCCTCATCTTCATCCACCCTCATCACGGCACGTGCTGGAGTGTACTGACCTGCACTTTTAGAAGAAGGATCACAGGATGCTCTTATTGTTACCTTATGTCAGCTAATACCAGGGATTATGTCAGACTCCCCATCCTCACATTACATATCTTGTTATTCAAGAACAAAGCATTGTGCTCATATGCAGCATTGAAACATTGTAATATTCAGTACATAAATGTTTTAAAATACAAGTGTATGGCTCATATAATCAGAAACTAGAAGGAAATACTTTACTTTACTTTACCAGTAAAATCACAAAGCATATTTTGCCTTTGCTATGATCTATACTCGGGGAAGTTCTCAAAGGCAGGCTCGCTGTCGCTAATCGCATCCTGACGACATTGTCACTGGCCGATTCATTCAAGATATTGTGCTAATATTAATATAGCAAAAACACATTTGCCATTTTTACTGCATCTTGTTGCAAGTATTCATGAGGCATATTGTGACTGCGCCGGAGCCCACGACACGCTGAGCTGATTCAGGCTGAATTAAACTGATTAAACCAGCGCAAGTTGACCCCCTTGACCTGCTCACATTCACACATCACTCGAGCACTGCTGTCTGTTCTGTGTGCGTGTGTGTGTGTGTGTGTGTGTGTGTGTGTGCATGTGTTAAACCATACATAGCATGACAGAGAACACGGGCGGGAAAAGGGAGAGGAACATAAACAGAGATCACAGGTATTGATTCTCTTACCTTTAGTGACGGTGATAAGGCGGACGGTGATTTACCTGGTGGGGAGAGAGAGAGAGAACATGCTGTTAGAAAACGAGGAACACACACACACAGACGCACACACACACACACACACACACACACACACACACATCCAGTGGCAGGGCTGTGGGGCACAGCGCTGACAGTTGAATTATGGATTTCTTTAATGTAGAGAACAGAGAGAGCGGTCGAGAGTCAGCTGGGCTTACCTGTACAACCACGATGTCAGACTGACATGCCTCACACACACACACACACGCGCTGAGTAAAATAAAAGCGGTTAAGGTCTAATGGTAAACCTCAGATTAATTCAGATTAGGGATTTCTATATCAGACACCTTTATGTATGTCCCTCCTGCAGGTCATCTGTACGGGGAAGAGTACTCTCAGTAGTACAGTCATCTGTAGGGGGAGTAGTACTCTCAGCAGTACACTTATCTGTGGGGGGAGTGTACTCTCAGTAATACACTCATCTGGAGGGGACTTTGGTCCTGAAGCCCTTGTGAAGGTTTTGATGTTCGTGAGAGAATAAGTGACACAACTGTGTGAACGAGCGTGAAAGTCCCTGCAACACGACTGCGCTAGTGGTACGAAGCATCACTCAGCTGATTAAATGGTTTATTTAGTTTTACAGTAGACTTTCTTAACTTATAACGGAACCCTTCAGGGAATGGTACAACACAAGTGGTGAGTTGTGTGTTCTTTTAACACCAGCGTCTCTACCGACACATCACATGTGAGCATCCACCGTGTCTTCCTGTGTTTGAACAGATTTCATGTTTCACTTTTTAATTTCTTCTGTTGCCAAAACAACGTCTAATACAGCATTGAAGTTCCATCTTCTGTTAAATCTGGAAGAAAGGTCCATGCAAAAATGTGTATACCTGTGTGTGTGTGTGTGTGTGTGTGTGTGTGTGTGTGTGTGTGTGTGTGTGTGTGTGTGCGTGTGTGTGTGTGTAAAGCAGCAGGATAGCAGTCTAAGTAGCCTTGGGATGCAGTGTGGGAGAGGAGATAAGAGTAACACACAACACACTGTGGGATTAGCCAGAGTATGCTGTTACCTTTAAGCACACACACACACACACACACACACACACACACACACACACACACACACTCACACACTCACACACACACACACACGCAGTAAGTGTATTTGGCACCACACACAATAAACACCTAGGTATATATACACACTTTTTAACCCTCCATTAAATTATCTTCAAACAAACACACATCAAGAAATCTACAATGTGTCTGCGTGTGTGTGTGTGCGTGTAGGTGTGTGTGTGTGTTTGTATGTGTGTGTTTGTGTGTGTGTATGAGGAAGG
Source organism: Clinocottus analis (assembly GCF_023055335.1). Taxonomy (NCBI): domain Eukaryota; kingdom Metazoa; phylum Chordata; class Actinopteri; order Perciformes; family Cottidae; genus Clinocottus; species Clinocottus analis. The sequence continues at coordinate 1,188,892 of NW_027175998.1, read as the reverse complement.
GAGGGAGCAGCCCCCTGCAGTAATTCATGTAGTGTGTGTGCACAGTAAGAGTTGTAGATGCAAGTGTGCATGTGAGTGTACATGTGAGTGTACCAGGGTCCAGGTAAAACCAGAACCAGGGTCCTGGTTACAAGGCCCCGGGTCCAAGTAACCAGGATCCATGGGAACAGAAGGAGACAGAGCAGAGCAGCTCTCCTAATAGATGATGTCATCATAACAACCAAAGACTGCAGCTATGGCTCTTGAGTTGAGGGAGGCACAAAGAATCACACTAACAAAAAATGAAGTTTGGTATAACAATTGAAATGCTATAAAAAAATATAGTACTTAACATCTGTTTCTTTGAAAAATAATGAACTACAAGTGATTCTGATGAAAGGCATCGACATCTTCAACAGTAACTTTGAGGAGATGAGCCCTGATCTCCAGGTCAGCAGTCACATGAGCGTTAACTCAGCCACAACCATAATTACATGTATAATACCCGCGCTGCCGCCTTCATTCTGCTTTGATATGAGCTAGTTGCCAATACAACCAAGTGTGGCAACATACAAGCCAAATATAGCATCTGAGAAAAAGTGGCTAATGAGGAGCTTAAACAAGGTCTTATAGTAGTGTTTACGCCTCACAACATTATAGTCTACAGGAGAAGATATAATTACAACCTAGATGATGGCTTTTATATGAACCAAAAGTGTAAAAACAATCCAGAATTGATCCAGAGTTGTGCCTGTCAAGAGGTTGTTGAGGAGGATGGAGGCAAGTTAATCTTGGAAAATAAGGACCGCAACTATCGCACCTACTCAATAGAATGACCATGTGGCTGGCTCAAGGTCATTGCTTGTGCTGAGATTAAAATGCTGCTTGCAATATTGTGTTTCATAGATACGACTGGGTCTGAAGCCTGTTAGTGGCCCCTAGAGTCTGCCATAGGTATCACACCCAACTATACGAAAGAAAAAAAACTACATATTCATATTTTTATTTCCTTATATTTTACTCATCTCTTGTGTTGTGCTACGAGAACTTTGTCATGGACCAACATTTTTCACCTGATGGCTTTAAAGAAGAGATTTTCAGTTGGTCACTGAAAATGTCTCATCTTTTGGAGACCAAAATGATCAAAATCTTGGCTGGCAGAAACCATGTTTACTATGGACGAGGAAGAGCAACAGGGTACCACAGAACTAGGACAGCTTTGGCCCTGAGAGGGCATGATCTTAGCCTGAAAGTGTTTCTGCTGCCACAGAATCTGGACATCATGCAGTTATCCATCCTTTCCTTCCATTTATTAATTCTCTTGCGTGGTTATTATGTTCAGCGTAGCAGCACATCTCAGCCTACATACGGAGAGAGGTACGCCATGGACTGGTGGACAGCCTCGTAGAGGGGTTAGGGTCAGAGGCTTTGAACTGTGGGAGAAACATACAAACTCCACACAAAATGGGCTCCGACCTCAGACCTTCTTGCTGTGGGGCAACAGTGCACCGATAAATGAGATCATAGCATCCGAGTCCACTGTTTCAGAATGGAGGTAGATTAAGCAGCATGAGGACGGAAGGCTTTGTACACAAGAACGCCTCCAATAGTACAAATTCACAGGTGGTATAATTTACTTTGGCTCTCATTAAGCTTCTACCACATGGTCATTTTACAGATTTAAAGGTTTTTATGACGGAAATTGTTTCAAATATGAGTGTTATACAGTATGTTCAATCAAATTTACCAATAGGAATAAAATAAGATACTAATTTGTGAGAAATAACAGCAAATATAGGTGAGAAAAGAAAAGCAATGATTGATCATTTGTAGGAAAGAACTATATGTATGTGATTATTTGACAGGACAGCATTAACATGAGAGAGCGGCCCAACATGCGCTGTAACGGCATCATCACTGTTCTGACCCGGCAGTATCTAAAGGTTTGCAGACTGGACACCATCATACTCCTCTACAACAGAATACTGAAGGCAGCTGCAACTAAGCACATTAGCCTTGGTGTTCAGGACAGATTAAAATCATCACGTCTTGGCCTGTGTGTCTGCGTGTTTGTAGCAGACAGAGACATCTCCCCGTCCGCACATTGTTTTGTGCATGACAGCACCTTTTGTACAGCTCGGCATCGGACGCTACTCACCATATAAAAAGGAGCAGAACCAGAAAGAAAGATTATAGTCAGAATGATTTCCACAGACACAGAGAAGAGAGAAGATGAAGACAATCCAAAGTGAGTGGAAAAGACGTAACTGCACTGAGTAAGACACACACACACACACACACACACACACACGCACACACACACGGGTAATCAGTGTGACGCCTGTTTTCGATTAAGAATAGAGTGAGAGAGATGTTTGTATGAATAGACGGTAATATAATTACCGCATCTATACCTGGACATTTTCTCTTTTATTCAAAATATCAGCTTTTTAAATATGCCCTCACGTGTAGTTGGTGTAGTTGCAACAGAACTTCACTTTTCAAAACAATTCTAAAACCTACCAACAGTATCTTTTAAGTTACTTTTATTTGCAAGATGTTTTTAGTTTGTGTCCCTGAGGGAAAACATGCAGGAAAACATACATAAACAGGCGTACCAATGAGTTCTAACTGAAAGGCTGCTGTCAAAGACCCAGACCACAAGCCCCATGCTGTGTGCAGGACCAGTAGAAACCGCTTCTCCACATGGACCTGTCCTGGACACAGACCTGGTGCCTCCAGAGGTGGAGGGCTGCCAGCAGAAAGACTCTCCAACACCTTTTTCTCAAAATGAGGAAAATAAAATATTTGCAGTTTGCACAGTCCGGTTGAAATAAATATGAATATAAATATTTTAGCGCTTGCAGATCAAATCATCATGTATCTATGTCTCCAAGAGAGCCACATGAAGGTGAATAAAGGTCAGCAGGTGTGATAATGATGAGAGGCCTCGGCCCTTATCCTGGTCTCTAGCTCTGAAACAGCTGCACCAGTCACAGTTAAACAGAAAGCTTCACCTCATGTTCCAACACACATCACCACACATCTGCACCAAACACTTGTGTGGTGTAATGTTCCACCAAACGGCCAATATGATCATATTGAGTTGCTTTACGTATCGACACATTCATGGTCACATAGATTTATTTATAAAGATATATATATTTATATGATATAAAAGCCCATGTGTTCCCTCAGCTATGTGAGACTTCAGTGGGATTCTTTACGGGGCCAAAGCCTGTACAGGAGCCAGGACGGCCCACAGGAGGCCGGTGCAGTTTCCCCACACCGTCGCCTGGCTAACCTCTGTGCTGATACACTGCTGATATTGGAGCTTTAAGTTTTACCTGTACACACAAATAGTCAATATCCTGCTAAGCTATCTTGAAAGAAGGGAATTGCTGAGCGGTGAAAAAGTTATTTCTCAAGTCATCACTCTGAACAGACATGAGAAGATGCTTGTAATATTCCTCAAAGGGATGCAGCAAAGGAGAGTCATTTGACTGCCATGCTTTGTGTGTGTGTGTGTGTGAGCAGGAGAGGTGTCCTTGGATGGCTGGATGAGGAGATAGAGGGCATTTGTTTGAACAGCCAAGAAACAGAGGAGGTGACACCGCGGGGGGTCGGACACAGCGGGCTCGTAATAGCGGAGGTGTGTTGGAGTTTGTGTGTAATGTAAGGCGACCTGAACGATGTGGCGTGTATAGCGGGGACAGTAAGAGAGAACGATGGCGATAAAGAGAGAGAAAAAAGGGAGAATGAGAGAGTGTGAGGGGATAAACATGAGGGCGAGGGGGGCAGACAAATAGAGACAAAAGGAGAAATGGAGGCAGATGATGAGGCCCTTCCAATGAAGACGATGCCAGCTGTTCCACTGTGTGGGTGTGTGTGTGTGTGTGTGTGTGTGTGTGTGTGTGTGTGTGTGTGTGTGTGTGTGTGTGTGTGTGTGTGTGTGTGTATGTGTGTGTGAGCGTAAGCAATCATCCTCGTGCTGCTGAGCTCATTACAGGAACAGATCTGAGAAGATTGGTGATGATGAGAGAGAGGATGTAATGATGATGATGATGATGATGATGATGATGATAACATGATCATTGTAACAACAATATCTGCCTTTCAGCCTGGATTCACTTTGATGCAGTCGACAGTTGTAGGAACTACTGCACTGGTCAACTCTATCATAACACACACACATAAAACTTGGTCAGACCTGTGGGGTTCTTGGTTCTTTCAGAACACAAAAGAGATAAAGCTCGTGACAATAATCTACAAGACAGGTTCTACAAACAGAAACGTGAGACATCCATGTGAGGCACATGTAAGTTATAAACTGCTGCTGGACATCTCGTGTGTGATATATGTGCACTGTGTCATCTGATCACGTTGCCTACACGCCTCTGCTTTTCAGTCTCCTGTGAAATGTGTAAATGCTTCACACACTTTCAGCATCTTATCTTCTTCTAACCATTACTTATTTGCACTTGTTAATACATGTTTCACTTTCACATTGTTGATTGGGGTGCGAAATACAAAATCATCCTGAGAATCCAAACAGAAACCCAAAACTGACTTCAACAAATAAATGTGTGCTTTAACCTTTTGAGCCCCTAAGTGCCGCGCACGGGAATGAGCCCTTCGAGGATTCCGCAGGTCTGTGTTTAAGTAGTGGTATGAACCCAAATGAGTTCTAATACTTGTGTTATTTTTTTTTTCTTCAAAATTCTTTTGTGAAAATATATATAATTTTCTTTTTTTTTCAAAGTTTTATTTTGAAGAAGAAAAAAAAGTCTGAAACCTGCTTCCATTTCCAACATCCTGTTTTTGTGAAGCGGGATTTAGGATAGGCAGATTATGACACAAAAACAATATTTTTTTATATTTAACCTGATTCTGGGGTGTCATTCATACTGAAACTCTGCAGAGTCGACAACCGGACCCGGGCCGATGTGTTTCTTCTGGCGCGCCGGCTTTGGGCCGGTGCTGGCCCCAGTTAGTTTCAATTACGGCCCAGTGACGGCAGTGTCGGCCGTCGGAATCGGGCCAGTGTGTTCAGCTCGATTCTGGGGCGTCATACATGCCGAGTCGGCATTGGAATCGTCGACCGGACCCGGGCCGACGTCTTTCCTCCGGCTTACCAGACTCAAGTCGAATCTGGGCCACGTCATTTTAGCTACCTGGTAAAGGTCTAAGATAAGCAGTAGACTGAACGTAAAGGTCTAAGTTACGGAATAGACGGATATAAAGTACCCACGTCGAGTGTCTCCCATCACCCTGACCCGGCTCCTTGCAGAGAAACCAGCTCAAGGCTTCCACTAATTCGGCGTAATGGTGAGTTGTATATTTATGCACTTTCTAATTGCTTTATGCTGGTCATATCATCTTTCTGACTTTTACAAACTCTCCACGTCATATTACGTCATATTTATTCCTTCATATTTATTCCGTCATATTTTATAGCCCACACTGTGAAGGCCGGTCCGTGAAAATATTGACTAACACAAAACCAGTTTGTGGCGTAAAAAAGATTGGGGATAGCTGGCCTAAACAACAACCTACAGAAAAAAAGAAAGAAAATTACCTAAAGAACCAGAATCTGCAAGAACAATCACAATAACACAAGGCCTTGGCCTGTTACCAAGGTTTTTAGTCCAAAAACGGTGTTGTTCGGTTCAAAAATGGAAAAGTTATAAGATTTGTGCCTAAACATGCTCTGATTGACTGAAGCCTGTATTCTAAATCTGCATATTTCCTGCCTTAAGATTTAAAAAAATTAAAAAAAAGAAAAAAAAGGAGGAAATCACCTACCCCAGTTTGCAGTCTGGAAAGTCGAAGGAGTAGGAAAACGAAACAGTCCGGCTTCACTTGGACTTTTCAGGTACTAATATACATCCACTAAGCCTCTATCATACCTTGTTAGATTCATACAGGCTCGAAGAATTACATAGAGGTGTTTAATATTGATCCGACTTTGTAAAAGTCAGAAAGATGAAAAGTTAATTTTGAGCGGAAAAAGTGATAGCAAGGTTTTGAGGTTGCAGGGTTTATGTAATTACATAAACTTAACGGTATTTTTTTTCTGTTCGGATAGATTTTTTCCCACAAGTCTTTACTGTATTTCAGTAATTTAAATTAAGTTAATCAACATTGTGGTTCTGGAGATCTTGTAGAAAACTTCACTTGACCATGATTTCCTTTTCTGATAATGGGTGCAGCAGGTTTTGGAGAACACAGGGCTCAAAACCACGACTACATTCTATAATGATACATTTCATTTCCAAAAGTAAGGAAAACAACTTCAAAACAACGATCGTATATAATCCTCTTCCTCTCAAAATATGACATCTTTCTTTTATCTCGATCAAAGAGTCAGGTACACGTGTCAGTCCTTTATTTTTACAAGTTCTAAAACACTGGATTTGACTGACTCAAGTGTAACACATGATCCATCGTCCTGGATGTCTTTGATTAGCATGGATAAAACACAATGGAATCAGGAGAACAAATACACAGAGACTGTGGAAGGTGTTCATTCTTTGTGATAACTCTTGCCATACTCTTGTATGGCAAACAGATGTAGCATACTGCATTCCCTTCAAGTACAATGTACTTCAGATACAAATTATTAATCAAATTGTCAGCTTGCTAACACAATGTCAACATGCTATAATTAATCGTAGTTCTTAGTTTCCTAGTTTAACTTAGCTAACACTTCCCTATTAGCACGACAATCAACGGGAAAAAGTCTGAGCATCACAAGAGGCGTTCCAGTTCATCCTGCAATAAACATGATCTGGAGAGGCAGACATAATAACAGCGCTTTGGTGCAGTGTCTCTTGATCTGTCTTCTTTTGCTCACAGATGTTCACAAACTCTTCAGTGTCAAAATTGGTTTCCTATGTCATTATAACTGGCCTTAAAAAGTGTTGGACTCCACTTGATGAAACTTGTCGGTGCCCTGAAGCCAACAGGTGAGCCTATTGACCCCTGAGAAGCCGCCAGTCAATATCAACAAACACCAGTGGCTCCAGGCTGGAGGGTAAGATTAGATGGACACTTAACAAGTGGTTTTCTTGTAGCCGACATGTCTAATACTGCCTATACTCGAGACAAAGGTTAGACCAAGGTGAAGATGGGAATGAGAGACATACGATAGTGGAGGTAATGACAGTCTCTCTGGCTCACACAGGTCCCAAGACACAGAAGGACCAACAGAAAGACAAGCAGACTGAAGTGAGTTAACAACCCCTCCAACAGGACACGCCTCTGCTTGCCTCATCTCTCAGGGTTTAGAGCAGACAGACAAGGAGCAGAGCATCGTTTTATCATGTCATCTTTTAGAAGAGGAAAGGCTGCTGAACCTAACCCTGTGGCAGTGATCCTACATGCTGCTGTGAGTTAGTCTTGTGTTTTAGTCTTAAAACTTTAACCCTTTCACAAAGTCTTTCCTTTTAGGAAAGTTAACACAATTGTTGTTATTCAATGGTCGTTTGTTCTTTTGATTATAAAAAAACAAGATGTGAAGTTCAAAAGAGCTGTCAACACACACACACACACACACACACACACACACACACACACACACACACGCACGCACACACGTTTAACGACATCTCAGTTAAAAGCATAATAGAATAGAACAAGTCATCCTCCCAGCTTGACAAGTTTTATCAGAGAATCTTGTTCGGAAACCCGAAGATCCTCCAGACATGAATGTTAACTCCATCGCTCCAAACGGCCTGACGACAGATAGAAAGGAACTCCACACTCACACCGTCGGTAGACACACAGCTACTCCGAGTCCGGTAAGAGTTGCACACACATGATAGATGAACACACAGAACGTCTACTAAACCTGAAGCCATGATTATTGACATAAAGTCATCACAATAAAACAAGGCCTCTTACTTGATGCTCAGTTAGATGCCTACAGTGCCAGGATGGTAACCAGCTAGTAAAGGACACTCTGGTTTTGTTATCCCTTCCATAGTCATGATCATCTTCTGCTTGTCAGCAGAGAAAAGAGATGCTCGTTATCTGAGTTTATTTGCCATTTTAGAAAGAGAACATCATGAATTTGGTGGGGTTTTTTCTCCCTTCTAAAGAGGAGCGGGCACCCGCAGTTATCCTGAGGACTGACGTCTGGTTAGAATAAACAAGACCATTTGAGGGCGGATCCACCTTCGAGGAACCGACATATCCTGGAGCCAATTATCTCTTAGGTTAAGCTGGATAATAGGACATTTTAAAAAGTCATTATAGTACATGTAGTGAATTCGTGAAAAACCATTCAATTATGAAAAAGATATAATTATAAAAAAAATGGAATTATAAAATATTTATATTTTTGTGATTGTGTTCCAGCAGAGTAGGCATAGCTGGCCCTGACAGCCCGCCGTTGCGTACTTGGCAAATAAATGATTCTGTTGCAGATTCTGACAATTCTGCTACAAACCAACACAAAAAATGAGATAAACAAACATCAACCACACTGGTCAGTATGAGCCTTAGTCTATGCCATGCACAAACAGGTCTAGCGGATAGCGGACCTACTCATCAACAGAACACAACGATTGAATTTTAGCCTGCATGTAAGTTCCTTCAGCCAAACTTTATTAAAACAGACCAGCTATTAGCCGACTAGTAGCAACAGCAACAGTGAGGTCATTCACTCTGCTCTCACAACGTGCCTTTGTTAGAAAGGTTCTTGCTAGTGGTGGGCCTTTAAATAGACCCCCTGCTGTTTGCATCCAGGCCAATGCAGAGGTTGCTCTCCCCTCAGTTTAGATCCTCAAGCAAATTGAAAGACCCACAAATGACGTGAATGTGCCATTTCCTTGACTTGTGATGTATATCTTTAGATGTCTGCATCATTAAGTGTGTTTCTTAGAAGTGTTTTATGGGAGGAAAGATGTGTAATCAAAAGGTTTCATACGCGTTCACACAAGTTTTATACACAAGAATACCAAAGACTTTTGAACTTCAGAGGACGCTTGTGTTGTCAACTCAGTACTTCTCCTCAGGCTTTAGTTGAATAAACAGATGGTCAAAATCGTGGAGATGAAGATGAAATGTGTCTTTTATAGTTGGGATATTTATTTATTGCAACTACTTCTTTTGATTCTATGAAAAATATTACGGAGCAATAGTTAGTTTACGCTGTAAATATGTAGAATATTGTTAGAGAATAAAAGTTTGAACCAACATAAGTGAAAGACAGCTTTTTTCAGAGTAAGTTTAGTGTTGTGACATACACACGTTACTATAGCTGTCTGCCAGGAAAGATCCTCAACTCAATTCACCCCAATCAGAAAAAAAAACTTTTTCCACTCCAAACACACAAGACCTCCATAAAACTCCACTCTGGGGATTTATCACCATTATCTCCTACCCATTCAACCTCTGACTGTTGCAATGTGCTACTATCTGAATTTGTGAAATAACCCTTGACTCAAAACGCATAGGAATGTGTATCATCCTCTCTGACTTTTTGGAATATTTCCTTGTTATGTCTACATTCCCCTGTCACGGTTTGTTGGTCTGTGTCAAGATGTTTCTGAATGAATGTATCTGTATCTAGCTGTGGAAATGAATTTCCTATTTGACATTGAAGCTCTGGGGAACATTTTAAAGAGGTTAATGCAGGATAGCAAAGCTCTGGAGTTTTGAAAAAACAAACTAAAATCCACAAGGGCTGATGTATCACTGTTGGACAGGAATGTGCGTTGAAACATACACTGACTTCCCATCATGAAATATTTATAATTTTTAGGGGGATTTCTGTCTCTCCATCTTCTTCTTTCCTGTCTTTGTCTTCTTTCTTTGTAAGGAAGAGTATAGAGTTGCTTTATTTGTTAGAGTTTCTCGGTAACTAATCCTGTCTCACTACCACACGCACACACACATCAACAGCACATGATGTACTACGCGTGGAAAAATGCTCCCACACACAGTAGATCAGAGTTGGGCAAACTACGGCCCGGGTGCGTTTTAATTCGGCCCGCCAAATATTGGTACAAAATTATTCAAATTATCGAAGAGACCTCATTTATTTAGCCTTTTTCAGTTTCAGTGGATCACACTCCCCAATACGAACACTCTAATAGCCCTCATTAAAAAAAAAAAAAAAAAAGTTGTGAATTGAACTAACAGCTGAATCCAGAGTTACTTTTCACGGCGTAATGAATGCGCATCAGACCCACGAGACTGCACCGCCTTGCACGCTCATGTGTCACATCGGGTTCTGCCTTCTGCCTTCCCCCAACCCTTTGACATGTGAAGAAATGCAATAACGACCAGCATGTAGAATTCTGCTTTCGGTTCTCTGATTTTGAACAAAGTTTGTTCAGAACAAAGTCTCCTCCCATTAGCCGTATTGCAGCTCAGTGTCGGCTCATCGGCTGTGTTCCGTCTTGATGCGGCCAAATGTGTTATCTGATGAACATGTACACATCTCACCACAACTCCCAGTTACCTGATGAACATATACATATCACACATCATCGTTAATACCTCAGATCGGTCCTGAGAACCAAGCTGACACCAAACATTGATGCACTAGCAAAAAAAGAACCAACAACACGGTTCCCTCTGAAAATAAATGTTTTCTTTACTTTTTAGTTAATGTCTTTTACTTTTAATTTCTATTATTTCACACAAACACTCTCCATCCATCTGATACTGGCCCAGCCCGTCTGTCAAATTTTAAAACTCAACGTGGCCCCTAAGCCAAAAAGTTTGCCTACCCCTATTGTAGATCCATGTTAAAGTTCATACAAGTATGAGGAGGCTCCAGATCTTGATCCCGGTAGACTTTCCAATTAGACACTCTTAGTATTGCTTGTACTGATGTTGGTCACATAGAAAGCCACATCGGTAGTAATCAGTTGGTTCACGGTTGTTCTTTCAATCCAAGGTTGTTTATAGACGTGTGTTACACAGCTACTTGTCTATGCACACACATTTGTGATCAAAGAGGCATTGATCCAACACGCTAGAACTCTCTGGGTACCCCTCTTGCTTCAGTAACCCTCTTACTGAAGGTACACTCTTGCTTTAGTACACCTCTTGCTTTACGTACCCCTCTTGCTGTAGGTACCCGTCTTGCTTTAGGTACCCCTCTTGCTCTAGTACCTCTCTTGCCTTCGCTACTCCTCTTGCTTTAGTCCCCCTCTTGCGTTAGGTAACCCTCTTACTTTAGGTACACTTCTTGCTTTAGTACCCCTCTTGCGTTAGTAACCCTTTTACTTTAGGTACACTCTTGCTTTAGTCCACATCTTGCTTTAGTACCCCTCTTGCTTTAGGTACCCCTCTTGCTCTAGGTACTCCTCTTGCTGTAGGTACCCCTTTTGCTTTAGTACCCCTCTTGCTCTAGTACCTCTCTTGCCTTCGGTACTCCTCTTGCTTTAGTCCCCCTCTTGCTTTAGGTACACCTCTTGCATTAGTTACCCCTCTTGCTTTACTTTCGGCCGTGTCACTGTGTCAATTTCCTTAATTTCTGTTCGTTACATCCATTCTTTTGAAAATAAACTTCCTGGTTCACAGGAAATGTACAGTTTCTGCTTATTACATGCCTGCAGTCTCTTTTCAAAAATAAACTTAAAAAGGTTGACTTAGTTTGTAGGTGTACGTGTGTACAAAAGTACATAGTTAGGCTTCAGAAAAGATATTGGTTTACGTTGTAATAAGCACGCTTGTTACATAAAATCACTATGCTTGTAACGTAACTACAGACATTATGTCCCAGTTCACTATAGAACAATATGTCAACATTGTTGGAATGAGGCAAACAGCAGATTCTCATGCAGATTAGCTCACTCTTTACACATTGTTAGTAGCTGTAAGATTTTATTAATAATGCAGAATAATTCACATTAGTACATTAGTTGAAAGTCAGGTGTATCCAATACAGGCACTTGAGGGTGTATATGACAAACTATTTGAATGTTCATATCAAATCTGTCCTGTACATCTGTCCTGTACGTGACAGATTTAAACATTTAAATGCCTCCACTGACATGAATGTATAGATAGGAAAGGACATGCTGTCTGTGTGATAGGGATTGGCAAGATTTAAATTCCCACACTGACGATATTTCTACTCTTCCATAAAAAAGGTAAAGAGATATGCAACTATACAAAGAGATATAGTGCCCTGGTAGTGGTCACCTTTGACTGTGTTGCCTTTGTAAAAGCTCAGATGAATAAGTTTGTGGACAGAGTCAGTGGCAGACCTGTGTACTCTGTTGGATGCTGAGTTTTAAGATGGGAGTTAAGATTTGGGTGCTTTAATCTTTAGTCACGACTTGCACAGCTTAGTGATTCAAAAAATTTGACGATTGTTAGATTTTTTTGTCACTCTGAGATCACTTTGTTCACGTTCTCTGGCTAACCTTTTTATTTTGATGTATGACTCATTGAATATTATCTTAAAATATTTAAATATTTTTATCAAATGAGAGCAAACATCACGCCTCCTAGACATAGTGCTACTAAAGCTGTACCGGAGAGTTAAAGCTTCATTCAAACATGGGCATACAAAAATAGAATAATTATCAGTCCAATAAACCAATATGGTGTTGAATGATAATCTCGCCATATTGAACCGTTCTACGGCATAGATTAAAAAAGAGCTAATTTATTTAGTTTTGGAAATACTTGTTAATTTGGACATTTCTTCTACAGTTCATGCTAATCATGTACGATAGCCCACACAAGTCAACCCGTCAACCTTGTAGAAAGCAGAAAGCTATGAAGCAAAAAAAAAAAAAGCAGAAAAGCTTCTTTTTTCTCTGACAAACATCTATGCATAATGGTCTTGAAAGCTGGACTAACTGCAGTAGGTTACTTAATGAAGCTGCCAAGATGTGAAGGACAAAAACTTTGATTTTATTAGAGCAAGTGAAACAGTTTGCTAAAAGGGTGAGACAATGTACGTTTCTAAAGTCAGTCAAACTGTCTAAAAACAAGGTAGAATAAGGCAGAGCTGGGATAACAGCCGTCTGAATTAAATGTTTCACCATGACATATGCTTTACATTTGCTTTGCAGAATGAGATTTATTAAATAAATAAAATTCAGCTGCCGAGTGGAAGAAGCAGAACTGAAACTTAAATGTAACACTCAACTGTTTGTTTTACTATGTATAGTTGTCAAAGTGGAGAACATTGACAAAGTTCAAGCAGGTCATCGATAAAGTAAAATAAATTAATTCTTACTGTTTTATTCCATTTCAAATGTTACTGTATATTTTTGTGAAATGTAAAACTTACAGATCAGCATAACATAAATTGGAAGTAGGTTGAGGCTTCTGGAGTCAGGAGATATACTAGATATCAACATCAGAAAATAACTTTGAGAAGCTTTGATGGCAGTTTTAAACGGGAATTACAAAGTTATGTAATAAAGACCATAATGAATTCCTTCTCCTCGTAACTTGGATTTGGATAAATTGATGGTAGCAATTGTGTGATGTGCAGAACATCAGAATGGATCAGATAGAGTTGTAAATGTGTAAATGAGAGCATGAATGGTTAAACCAGCTGACAGGACCAGTGAACACCAGATCCTCTGAGAACAGGTATTTAATCATGCTGAAGCAATACTTTGATTTCAGACACTGTTTAGCAGTTTATACGTAGACACGCATCATGCACTTTGCACAGTACGTGTACGCTGTTGCGTTACTCTCTATATACTCTCACGTGAAGACGAGGTCCATGTACGCCTTACAAGAAGCCTCCTCGTGAAAGAGCTTTTCTGCTGCTGTGACGAGTGTGAGCTCAAGCCTCCTCAAATTGATTTCAATATGGAAGATAGAGGCTGATCTCTCCACTTCAGCTGGAGCACCAATGATAATGCTTACCAATCTATTGCATGAACATGATTTCTGAAATTTGAACCAGCACTCACTGAATTGCATATAGAACCATTTTTGTCGCAGTCTGAAGCCCTTCCTCATCATGTCATGATATTACAATTATCATTTCAGATATATGTAGCTGGAGATGTATATGCACAAAATGTTATAGGAAATAAAGACCTATATACTCCATTCCGTCAGCACCTTTAGCTTCTCAGAGCTATTGAAGCTGCATGAGGAGCAACAGCAAGGCCTGAATTACTATCCCAGGCTGGCCCTGCCATTATCCAAGAAATTATATTAGTGTGGGATGATTTTGGTTCAATGCCAACATTTAGTATTCATTAAAGAAGTTGTGTTCTCTTCTTTAAGTCTTCTTTTATGAAACCACATTCAAAAGAATACTCTAATTGAGTGACTGTTGAGCATGACGCATTTGTGAGTTTGGCCTGACCTCCACTCTGCAGGGAGCTACAAAGTATCCTCCATAGAAGAAGATGGCAGAAGACTGACTTCCATTTGGAACAGATTGAATCAAGGTGTTTCATCAGAAATCACATGACAAGGCGAAAAGATTTATATTTCATTGAACAACGTTATGTAACATTACAAGTATAAATAGTAAAAAAGGGTAGAGACAGCTGGGAGTCCAAGCTGTGTGTGTGTGTGTGTGTGTGTGTGTGTGTGTGTGTGTGTGTGTGTGTGTGTGTGTGTGTGTGTGTGTGTGTGTGTGACAGGTGACACACTGGTGCCATCTGTCCATCTGAACTAACTAACAATAACACACTTTCTCAATTTTTAAGGGCGGTGTGAACAACAAATTTGCAGCGGGGCGAACAGATCGTTGGATACGCGCGAGTTGAAATATCCCATCTCCAGTGACAAAAGCGCGTGAGTCATAGTTGCGTCAGCCAATCGTTGAGATGTTCCGCTCCTCACCGCCGTCCTACTCTTGCTGAATCAAACTGCTGCCAGTGCCGGTCCCCCTGAAGTAGCACTGATAGCGGCCGTCATTCAGGCGTTGTTGTGGGACTACGGATGATAATTTGAACCCGTCACCATGGAGTTTGATGTTTCCACGTATGTGAAATTTACACAAGTATAAAGCAGAACTAGTGGTTATTTCCATGGTGGATGGCGGAAACGGTACCGATAAGCGAGACGCAGTTCCTGGAGTCGGTGAACTTCACTGAGCTGTGTGTGGCTACGGATGGTGTTATGAATCCAAACACAAGGAAGTTTGATGTTCCCACGTTTTTGTGACGTCCACAACAAGTATAAAGCAGAACTAGTGGTTATTTTTTCCATAATTGATAGCGGAAAAGATCACTCTTTTCACGGAGAGAAGCAACGAAGATGAGCCTTGCCCTCTTTGTTGCGGTGCGATTATTCACACTGCGTTTGGTGTGAACACACTTTTTTTGTTGCGCGAGTCACCATGGGCACAGCTACAGGAGCAATCTGGGGTTAAGTGTCTTGCCCAAGGACACATGGACTAGCGGAGTTCCTAATGTCACTAAGTGCTTTGTGGCCTAAATCTAACTGTGCAAAGTATCTTCACAAGTTTTAAAGGTGGCTTATTTATGACACGCCCAAAGCCTTACAGGAGTACTGCTGACACAGAAATGTTGTGCTCTTTATACACCTTCCCATTAAGTTTGTCATCTTTTTTTGTTTTGTGGAGCAGGCTGAAACACAGCATGTCATATTATCTTGTGAAGTGGTTATGATGAGACGTGGTGAGATAATGAGAGCAGTGCTCACAGGACCTCAGGACATTGTTGGCTCCATAGAAACTGTCACTGAACACGTGTTGATGCAGGACATCCTCACATTTTTTCCACTTGACTGCTTTGTAGTTTGTAGTTAACTAATAAGCTATTTGATCCGTCAATATTTTGACGTTTTATAAATTCTGAAATTATAACCTTCAGTTTATAGTTTCTTGTTCTCCTTTGTATTTTCTTTATTCTTCTCCCACCTAAACCTCTTCCTTTGCTCATTTTTGAGCGTTGCACCCGTCCTTGCTGTTTGCTCTCCCTTCTTACGTCTGGCTGATGAAAAAAAGAAGCAGAGGAGGACACACAAGGACAAGTTGTCATGGCAACAAAATTATTTGAGAAATGAAAGAGGATTTCAAAGAAAAAGAGTAAAAAAAGAAAGGTTGGCAACATGTGGGGAACACATGAAAGACAAAGGAGGTTTAAAGAAGTATGAGCTGAACAAGTAAGTGGGGAGAAATGTGTCAAAAGTGCGTATCTCAATACGTCAATGTATGTACACTGTTGTAGTCAGTGATGAAGAAGAGGAACCTTGAGGTTTAGAAGCTGAAGAACATTAACACAACATTTGAGATGCGAGAGAAGAAGAATATATATATTTTTAACTATTTTTACTAAGTTAAATGATAGCTGGAGATTTTCTATTGACACACTCGACCTATCAGAGATCTTTCAGAAACCACAAAGTCATTGTACAAGCGGAAGATGATCAAAGATGAGACCATATAAATATGAAGTAAAGCAATAGCAATATGGTGTTATGCTTCCTGAAATGTAGTTAGTATGGAAACTGTGTATTAACAATTTACTTTTTGAAAGACAATATTGTTTTGATATTGGAAAATACTTTTTTGAATCAGATATGTTAACGCCTTTAGTCATGATGTCTGAGGTAATGATTTAGCGTGTATATATATTCAGAAAATTTGCTGTGCTGATATCTTGCATTTTGCTGTATTTCATTTTTATTTTTGTGACGCCTCCATCTGTATTTTTTAAAACATTTTTGACCAGATTTTTTCATCAGTCCACAACAAATAAGTCACTTTGTTAAAACAATGCAAATAAAGTTATATCTGTGCAAAACATTATATTATATATTTGTCAAAAATATAGCTTATTTTAGCTGCAATTAAGTTATTTTGCAGTGAATATATTTTCAAGATAACAAAAACATTCAACCTGTGGGAACAGAATGATCCAGATGTGTGAGCCTCAAGTTGTGTCAGTGTTAGTGGCTGCAGTGAGCCGCTTTCTTTTTAAAATAGGGTTGTAGATTTGATACGATTTTTCCCGCCCCACCTGTAACACCATTGCATCCACTAGAGGGGCGCGCCCTACAGTTTGAAAAACAGTGGCGAAGTGTGTGACTGAGAGGCCGTGGCTGTATGCTGACAGCAGACAGAGAAGAAGCGCTGTGAGACAGCTCCAGTTCCAACAGAACGACACAATGTATCACGTTGTGCTATCTGATCCATAAAGCACAGCCGTGTGTAAGCAGCTACCTATAAGCACAATCAAAATGATTATTTCTTGATTCTTTGAAACCACAGTTTTAGAACCTGACATGCATGGTGGTTATCTGGATCGTGGTCCATGCCTACTACTCATTGTATGAATAATTTCTGTCATATTCATGTAATGTGCTGTAACTCTGTTACTTTGTTTATTCTGGTCACATGACATCTATTGCTTCTGTACATCCGGGGAGAGGGATCCTCCTCTGTTGCTCTGTGAAGGTTTCTTCCTGTTTTTTTTCCCTGTTAAAAGGGTTTTTACTATCTTTATTTGGGGAGTTTTTCCTGATCTGATGTGAGGTCCCGAGACGTGGATGTTATGTATATAGAGTGTAAAGCCCTCTGAGGTTGTAGTTGTGATTTTGAGCTGTATAAAATAAACTGAATTGAATTGAGATGAATGATGGTTGTGCCTTCTTTGTGCTTCTATGCACACCGTTTCCCTTGCTGAGCTGTGGACCCCCATGCAGGTCTGACAGGACCATGTAAAGACCCCTCAGCTCCCCACGTCAGCAAAAAGCAGCTTTGCTTAGAGCACACACACTTTCCAGTGTTGGATCCTCTGTGCCATGAATGCCAGACTACAAGTGGTTGGTTTGTAGACTTGAGTCGTAGCAGCAGATACTTTGTCTGAATTTTGCTCTTACGTTTCTGAATTTTGATGGACTTTGATCATTAAAACCTCAAATCAGCTGTCAGTCGCGGTAGATCTAGTACCACCAAAGATTTCCTCTTACGATTGTCAATTTTTGTCGAGCCAGCTGAAAATCTTACCTTCTAGAAATCCTTTGAAAAAAGTAAATAAGAGGACAGAAGAGATGATGAGGAAGGAAACAGTTGTCAAGAAGAGTGAAACACAAAATACTGAGTGAGAAGGAGAAGCTGAAATGGGGAAAAGTAATCAAACTGGAGAGGACAGACAACGGTAAAGGTAAAGGTGAGCAGGAACGATACGAGGAAGATGAAAGAAAGAAATGAGGAAAGGATGAGAGAGGAGGAGAGCTGTACAGAACTGAAGGAAAGAAGAAAAGTAGAATAGGAGGTGTAGAGCACACGAAAGAGAAGCGATAGGGAGATGCCGTTAATTCTTAGTTCAGAGAGATTTTTTAGTTTGACACACTCGGCAGGAGGCCTTTGACTGCTGCTGCCTTTGAACCACACACACACACCCACACACACGCACAAGCACACATGTTCACGGCTGGCCGTAGTGTTCACTTGGAGGTAAAGCGATCCAGAGTAAAAGAGCACAACTGGAGACAGCCACAGATCCTTCTTTGTATATGCATTTATATTGGTTCATCTTTTCTGTAAATGTCACATTGTATTAAAACATGGAACAAAGCTTCTGATGGTATTCTGGAGCAATGCCAATCAAACATTAACCCCACATGGGGACGTACTGGGCTTAGACTTTCGGCCCTGTCACCTTTTCTCCCTCTCCTGCGTCCCTCTCTTTCCCCCCTCTCCACTTGTTCAGCGGTTTCCTGCATGTTCCTGTCACATGACGTCATTCTCTCATTTGCTCCCCCGTCAGGAACAGCAGCCATGTTGCCTCTTCCTCTCCCGATGTTGCGCCACACTAATGGCCTCATGGTGGTGCGCACATGGGCATGTTCCCAGTCCTGTCCTGTCCCCGCCTGTATGCAGTGGCGGCTGCCAGGGTCAGCTAAGCCTTCTCTGCTGGCCTGAACTCAATCCTAAAGTTTACGTTTGTCAGCTGTTAAACAGCACAGCAGCCGTATCTAAGTTTGACAAAATCCACAGCCCGCTACTGTCTGCATGTGTTTAATGTATGCTGCCCTCATCAAATTCATAATCATAATCACAATTATTTATTTGCCAAGTACGTACGAATAATTCTGGTTGTCATGTTTAGACCAGACAGCACACACATGTTGCCTCACCTCTCACTGCAGACCAAGCAGCCGTCATGTGTGGAGTAGTTTGAGCTCGTGCCACACATATGTGATGTATTTAACCTATTAACGAGCTCACCAGGGTTCGGGTCGGGCCCTAGGCCCCTAGAACCACAGGCCCCCAATCCTCTAGACCCATAGGCTCCCAGGCCTCTAGACCCTTGGGTACCCTAGACCCCTAAGCCCCCTAGGCTTCCAGGCCCCGTGGCCTCTAGACCCTAAGCCCCCTGGCAGTAAATGGGATGTGGCAGTGCTCCATCAAGGCCTAACTCAAGCAGCGGAAAGCACCTTTACAAAAGCCTTCATTACAACCCAGGAAGCACAAACCTTTTGAACTGATGAGAGAAGAAAACATACAGCGATATGAGCACATCATTAAAAGGCTTAAGCAAAGCCACGTGACTTTGCTAAAGCCTTAAATAAAAGCTTTTTCTGCATCACTGCTATCATTGTCTAGTTTTTGCTTCATGGAATATTAGATTCTAACTTTCATTAGACATATTTGCTGTGAATTATATCTTTGGCTGTATTGGCTGTTTAACTTTGGTAATGATTGCCTGCCTGAGGTCCACTTGGCCGCTGGTGTCAGGCTGGTAACGGTGTAAGACTGCTACTGATATGGATGTGTAAAGTTAAGATGTTTAGATGTGTTCAGAAGTGTTCTAAGCATGGCTCCTCTTTCCGCTCGTTTCAGCTGCAGGTGATTTGACCATCGAGATGATCCGACTGTCTGCTGAGTTCACTGCAGTGGTTTACTGCACTAGATGAAGTTTATTACCCACTTTGGGCTGCATTCCCAAACAACCCGACTCAGATAAGGCCTCACACTGGCTGCCAAACGGTCTTTAGACAGCAGCTGGAGGCCCCGCCCCCCCAGGTCCTCATGGTCTTCTGTGTTTGTATCGGTGGACCTGAGCTGGACCTGAACAAGTTGTAGTTTATCTTCTACAAATTCTTAAAGCAACTCATCTTCTGTCAAATGCAAACAAAATAGCATTCCGATAGCTGCCAAGTAATCTATCACTTCTATGGACGGGTCATGAACCTGTTCATGTTCGAAAAACATTTGCAGAAAGAAAACGCCTAAATAAAACCTAAAGTAAATTGCAAGCTGTACTTAAACCATTTTGGAGTAAATTCTTTAGCTTTCCCCCCTCAATAGTCTCAATCACTTTAAGTGCTGCTGACACTGAGTTATCTAAGTTTGAAAATAATAAATATGAAAATGTTATTTCCGCCTAAACATTTACTGGCAAATATATGCCTGCAGATAACTATAAATGTGACTTATGAACTAAACAACACAATGGCCTGAAGCATACTATAGCCTGAAGCCTTATCAAGTATAATCTTAAAGTAGAGTCCAGAAAATACAGAACATTTATATTTTACACGTTTTTCTAATGAAATATCTAGGCGTTTTTACATTTTGAGAATGAAAAGGTACGATTTATATTTACTATAAGTATTGCTGCCACAGAGAAAATGAAATATAAATGCATTTTTATATTTATTCAATAAGATAATGTGGCTCGCCAGCTTCATTCTGCTCTCAAGACTCTTTGAGCCTGTTCTTCATACCTCCACCCACAAATTATATTCAAAATTTCCGCAAGTTCATTGGCTATGCGAAACGCCTATCATCAGAGCTGACTTCATCGCTGACTCTCGTTAGCTAAAGTAGCTTGTCAGTCAGGCCATGAAGCTCCTATCGGCTTAAGTGAGGATTCATTGGAAAGCTTAGGCTTCAGCCTCCATTTTGAATACATGCTTACGTCTGTGCTTGAAAAGAGACGCGAGTTACAGCCAGGAACACGGCGATTTTGTTTCAGATCTCCAGCTGATATGATGCTCTGCAACACCTGTCAGTGGATATTCATGATGAAATCACATGTTTTGGACTATTATTTTTATATTTATTGCACATTTTTACAACGTAAGAAGACCGTTTTTGGTGGATTGTTATGGATATATGGATCATAAATGAGGCTTTATCCGTGAGTAGCCTGCATTTGCATATCGCTTATTTGCTGGTTGTTGCCTGTACAAATGCTGAACTGTGGGTGCCGCAGCTTGACGTGGTTAGGCTGGTTAGACGCACAAGAATCGGAGCTTTCCGTAGCACCGCTGCACTTGTATTTTCGAACTATAAATAGCGATATATCAAACACGTTGTCCGTGCACAGTACGTGCATGTCCTGTGCATGTCCAGAGTAAGGGAAGACCCTTTAAACTACAGGGGGTCTCGTCCTTTGTTCTAGCATCCACCGGAAAAAAATGGCTCCTTGTTTGATATCTGGGTATAAATGTCTCTGTGAGATGTCAGTCTTCACTGCATTCTTGACCAGACTCATAGCGACTCTGTAACGCTGCCTCTTCTCTGCACAGCGGACAAGAAGGGCCGGAGGCGTGCAATGCTCCTGAGGTGAAAAAAAGGCAGTTTTGGTGATGTGGTTGGCGTGGGACAGGAAAGAGAGGTCGGGGTCGAGGATGATGCCGAGGTTGCGGTCCTGGGTGAACGGGGTGACAATGGAGCCATCAATGTTCAGAGAGAAGGTCTGGGCGTAGCGGGGCAGGGAGTTAGCGCCATTCAGATTCATTGCAGTTGAGTTGAGGAAAATTCTAGGAGTTTATATAATATACTTTGCATTTCTAGTTCAATATTTTGTTATGCGAGTGTTTTAACATTTGCGGATACATTCTATTCTATATCTTCCATCATTTAAGGCCTGATATCATTATTTCGTTATATGAGTGTTTTAACGTTTGCAGATACATTCCATTCTGTCATAAGTATCCACTTGATATCATCATTTGTGTTGGAGTCATATCAAGTATTTTCAGCAGATTTTTTTCAGGACTTTCACATCAAATGCAGGTTGGAAATAATTATTTATTTACAGATACCTATTTACCAAAATGGCACATTTAAAAATCAAAAATCAATCTCACAAGGGTGCATATTAGGAAATCAGATTAAAGGTATTATTCTTCAGACCGCTCTGTTGGGTGTGAAGGTCGACTCACACGACTCCTTTATCCTGAGTCTTTCAACAAGTTGAATTCCCGTCTTTGAAATGAAGCTCTTGAAGAAAGACAATGTCACAGGATGTTTGTGAAATGTCCTATACTTTGTTTTTTGCACCTTTTTTTCCTCCATTAGTATTCCAGGTAAAAATGTTAAATTCATAAAGTAGAATTTCTGTATTTTTTCTTGGTCAAATTTCTCCTTTTAAGATAAATGTGAGGACACACTGCTGCTTCAAGGTGTCGCACTAGAACCCAACGACTCCCAAACTTTGACTTACAAATATTACTCCATCAACAATGTCATCCTAGTTTGATACTAAGCTTGTAGTAAATATAGAAATAAACATAAATAGGAACTAGGAACGTGGGTTGGTATAGTTTTATTTATTTTCAAAACAATCCGATGAAGTTCAGCTGCTAGAACGTTGTTTGTGTTTTGGGAGTTACTTCTCTGGTTTTACCAACTGTGGTGAGGTTTTTTTCAATCAATATTTTTATTTTGAATACCGTGGGCTTCTTTGAGTATTTGTTGTCTTCTAACGTCTTGTTGTGTTAACGTTGTTTCTTTAGGTCATGATCAGAAGGTCATGTTCTACATGATGATGTCGTCTTCTGGGACCAGATGCTGCTGTCTCACTAACATGTGCTCCGTAATGGATCGGTGAAGTGTCCTCATCCTAAACTCTTCTTTTATTAAGAGTGAACATTTGACATGAAGTTGTTGTCATACTTGTCTGTGTTGAATGAGGTAACTTTACATCAGTTAATGACGTTCTGTTTCATTGCACAACTTGATTTATAACCAGGAGCACACAGACTCTTGATTACGAAGAGGTCCATCTTTCCATCCATCCCATCTTTGTTGGTAGCTAAGCTAGCACGGCTAACTCTGATTTGTTTTCTTCAAGGAGCAACATGTCTGCATTCTTGTCTTGTGAAGTCAAACATGATTTATTTTAAATTTTAAAAAAATATATTAAAAAGAAGTGGAAAGGTGAAGAAAAGTAATGTGTAAAGTAATAAAGAAACATCGTGGGGATAAATATTCACAGACTCGATAATAAACAGAGGCATTAGACATATTAATGCAGACAATCTGGAAATTGGACGGAGCCATAGTCACTGGAAGTAACTGCGTGGCAGGTTAAAAAAGAGGGATCAGATGACGTAAGAATCGCCATGCGGCTCCGCGGGCCATCCACGTGCGGCAGTGTTAATTGTTTGTTGACATGTTGGTAAAAGGCACACCTGGGCACTTGATGCGGTAAATGTTGCTTGTGTGTAGGCTGAATGCACAGGTGTTTGATTGCATATGGAAAGCGTGTTGGCTGAAATGTGGCTTCTTCTGATGCCGATTGTTTCCGCACAAATTGTTAACTGTCAATCTTAATTTGCTTTATTTGTATTGATGTAAGCATCAGTAGCAGGACTCCTCGGGGGAAGAAGAGGAACGGATGAACTGATAAAAAAAACATGTGGCAGGTAAAGGGAGGATGATGGAAAGAGAAAAGATTTTTAATTTTTTTTGTATGAGCGCCTTTGTAATGAAAATGCCTTGATCTTTGTTCATCAATATCAGCAGAGGGCTGGGTGAGGCAGAGGTAACACAGTGGGAGACACCAACACATTTGTGTAACTACACCTGCAAAGGGCCCTCCATTGACCGCATCCTTCCTCAGCCCATAGGAGACAGAGGAGAGGGAATACATTATCCTCACAGAGGCTTCAGCTCTTCCCCTCTCTAATGGGAGCGTTCTCTTCCACTACCAAAGCTTCTCCCCTGGGGACGGTGATGCCCATGTGCACATATACAGCACCTTCCATTAAATTAGCTCAGGAGGAGAGAACACATTTGGTTAATTAGTTTTGCTCTGGTCCTCAGAGAACAGTTGCTCCATGTAGGAACTGGCTTAATGTTTCAGATGCTTCAATGATATTAGATGAAAACCAAATAAGAGTTGGGAGCGAAGAGCGAGGACAGTTTGGGTCCAGCAGGGGGCCGAGCCTGACATCTGCAGAGAATGAGGCGTGGATCCACAATCTGTTGTGTTCAATTACAACACGACTATGTATCTTATGAAGAACTCAACGTTATATCATATGTTTCAAATTCAGATTGGCCCAAAGCTCAACACTGCAAGCGAGCAGCACACAAACACACAAGGACAAATTGGTTTTCATCAGTCTGCCAGAACAGAAAAAACGTTTAAAGAAGTGAATCTTCATCGTCATTGTCATCGTCATCACAGAGAGTAATATGCTAATCAAAGTGTAATTTATATACATGTTGTGCCCATCACACTGATCAGCAGTGCGGGTCAGATCCAGGCCAGTCCTCTTAAGAATGAATTAAATCACGCCAGCCAACCCTCCAGGGACGTGGGCCGGGCTCTGCATGGTACCAACATCTGTATGTCACCATGCATTGTGCAGCGCAACATTTACATTGCTCCTTCGGCAACGCATGGAAGAACGCGTGGAAGGACGAGTGGAAGAACGTATGGAAGAAAGAAGGAAAGAGACACAACAACAGAGCGAACACTTGAACATACATTTTTCTGACCATCATTTACTGAGGGACGTTTTACTTGGAGGCCAGCGACGTCATCAAAAAATGTCTCCTTGGAGATTAATAAAGTACTTTTCATTCAGTACTTTTCATTCATTTCATTCATTCATCGTCAGCACAATTCAAAAAGCTCCCTTCAGAGCCAGAGAACGCCTTGTTCACTGTGTCCTCTGTCACACAAGTCTTCATGTGTAACATTGGTGAAGTGCCTTTTTGAAGGACCTTATCTCGACGTAGTGAATGGCTGTGCATGAGGATAAGAAGACCACCCTCTGAAAGCTCAAAGCTCCAGAACGTAACAAGCACCAGCTTAGTCTTGATCCTACTTAACCCCTCAAACCCAGATCCATAGTGTGGGACGAGTCCTCTCGACCACACCTTGACCCGAGGACAACGAGAGCTTAACATACAGGAATTCAACGGCAAAGGTGAGGTCAGTACCCTGAGACACATCATTGGTCCCAGTTCCTTTTTTGATTTGTATGCAAAATGTATTCACATTTCATTGTGATAGAGGAGTAATAGGAATATGTATCAGTAGCTTACTGATCCCAAACATTGAGCCGATTGTCTGGCCATGCCCTCTCTGCATCCAGCTCAAAGATATGACTTTATGGATCACATGCGTGAGCAGCGTGACACGTGTGATCCAGCTGTTGTATGATGAACCAAAGCAAGTGATCCAAAATACAAAGAACTCTCTGGATCTGCTCAGTGGCTCAAATCACATGACTTAATCGTGTTGATCATAAAACGAATAAAAAACAATGCGGAAAAAAAAAAAAAATGTATAAAAGAAAAGGGACTTGTCTTTTAGACTGCTGCTGCAGATCAACAATTTCTCATTGAATAAGTATAAAAATGCATTTATATTTCATTTTCTCTGTCAGCAATACTGATAGTTATTGCTGATAGTTTGATATGTGTATATATATATATATATATATATATATATATATATATATATATATATATATATATATATATATATATATATATATATATATGAACATTTTCAGTCTCAAAATGGAATAAACGCCTAGATATTTCATCAGAAAAACATATGTAAAATATTCATTTTCAGGATCTACTTATAGATTAGACTAGATAAGGCTTTAGGCTGTGGTCCCATTCTGTTTTTCAGTTCATAAGTCACATTTATAGTCATCTGCAGGCATCTTTTTACAAATAAATGTTCAGGTGGAAATTCAGCAGCTCTTAAAGTGATTTAGACTATTGAGGGGAAAAAGCTTCAGAGTTTTTTCTTTCAAAAGATACCAAGACCGTGAATTTACAGCTTGCAATTTACTTTGGATTTTATTTAGGGGTTTTCCTTCTACAAATGGTACTGGAAAAGGAATTTATTAGGGCTGGGCAGATTAACTTGGTAACGCAAGATTAATCTGGCAATCCTTTAACGGCGGTAACTATTTGATCATGCGTTAACTGCATTTTTTTATTTTTTTGCATTAAGAGGGGCTTATCGCTTGAAATCTCCCCAGACGGTGTAATTCAGACCTGGGCATCTTACGGCTCTCCCACGTGTGGTCAATCAAACATGAAAAATAAAAAAATTCAATGCACGCTATGAACGCATTACGGCGGCACTGCTTTTACTTTAAGGGCGCGCGCGCTTCCGCAGCCTCGCCTGCCAAGAAAGCACATATTGTTCTGTACCTTCTGTTCTCAACAAGCAGCGGTGCTGCAAAGAGCTCACAAGCGGTCAGTATACCTGCAGCCTCCGCGTCCAGATTGAAAGTTAATTGCGCAGTCGCAAAGCTCCTGACCCCACGTTCTGATCCACTATGGCAGGGAACTTTAAATCAGCATAACTTCTGGATCTGTACTCTTCTCTCAAAGGGGAGAACTCTCCACACATCACAAGATGTTCAGTGCACTTGTTCAAACCAGCTTTTCTCACTGAGGAAAAAAAACTGAACTGAAGAATATGATAAGCATTTATTGCTTTTGTATAAAGTGAATCAATTGCTGGTCTTTAACCTACATCTTTAGGTAAGCAACAGACTGAACGTGGACAAAAGAAGAAGTGGTTTGTCCCTCACAGGCACCCTTCCTACTGAACAGTACCTGTTCAGAAAAAAAAAAAAATCAGATTTATAAACTATATATGTATGTATGTTAACTTGCTGTTGCTCAGAGTGCCTGTTATATTGTTCTGATAATAGTACTTTGAAATAAAAGCGTGCAATACACTTTTTTACTCCATTATTGAATTTGGCGCATAATGAAAAATAATGTGATTAATCAGTTCATTTTTTTTTTACTTCGCCCAGCCCTAAAATATATATTACACTCTCTGCTTTTCTCTTTTTCACACCCACAATCGTTCACACAAATGTGTGTGTGAACACAAGGAGTCAACTGTACATTTAGTTATCAATGTTATACAGTGTAACAGACTGCAGCGTGACTGACAGGATGTGTGTGTGAGTGTGTGTGTGTGTGTGATATATATATATACATATATATATATATATATATATATATATATAGAGAGAGAGAGAGAGAGAGAGAGAGAGAGAGAGAGAGAGAGAGAGAGAGAGAGAGGGAGAGAGAGAGAGAGAACAAAGAAGGAACAGCAGGAGCTGTAAAGCTCTCGTGTGATTGGTTGCTCAGTATCGAAGAGGCGGGGGAGAGCGTTCCCAAAAAACAACCAATCGCTGCTATTGATAGAGATACTACTAAAATCCCATTGGCTCGCCTAACAAACAATTGACCAATTGAACTGCCGTGCCCAAATATGGATGTGTGTTAACCCGGTCACCATGGAATCACCCGGGGCTTTTCTTCAGTTCTTTGAACCTCTCGACTTCACTTCTCTTTTCCCTTCTCTCTGAGAGGAAATGAAGATAGAGCGTGCATACTAAGGAAGACATCATTTCAAAAGGTGCTCCTTATTTCAAGCTCAGTGGATTAAACGGCAGCATTCAATACATCAATATGGCACTTATTAACTTTACACGAATAGCAACCAAAAATACTGATACTGCTCCTACTATTCAAAAGTCGGCCCGCGGGCCATTTTTTTAATGGCCTGCAGAAGATTCTAAAAATATAATGAAAGTCAAGCAAATGTATATATATGTATATTTATATATATATATATATATATATATATATATATATATATATATATATATATATATATATATATATATATATATATATATATACACATATTAAGTAGACCAGAGGGCCACACATATTTTTCTGGTCGTGGCCCTTTGGTAAAGTTTGAGTTTGGTATTTTGATTTATTTTTGATTTAGCCCCACCAACAAACCTTTTAGAAAATATCTTTTATTTAATAACACATACATATTGTAGAATACCAGAATCCTTCAAAATGATCTAAAGGCGATCGAACTGTAACTGAAGGACTCATGTTGCAGAACAACACCACCATCACAGCCGAGAACAGAGGACTATGGGGTGGTCCTCTCCGGTGATGGCATGAGACCAGTCCTGCTGGAGCTGAAGGAGCCTAGCATTCAATGACAATAGCTTCCAAACCTTTGGTGCCAAATGTGAAGTTCTAGACAGCCCACATGACTCACATAGACTCACAAGGGGAAAACATACCAGTCTGGTGAATGGGGTTTGATCACAGCTTCAAGCTTTTAGTGGCTTGAGTAATGGAATCAGTGACAAGCTGCCGAGCTGATATCGCAGTGTGATGTGATTTAGTGAGCGACACAGAGAGCTTATGAAATACATCTTCAGTGAGAGGAAACATGTCTGCTTTCTGACAGTCCATTGATCAATGACCCATGACTGAAGATGACATGTTAGGTTGACGCATCGAAGCCGCCAAAGGCATCAAAAGTCAGCTGATGTGACGTTCAAAAGTAAATATGTACAGTGCTAAACATTGGTGCTAAACCCGATTTCTAATGTATGCATGTTGAAGCGTGGCTTCAATGCAGAGGTCGAGTGCATGTTTAGGGCGATTCCAATAAAGCTGACATGTCTTTCATTCACATCCCACACTTTTATTACATACACCATTTTTAATGAAATACTCAATAGTCAGTCCTGCAGTGCTTCAGCACTCGCCTAGCAGCACGAGTGCCTGCTGGCCTCCAGCCCCACAACCATGTCCAGGACAAGGAGATAAAGAAAATGTTAATCTTCAGTGAGCTAAAGTGCAGTTGTGTGACCCGTCGTGCTGAACTTGTTCACACTGATGCAAATCCAGATGCTTCTAACATGGAACATTAATGTCTCACATGAATGACTTGTATGTGTTTTGCTCTTTATAGATATTGAATAAGAATCCCTGTGTAACTCTTTTATATTCACTTGGTTAGACTGATCTTAACTTAAAGTTAACATTTGCTGTTGAACCCCTCTTTACTGAAGCATCTGGATGGACTCGCTAGCTTTTGCTTCTTTCTTGTGCGATGCTATGTGACGCAAGTTGAAATGAACATATCATGAATATAACAAAAAAGTAAAGTTATTGGAACAGGCTGCATTTAAAAAAGGAAGCGTTCTCTGGTCACAGGGTCGCTGCTGCGAGCGGAGGACCGCTTACAGCGTCAGTCGGTCAGCTAGCATTGTGGCAGCCTTCATAAAGCAGGAGCACAGGGCAGGGGCATGAGGAGCACACGGAGCACAAAGAACACAAGGAGCACAAGGCAGAAGCGCTGGCTGCCGTAAATCAACATCGAGTCCATTTGTACGTCTCAATCGCAGACTGTGATGCATATAAATAACCTGCATGGCCCATTACGCCCATTAGACGCTGACAGACACACACCAGGTTACATGTCCATACACACGCGCTCTGTGAGAGCGACGCACACACACACACACGCTCTGAGAGCGACGCAAACACACACACACACACACACGCTCTGAGAGCGTCGCACTCTGACGACTCAGAGCGTTGTCACACTGAATTACCTGCATGTCAAACTGGAACAGAGAAATTGTCGGGAGAGCAAAGCAAATTGACTCAGCTGATCTGTTGTTGTAGTACAGACAGGAAACACGTGCATAGACACGCACAAACAAACACACACACACACACACACACACACACACACACACACACACACACACACACACACATGCTTATTGTTCAGGACTCAAATAAGGAGCTTTGCCTACAAAACTGCAGTTATATTCTTTGCAGTTAAAAGTTTTGAAAAAATATTGTGCAAAACATTTTTTTAATAAAGTTTGGAAGGTTTTGGAAGGTAAATGCAATGCAGATGACCTTTAAATGTTTCATTCTTGATTAATATGTTTGGGTTTTCATACTTTAGAAATGATGTATTCCCCAATTTTGAATGAAGAATTCAGTACTTATGATTAACAAGATCATTTGTAGAGTGTTAGTAAATAATAAGAAATGCTGCAGTTCATAATTAATTCAGTAGTTACTCGTCGTTAGTTAAGTATGTTGTGTAAGCTTATGTAAAATTAGGAGTATCTATACTTTACAAAGCATCTATGAGCAGAGCCTCAAAGCTAACAGAAGTCTCAGTTATCTTCTCAAAAGAAAAGGGAAATAGACACGACACAAAGTGATAAAAAACATTAATATGATGGCGCTGGGGAGCCATGCCTGTCAGTGGCACGGGTGTTTCTTAGTTTGTTGGCACATAGGTACACATTATTGATTATGCTAGCTATGGCTAGCTCGCTAACCATTTTTTCCGCTAGCTCGTTAGCATGCTAGCTAGCCAGATCGCAAGGTCGTCACTGATCCAGAGACCGACACGTGCCACCTCAGTTGTTAAGTAGACCAATCCAGCAAGCTGAGAAACATGCTAATGAAACATGACTCGGACATGTTTTTTTCAGGAATTGACCCGGCTTAGAGCATAAACATGTGTTCCACGTTGATGATCGAGACGTCGAGATGTCAAGCTGAAACGTCGAGAGGAAGCCGGTTGCTAATTTGTGTTTACGCACATGATGTGCAGAGACGCTAACTAATCCCATGAAGTCTGAATATGCCTGTTCGTCAATATTTGTATACAGGATATGTTGATCTGTTGGCAGGTTGTTCAGGCAGTTACATGCCCAGTGCATGCTGGGATTTATGCTCCACCCACCTTCCCCAGCACTTACGATAAATGACTGATGTCTGTAACCCAACAGAGGCATCCGGAAATCAAGAGACCTATTTTTAAGACAGAAATTGAAATTATTTCTACATTTTTAGGAGAAAAAGTAAACCTCCACCAGCTATGCAGCACACGTTTGAAATCACAAACCCACTCACAACTGCTCTTATTCTCTTCTAGACCCGGATTTTAAAAGCCTAAAATAAGTAGAAGCTACATTTTATCAGTTGTCACCACCTTTCAGCACTCTTTTCTCCCTTTCTGTTCCTCCCTCTCGTCTTCTCTTTAGCGTGTCCAATGAAGCAGAAACATGTGTCATCAGAGAGGACGTTGTGGGTGTGCTTTTTTCTGGCCCCGCCCCCTAATAACACCACACCATTTGAGACTTTACAGTTTAATTTAAGCAACCTCTAATGTTTAATTTCTACAATACTGGACTTCACTGCCAACATAAATACCAGGCTGGTGCTAATGTGCCATTGTCTTATTTGAAATCTTCAGCTTTATTTTTTTTAAAACCATTTTTCAGCCAATAAACTAATCTGCACTCTGCAAATTAACATAAAATTGACAGGATAGTGAGTGGAGTTAATTATTGCATGAAGCTTGTTTAGTTACCTGCAATTACCTTCATATTTAT
>NW_027175998.1:1065000-1152500 GCF_023055335.1 Clinocottus analis | reverse complement strand
GCCCATTGTGGGTCCTCAACAGGTTCTACGCTGAGGATTCATGAAACAGACCTTACTTAGTTTGAGGGATTCACTTTTTTTCTTCTTTTTTTTTATTCTACATCAAAATAATTGACTATAGAATTTTATCATTATTGCTGTTTTTGAAGCTGTTTTAAAATATGTTTTGCCTTGAAAAACTCCTGTAGTTTCCACTGTATTAATGAAGTGGAAGCATGAGCATCACCCACACTGCCACTGCATCTCCTCCCTCCCACCAGCTCTGCTGCTGCCACATTAGCATCACATTGAGATTAGTGCTAACCTGTCATCATAAGACCAATATTAATATAGAACATTGACAGGGCAGTACTGAAAACACAGGCATCTGGGAGGCCTGCATACAC
Organism: Clinocottus analis; assembly: GCF_023055335.1. Taxonomy (NCBI): domain Eukaryota; kingdom Metazoa; phylum Chordata; class Actinopteri; order Perciformes; family Cottidae; genus Clinocottus; species Clinocottus analis. The sequence goes on along the minus strand of NW_027175998.1, from coordinate 1,152,114 downwards.
AATAAAACATGAGTTTCGGGAAACAAGAAACCTGATCTGACACTGTGTAGAATCTGATGAGGGAGAAAGGCAGAGAGAAGGAGATGGCGTGGAAGAAGCAGAAAAAGACAACAAAGGTCACAGAGGCTGAACATGGCGGGGATGAGGCCTCTAGGTGTCTGGTGTTTAGTTCTGTCGCCCAGTGAAGACAGGAGTAGAGATGCTGAGGGAGGAATAACCACAGAGCAGCTTCTGCTTCATCAACTGACAGCTGATGTTGAGACGAGGCGCCGCAGAATCAGTCCACATGGAAGTTAAAGGTTGTGTTCTTGCTCTGCAGGTTCAGTTTTTAGAGGGCAGAATATGGAATGAAAAGTTGTTAAATCACAAACATGTCTCATATCGACACAACCTAGGCTTTCAAGATTAAAAAGATTGTAAATTAAGACTAATTGTTTCTCAGAGGTATAAAGGGGCGAATATTTAGAAAGAGACAAAGAGAAAGAATATAAAGACCCTCATGCCTAATTGACCAAGACGGCTTTAATAAAGCAACGTTAACATTACATTTCATTTAGCTGAGGCTTTTATCCAAAGAGACCTACAATAAGGGCATCCAGCCATGAGAACAAACTCAGAACAACAAGAATCAGGAAAGTGCAATTTCTTCAATAAAGTTAAACTACAAAGTGCTATCAATAAGAGACATTTAAGAGCTACTAAAGTGTTGTTACTGCACCGTAAGGGGTGACTGTTTCACAATATCATCCACGAGCCTGAAACAACGATCTATGGGATCATCCATCATTCATAAATTACAGAACGTGGCACAATCAGAGAACTCCACGTAGTTTGAATGTGTGATTGATTTTCTCGATTCCTCTGAGTTAGCGTGTCTCTCTCGTAGACTGTGAGCGTCAACATCTGCACGATGGAAAGAGGACCCATGCTTTGTTTACAGTGATCATAAGAAACATCTATCTACGCACCATATCAGAATCATGAACAGCATCGCAACTACACACACACACACACACACACACACACAAACCGATCTTCTGGTTGAAGGACGACACAGGGACACAAGGACTGCAGAGCAATGGAAGCAAAGCCCCCCGAAAACACAGGGAACACTGGTGAGTTATTGGATTGACGTTAATGTTTGTAAAATGCCAGTTGAGCATACGCTCTATGATTCATGGAGATCTCTGACCCCTTCAGCTCCTCAGTGCAGCCATGTTCTCTCCAGGGCTCTGAACACGAAGGAGAAATGATGAGCTGGAGGACAGCAGACGTGCTGCTGACTTCATTACATCGTTGCTACACTGCATCCAGGATATGTCATCCATCTCAATAAATCACTCTATGACTGAGGAGCTTCCTATGAATAGGAATAAAGTCCTGTGTGCGTTCCCATAATGTTTCTTTATGCCTCTCCAAGAAGTTTTGTTGCCTGAATATGACTAAAGCATTTTGTTTTATTTTTGTGTTACCTTGTTTTTCATGTATAATATTACAGTTTAAAAGTATGAGGTTAATCCAGGAGATACATAAATAAATAATTGATACATAGTTGAGAAAGCAGTTTAGTTACATGGGAAAGTCACGTTATAGGACACAGGGTGATTATGTGAGAGAGCCTTTTGGTTTAAAGACACACAATCTTCTGATTAAAATGTCTTTGTTATCTCCGAGCTCAGGTAGACGTGTAGAAAAAAGTGACCCTGTTTATGATCAATCAACATAGCAGTTATTTAAATTATGTCACAACGTTTCACTTAGCTGAAGCTTTTATCGAAAGAGACTTATAATAAGTGCATTCAACCGTCAGTACAAACTCAGAACAACAAGAATCAAGAAAGTACAATTTCTTCGTATTCCTAAGTTAAAATTACTATCAGTAAGAGCCTCTGATCCTATGCTTGTAAGACAGACATGCAAACCATTGATTCACAGTTGCAATTGATGTTAGCACTATTATTATTGTATTGGAAGTCGTTAAAAATGGATTACGTCATGAACGTGGCGTCACAAACGCGTCACATAGTGAGGGAATCTGCAGAGGAGAGCCCAGGCAGATAAACAATGGGCTGATGTCTGAATTTTTGGTCTTTATGTTTCTAGTTAATTGTTAAAAGACCTTAAAATAGGGTTTATCATCCAAAAACCTTCACCAATGATTTAAACATAGAGAAATATTGTTCATATTTAGGCGTTTTTATGCTGTGATTTTACTGGTCCGGCTTACTTGAGATCAAAATGGGCAGCATGTGGCCCCTTCACTAAGATGAGTTTGACACCCCTGATCTAGATTCACTAGCTCTTGGAGCCAAAGGCCTAAGGAGCTTTATTACGGGGCAGAAATGACAAAATTCTCAGTTGGAAAAAAAACAATCAAATTCTCTTCCAAATTTTAATTCCAAATAATTAAATCAGCATTTTACCCCATTGAGAGTGTCAATAGAGCAGCAAACAAGTATTTGCTAAACAAAGATAAAGCAAATTAATAATATAGACACTGTCTCTCCATCAGAGCTTCTCCGTGCTTTGTTCACGTAAACTGGACGGCCACTAATGCCTTAAGTGCACGTGAGTGTGCCCTATTGCTGGTGACAGTTGATACCTCTGTTAGCGCTGTTAGCGCTGTTAGCACTGTTAGCGTTGTTAGCGCTGTTGCAGCAAAACTTGTTTAAAGTTGAATTTTCCATCCATAATTTAAGTTTGATATGGGATCTTCTGGGGGCTTTAGACCGTTTATTAGCTGCATAGTGTATATTAAGAATAGAAAATAGAGGGGAGGAAAGAAAGGAAGGAAGGAAGCGAACCGAAGTGCTGCTGAGCTGACTGAATATATGTGATGTGGATGTGATGAACACCTCTGGCCTCTCCTGTAATCAGTCATTCTGCCCTGACAGACTAAATTCGTCCATTTACTTGAAGAAGGGGATAAGAGAGCGTGAATAGAGATGGATGGATGTTAGAAAGAAAGACAGTCAGCTATAAAAGGAAGCACTGAAAGGCAGGCCACCAAGGGAAGAAAGGCGAACAATGCTGATGTTGAGAGTTATGTGTAGGAGTCAGGCCGATGAAGACAAAGAGGGACTGTAAACACCCGTCTTGACTCATCCAGGCTGCGCTTCCTTTGGCCAGGCAGCGAGGTGATGAGCTCTGATGAACATCCACCTGAGTGACATGTCGTAGGTCACTAACTCTTAAACAAAGTTTTAGAAGGTTCCTTCTCAGCTACAGAACGTCTCACACATCTGGGCAGGTGGCCGAGGACGGTGATATTTATAATGCATGATAGCAGATTGTCAAACTACCATTTCAATGGCAAACATGTACTTTCATATATCATATATACATCTTGTCTTATCCTATCCTATCTAATCTTATCTTATCCCATCTTGTCTAATCGTAACTTATCTTATCCTATCTAATCTTATCTTATCTCACCAAGGTACTGAAGAGTCTGGACACATGGGCCCGTAGAAGTGGGTTCTTTAACAGTGTAATGACCATAAAATGAGTTCATTGACATAGCGACTAAAAACATTCTGTATTCATTTGCTACACTACACAGCTAAGGACGAGAATGAAATAACTACTTCTGAATTCATTGTTTCATCCAGATGCTGTGTGTGTGTGTGTGAGTGTACGTGAGTGTATGTGTGTGTGTGTCTGTGAGTATACGTATGTGTCTGTGTGTGTGTGTGTGTGTGCGTGGGTGTGTGTGCGTGTGTGTGTGTGTGTTTGTGTGTGTGAGTATACGTATGTGTGTGTGTGGGTGTATGTGGGTGTGCATGGGTGTGTGTGTGAGTATACGCGCGTGTGTGTGTGAGTGTGTTGAGTTTGTTGAGTTTGGAGTTTGGAAAGCGTTAACTGTTCCGCTCTGTAAACTAGGCTGAACACTGTGTTTCACAATCCAGACCTTATCAGACAGACGGACAGATTATGACATCATCAAAGGAGGATTTATTCAATTCCACTTAGCGCATAAGCTAATACACATGTAAACAGACACACTCAATATTGACTGACACACACAATAATGCATAATATCACTGCTTTCTGCGAGGTTGTCTAAACACACACACACACACACACACACACACACACACACACACACACACACACACACACACACACACACACACACACACAAACACAACATCATGAAGTGCTTCTGAAACCAGGTCTAATATCTTGGGGTGAGTTTATGATATTTGAGGTGTTCAACGTGGGCTTTGTTGTTGGCATCATCTAAAGCTCACTCGTTGCTTTGTTTTGTTTGTCTTCATGAATTTTATGAAAAACATCCGTCAACATAAGTTTGCATTAGGCTGGTCTGTTCCCGGTGCTTCACTCTGATGTGTGTGCACATCTTCTCTTCATACCGTGTAACACGGCTGACCAAGAGAAATATTTTATTCCTAAACAGGTTCCGACTGTACTGTACTGTGCATTGGTACATCTACTGACACATCATATGATGGAAACGCCAATAACAATTATGAGAGATGGTTATGACTGCTTGATGGAAACAAATTGCCCTCAATGCACATAGTGCATCCTGATGCAATAGACTATAACACCAGCAGCTCTTATGAATAGAGCATAGAATAATACAAGTAAGATTCATTTACATTAATACTAAATGAACAATATTTGTGATCTTAATATATTTACAGTATTATTGATAAATTACCAATATTTATGAATAATAATCAATATTTGAAATGGATATGTAAATCATGGAGAAGCAGTAGCTCAAAAAACTAATTATGATGACTATTGGAAGTAATGAATCACATTATACAAAACAACATGTGGGGCCAGGTTGCTTATTCTATTCAGGGCCGGGGGCGCTGGAGCCGACCTGGGCCCTATTCCACGTACATGGTTCAACAAAGCCGATCAAACCTCCTATTATCCAGCTTAACCTAACGAGATGATTGACTACAGGATATGTTGGTTCCACGAAGGTGCATCCTTCCTCAAGCGGTTTTGTTCATTCTAACCAGACGTCAGTCCTCAGCATAACTGCGCGTGCTCGCTAAAAAAACGCCAAATTCATGATGTTGTCTTTCTAAAATGACAGTTAAACTCAGAGAAAGAGCATCTCTTTTCTCTGCTGACGAGCAGAAGATGATCATGATTATATTTATGTAAATGTGCCTGCTGGCAGTAGTATACAAATCAATATAGACACACATAGGTCACATGACTATACACATACTGCATGATGCATACGTGCATACAATATATATATATAGTATATATACACAGTATATATATATATATATATATATATATATATATATATATATATATATATATATATATATATATATATACTATACACATAGTGCACATATATATATATATATATATATATATATATATATATATATATATATATATATATATATATATGTGCACTATGTGTATAGTCATGTGACCTATGTGTGTGTAGATTACCATATTACCATCACTATGTATACATAATTCATTTTTAGAAGATCAATCAGTTGAAGCAGGGATAAGTATTCTTATCATGATTCAAGTGAGACCAAACTGAGACCAGCTATTCTTAGAGGACAGTTAATGAACTATCCACAAATAAAGCATTATATAGCATGATAAAACTGAAACAGACATTCTATGATGAAGGAGAAAGGGCAGGGAAATTTTTGGCCTGGCGGTTAAAGTCAATGCAGAATGAAAGATCAATTTTAAAAATTGAATCGGAGAAAGGGACAACAATTATTAACCCTCAAGAAATAAATAGCACTTTCCAAACATATTATTCCAAATTGTACACGTCAGAAAGTCCAGCTACATCTCACACACTGCAAAGCTTCTTAAGTCAGATAGAAATACCGTTCCTTGGGGAGAGCGCAAAACAGGAACTTAACTCACCAATTGTAATATAGGAATTGTCAGAGGCCATAGGCAGTATGAAAGGAGATAGAGCTCCAGGACCCGATGGTGTACCTATCGAAATCTAAGTTTCTTAAGCGCTAAATAAACGTCATGAGCAGCACGACATGCAGCGGCTTTCACCATGTTCTCCGCATCACGGACACAAACATGTACCACTCGCAAAAAAGCGAGTGGTACATGTTTGTGTCCGCGTTGTGTTGCGCTTCTTTTTTTACACAATCCTTCTGTGAGCCAGGCTGCATATACTGTATGTATTGTGTACATTATGTAAGACTGACAACGCTCGGCTGCGCCGGTGTTCAATGTACGGCTCCAGAAAGTCTCGTAAATAAATAATTCCTTGTCGGCAGAATCGATAGCGCTGATATGAAGTCATCATGATGTGAGAACGGATCTTGGTGATCTGGAAGAACTGTCTCCCTATAAAACTAACATCGCTCCCTCATGAATGAGGAAGGGAGCTGCTTTTTGTCGGGTGGGAGTGGCCAGCTTATCCAGTGAACTTTCACTAAACCTGCTCCGGACCAGGGGGATTTCACTGTGTTGCTTTGGTGATTGATCTAAACTGAACCGAAAAGCACGTATCAGAAAACCACGTAGGAGATAATCCACGCTGACGAGGAGAACGTGGAGGGAACCCACGCTGACAGGGGCAGAACGTGGAGAGAACCCACGCTGACAAGGAGAACGTGGAGGGAACCCACGCTGACAAGGAGAACGTGGAGGAAACCCACGCTGCTTGGCCACCCGAGGCCAAAATCTCCACAGCTCGCTGTTAGCTCACAACCTAACTAGCGCTCCCTGTTAGCTCACAAGCTAACTCGCGCTCGCTGTTAAACAGCTGAGGCACAGAAATCGCAGGTAGAAAGTACACAGCTCTCCATTAGTGTCAATATGATATAGTTCAAAGTGTGTTCCTTCTGTCTTCACTGGAAGTTAAGCTTTATTCAACAAAAACACATTCTCAGAACGTAGTGGACTGCTTGTGTCATGTGACAAAAGTCTTACTTAAGACTGTGAATCCTGTCAAACTGTTATTTATCTGTCAATCATCTTCATAATAACCAATCATAACCAATGGACCTGACCCCCATTTCCATTAACGGTCCTTCAAGTGACAACAGTCTCTTGCTGCACAGTGGTGTCTGGGTGATGGAACCTGCATGACAAGAAGAAGCAGGACGACTGATAAGTGAAGCCTTACAGCAAGATTACCTGGAAGAGAAAGCAGTTTTACTTCCAGTGGTTGTTTTTTTCTTCAGTTTTCTGAATTTAAAACTGCACAAATTAACAAAACAAATTCTTATGTGTCATCTAAAAGAGGTCAAAGCAATATGTATTTTTTGAGCCTTCAGTTCTCCTCTTTAGCCTCTTTAGCTCTATGTTTTAGTTGCTTGGACGCTTCCAGCATCAGCGCTTTTTCCAAGTAAAAACTTAGTTGAGATGTGTAAAGTTACATGAAAAACAAAGAGGTTAAATGTTTGACTTTAATCTCAAACAATTTCTGAATTTTTACTGTATGTTTTCGGAGAATATTTTTTTGGGGAATATTATCCACCTCCCCCGGCTCTGTAATTTCTCCTTTGTCTTCTTTTTCAACCTTCTAAGGCCCTTTTGCACAGTTGCGTAGCAGAATAGACATAAAGGGAGTCAAAAGAGAGTGAATACTAAAGTTTTCATCTGGTGGACACAAACACAAATCAAAGGAATGCTGAAGGCGTCAATAGGAAAAGTTTGGTATAGCCAGAACAACTCTAGGGGATCGCTCACAGCATAAATCTTGTTTCCTTTTCAGCTGTTCTAATGCTGAAGGATGAAGGATGCCCCTTGTTAATCAGACATGTTGAAACATGTACTCATGTCTTGTATTATCCCGTTCCTTCTCGGCCTGATGGGCTTCTTAAAATGCTCTTAGCTTTCTGCCAATTGGCAACCTGATAATCTGTGATCATTTCTCTGAGTGTCTCCAGTTAAGACAGTGGTTCTCAAACTGTGGGACGCGACCCTCTAATGGGGCGCGGCAGTGTTACAGGTGGGGCGCGGGGGGAGATGCAGATTATTTTTTTAAGAATCCTTTCATAATCCCACAGTGGGGGAATTATTCTCTGCATTTTACCCATCCTTAGTAATTAAGGAGCTTTGTGCTGCTGTGAAGCACTGGGGCTTGAGTGTCTTGCTCAAGGACACATCAACATGAAACTATGAGGAAAAAACAGGAATCCAACCGGCTTTCGTGGTAATTATTTTTTGCACACATATAACTTTATTTGCATTGTTTTAACAAAGTGATTGCTCATGTTATTAGTTTTTGGCAGATGAAGCAATCTGGTTTACTTGAAAGGGATTTCAATTTTCTTTAATCTATTAATTAAAAAAGCACGGATGGAGGAGTCTCAAAAAGTTGGACCATTTTGTTTCAATGTTGTTGAGGCAGTGGGGCCCGAACATTCTTCTTTCAAAGAGGGGCGTGACAGAAAAAGTTTGAGAACCACTGAGTTAAGATGCTGTAAAATGGGCTTTACCGTCGTGCTGGTATAAGGATGCTTTATGAGAACGCTTTGATGATAGACGATGCAAAATACAACAATGTTGAGAGTCGAGGTATTTTGAGAACTTTGGTGGGAATTAGGAAGGTTACATGACCATCATCTCCTTCCAGTCCTTCCAGTCCCTCCCCCATGTCAGCATCCGGTTTCCTGTTCAAACGTCGAGAGGTAGATTATCTCCACATGCCGTTGTCTCTTAAGCCGTCCCGTTCCGCTCATGCAGCCTTCTGTCTATCGGCACTACAGAAGCCGCTGTAAGGATTCTCATCATGTTTGCTATCGGATGAGAAATAAGTAAAGACTCACTACACAATATGAAAAAAGAATTAAGACTTACTACACAATATAAGAAACAGCTGTGATAACATGAGTCCATATTGCAATGACAATGACAATATGACTGAATTGTGCATATAAACAATGCATTTCACACAACAGCCAGGTTGTCTGTCACATCAGAACCGATGTGAAATTAAAGTTTTTAAATATTGGTTAAATGCTGTTTCTAGATCAGCAGTCATGAAGTTTACTAGCAAAGCAATATGTCGAGAAGGAAAAATCCCTGCCCAGCGAGATAGAAATATCATCTGGTGGTTAATAAACACAATGTATTGGTCCTCACTAGTCAGGACTGTTGAAGGTTTTTGTACTTTCCACATTGCCATCCGCACCATGGTTTGACACCGACATCGTGCTGCAGGACCCAACACGCAACAATTTGTTATAAGATGGTGTATTGTCTCAATCATACCATGTTTAAATCATATAGAGATATCAGAGCTGTCAACTTTTAGAAAAACCTTGGCCTGTCCAAACAGACAGTCGCGGACACAGTCCCGCAACTGTCTGTTTGGGGTAAACAGGATGTCTATGCAGCGAATAGGTTTACAGATGCGCTCTTCAGCGCCATCTATCGTCGGGAAGTTTGAAGAGGAACGAACGCGCCCCAGACTTTTTTTTTTGTCGTGAGATATTGGTTGTGTGGCGTGTGAGCGTGTGAAAACATGAAAAAGCGTGTGTCACACGGCGAAAGTGTGAGAGTTGGTAGCTCTGAGCTATCATGATACACAATTGCATTGTCTAAACTGATCACAATGTCTATATAAACTCAAATTTCAATATTAACAGATTATTTATTTATTAATTAAATAAGAAATATAATATGTAAAGTATAGAGTAAAAAAAACATGTGATTATTACATAACACAAATGTTTTACATGTACAGGAAACATGCTAAACATGCTAGATGTATCATTAGTGGTGTAAAACATAACCTATATTGCAATAGAAGGTTTGGGCCACACCTGCAATCTTTACCTCTAAAGGAATCAGTCAGAGAACTGATTGGCTTCCACGTTTCTGCTGGAAAAGTTACTGTCATTTACGGCACTGGCAAATAAGGTGAAATGACCCGAAAACCAGAAAAAAAACAAAAAAAGGACGAGACGCATTTTTATTGAATGAATCTTAAAATGGTAGAAAAAAGAAGCAGCTTCATTTTTTTTTAAAATTTTCACAGTTCCTCAAAAGGATGAAATGGTGCATTTGTTAGGGATTACTTTAGCTGAGGCTCAGTGGTGAGCAGGCTCGTCCTTCATCTTGAGCATCAGCAGTTCAATCCCCAACAGTTCAATCAATCCCGGCTCCGCTAGTCCATGTTGATGTGTGTGTAGGGTCAAAATAAACTACAGTGATTATGGTAGTGAAGGAACATGTCACCTGGAGCAGTGAAGCTCATTCATCACATGGCTCCCGTAGCTGCGTGTATATAAATGGTTGACAATCCTGATGTGGTGCCTGCATGGTAGCTCCTCCCATTAGTGTGTGAATGGATGAACGATGTCATGTAGTGTTAAAGAGCTTTCAGTTTTTAGAAGTACGGGTCTATTGCCATTTACCATTTACACACACACACACACACACACACACACACACACACACACACACACACACACACACACACACACACACAGGGTAATGTTTAGTGTTGGTTAAGAAGCAAAAGATAAGTGTCTTACTTTCAGGACAGGGTTTTTTAGAGACCAGAAGTTACATTTATTTTAATTTGTGCAACCCCGTTTTTTTAAATATGGGGAAATCTTAAAATACTTCCCGAGAAAAAAAAATCATAAAACGCTTGAAGCAATGTCAACTCCACATGAAGGTAAACTCCAGGAAGTGAGCCCTCTCTTTGTCCAAGCCCCTCCCTTAATGTGAAATAGTGATCAGTGCTTAAACTGCTCCTGCCAAAACCTGCTTTATCTTCAAAGACGCTCCTCCAAGTTTGATCACTTCCTGATGAAAACTCATGTTTTCACACTGTATCAGGCCTGTACATTAGATTAGAACTTCCACTGTGATCAAATAAACAATGAATAACAACAAATGTGGTGAAATCAACTGGAAATGTACTGTTCATGAACAGCTGTGAGTGGCTCCTGGCAGTAAGCAAGTAGCATGTGTGTGTGTGTGTGTGTGTGTGTGTGTGTATGTGTGCGCGCTGTCACACTGAGAAGCAGCAGGCAAATATTACACACTGAGAAGTAAATATTCACTTAGAGATAACATCATAAGCACCTTCCTCTCTTTCTCTCTGGCTCGTCCCTCTCCTTCTCTTGGGATAAATATATAAATGTTCATATCAATCTCTCTCTGGTTGTAGGTATACTTCGCTGACCACACACCTCTCTTTATCTACAAGAAACAGCCTGCAGTGAGTGTGTGTGTGTGTGTTTGTGTGTGTGTGAGTGTGTGTATGTGTGCGCGCGCACGTGTGCGTGCGTGTGTGTGTGTGGCAGAAGCAGTGGATTTTGGACAGTGGGCTTTTTCTTCCACAAGATTAATCTGTTACACACACACACATTAAACGGTGCTGAAGGTGTGTATTGTGGTGCTTACACCTCACACAGGTTAAGAGAGGTGTCTTAAAAAGCAAACAGATCTTTATCAAGAGCATTTAAAGGAGACACTTTGGCTATTTATGGACTGAAGAATCACACCAACTGAATCTGTGGAGATGTAAAGGTCATTATACCTTCATATAATACCTTTATGTGATTATACCTTCATGTGATTATACCTTTATGTGATTGTACCTTCATATTATACCATCCATCTATCCATTTTCAGCCGCTTATCCGGGGTCGGGATGCGATGGCAGCACGCCTAGCAGACTGACCCAGGCTTCCCTCTTCCCCACAACATTTTCAAGCTCATTCTGAGGGACGCTGAGACGTTCCCAGGCCAGGCGGGAGATATAATCCCTCCAGCGTGTTCTGGGTCTTTCCTGGGGCCTCTTCTCAGTTGGACGTGCCTGGAAAACCTTTAATAGGAGCGGTCCATGAGGCATCCGAATTAGATGCCTGAACCACCTCAGCTGACTCCTTTTGATACAAAAAAGTAGCGGCTCAATTCCAAGCTCCCTCCTGATGTCCGAGCTTCTTTCCCTATCTCTACGGCTGAACCTGGCCATCCTATGAAGGAAGCTCATTTTGGCCGCTTGTATCCGCGACCTCGTTCTTTCGGTCACGACCCAGAGTTCGTGACCATAGTTGATGGTTGAAACGTAGATCGACCAGTAAATGGAGAGCTTCGCCTTCGGACTCAGCTCCCTCTTCACCAAGCCGGTACAGTGCCTGTTTTACTGCTTCAGCCGCACCAATCTGCCTGTTGATCTCCCGCTCCACCTTACCCTCACTCATGAACAAGACTCCAAGATACTTGAACTACTTTGCTTGGGGCGGGCATTTTGTACCTACCTGGAGGGAACAATTCACCATTTTCCGGCAGAGCACCATGGTCTCAGATTTGGAGGCACTAAAGGCTGAATTCTACTTCTGCAACTCCAAATCCGGCTGGCCACGCAGTCGGATTGACGGAATCGTTTTGATTTTTAGTTCCCCTGCGTTTTCCATATGCCAGAACAGTAGGTGGCGCAACGACCGTTTAAGAGTCGACCTGCACACCAACGTTCACCGATATCTCCCTCCAGGAATTCACCTCCATCTGCGTGTCTTTATACTCTGCCAGACGGGTTTTATAAATGCTCATATTTGTGGACCTCTTCAGCCAAATGTTCTTCAACAGGATCCATTGTTTGTGTTTCTGCTGTGGCTTTTAAAAACAGCGGTATTACGGTATGAAACGGAAAATGGCCGATTTGACCAAGCAAGGTCGGCCATGTGTGTCTTGCGTGCTTGCGTCTCTGCGTAAAACCCAAGTATAAATCAGCCTTAACCCTCATCCCTGCCACTTCACACTTGGCTGCAAACCGCCCCAGTGAGTGCTGAAGGTCACTGTCCGAGGAGGCAAACAGAATCACATCATCTGCAAACAGCAAAGAGGCGATCCCGAGGCCCCCAAACAGGATTTCCTCTGGCCCCTTGCTGCGCCTAGGAATCCTGTCCGTGAAAGTCCCGAAGAGGACCGGTGATAAAGGGCAGCCCTGGCGGAGGCCAACACCCATCAGGAACGTGTCTGACTTATTACCGAGGATACAAACGTAACTCCTACTACAGGCGTACAGAGAAACCAGATAGCCCGTGCCAACGGGTCCGGCACCCCATACTCCCGCAGCACCCCCCACAAAAAACCCCAAGGGACCCTGTCGAAAGCCTTCTCCAAATCCACAAAGCACATGTAGACTGGTTGGGCAAACTCCCAGGACCTCTCCAGTAGCCTTGCAAGGGTAAGGAGCTGATCCACTGTTCCACGGCCGGGACGGAATCTGCACTGCTCTTCTTGAATCCGAGGTTCGACAAGCGGTCAGAGCCTCCTTTCCAGCACCCTGGCATAACCTCCCCCGGGAGGCTGAGAAGTGTTATACCACGATAGTTCGAGCACACTCTTCCGACCCCCCTTGGGTGCACCCACCCCAAAGTCTACCCGTCAGCTGCTTCAAGAGACGCCTGGGCCAATCAGGCCCGAAAGGCCTCATTCTTCAGCTTGACGGCTTCCGTCACCCCCGGTATCCACCACCGGGTTGCCGCAGCAACAGGCACCAACGACCTTCCAACCACAGCTCCGAATTCCATGTCCCCAACCTCCCTCAGAATGTGTGAAAAGTTCTTTCGTAGGTGGAAGTTGAAGACTTCCCGGACAGGATCCTCAGCCAGACGTTCCCAGTTCACACTCACGACCTGTTTGGGCTTGCCAGGTCTTTCTTCTCGTATCCCCCGCCATCTAATACAACTCACCACCAGGTGGTGATCAGTTGACAGCATTGCTCCTCTCTTTACCTGAGTGTCCAAGACATACGGCCGCAGATCAGATGATACAACAAAGTTGATCATTTATCTCCGGCCAAAAGTGTTTTAGTAGCAAGAACATTTATGAGCCTCCTTATGCTAGAACATGGAGTTTGTTATAGCCAAACCGTGGCTAGCACAGAAGTCCAACAACAGAACGTTCGGGTTCATATCGGGCAAGCCATTCCTCCCAATCACCCACCGCCAGGTTTCTCTGTCATTGCCCACGTGACCGTTGAAGTCTCCCATGTGAACTATGGAGTCGGCAGTCAACGCCATCTCCAGGCCCCCTGGACTCCAAGAAGGCCGGATACTCTGAGCTGCTGTTTGGTGCATAAGCACAAACAACAGTCAGAGCCTTAATCCCCGTAACCCATAGGCGCAGGGAGACGACCCTCTCGTTCTCCGGGGAAAACTCCAACATATTGGCGGTCAGCCAGGAGCTCGCGAGTAACCCCACTCCCGCCCGGGACTTCATATATAACTTTATGTGACTATGCCTTCATATTATAACTTCATTTGATTATACCTTGATATTATACCTTTATGTGATTATACCTTCATATGATTATACCTTTATATTATACCTTCATGTGATTGTACCTTCATGTGAATATTCCAATCAAAGAATACCTTCATATGGTTAAATCTTTATTCATAATTATTTGATTATTCTTTTTTACAGTAGTTTAAAACTAAAGTATTGCTTCATTCTCTTGATAGTCCAGATGTACTGTTTAATGTGTTGTGATTCCAATGAAATACAACATTACAAATCTTTTCTAACGTGTGCAGTGTCTTTAACGATCAACATATTTATTTAATTATTTAAATTTTAGTTTTGGCCGGCCCAACATATTCCAGGGCGCTCACACTATATATGTATGTATATACATACATATATATACACATATATTAGGGCTGTGATTAAAAATGATTACAAATTTAATTTTAATCAGATTAAGCACAGGTTTCTGTGGATTAATCATGATTAATCACAAATTACCGATATTCTCAGTATATTTTCGTAAAAACATAAAGATTTATGATAAAAGACTGATATATATATATATATATATATATATATATATATATATATATATATATATATATATATACATTGTCATTTACACAATGGGGTGCTGTTGTAAACAATGCAACTACAGGCCGTGAGGTGAACCCCGTTATCGTTTCATCCCGCTCCACAGTCATGCATCTACACGATCTTCAGCTCATAAAAAAGTCGTGCTCAACTACTAAAAAAAAAGTTTGTCTCTGAAATTCCAGTTGATTATTGATGCTGAACTAGTTTCTTCAGAGCGTAACAGGACATTTGTCGCGAGTGGAGGTGAAAAGGTGCTCAGTGTTGCCAGATTGGTGATGGCGTAGTATCGTACCAAAGTCTCAAAATGGTTGTATTTGGAGGGAATTATCGTGCATCTGGCAACCCCGAGATCGGTCGACCAATGACAGTTCTCTCTACAGTCAGAGATCGCGTAAGAAGATGAACGTAAGATACCGTTTCCACAACTTGTAAGGGTATAATAACTAGTTTGTAAAAGACTCAGAGAAACACAAATATTGCCAACGAGGCAAAATCCCGGACGTTTGGAATCCCTGCCGGACGCATTTTTTAGGTCTCAAAAAGAGGACATGTCCGGGAAAAAGAGGACGTCTGGTCACCCAGGTAATTCTCATTACTCACAAAAGTCCAGTGATCCCCTGTCAGCGCCACATGTTCCGTAGCAGCCAAGTCATTTTCCGTTTTGTTCTTTCCAGTTTTATACAGTTGGTGGATTTGTGTCATGATTGTGCGTCTTTGCGGTGCTTTGATGTTCGGGTCCCCCGTTGCCACTCGCAAAACTTTGGTGAACCCCTCATCCAAACAATAATATTCAGCAACTGTGCTACTCAGCTTGTCACAGGCAGACTTAGTGAGGTGTCTACATTGTTCAGTGAGGCTGGTTTGACGCATTCCACTTGAACGCACCTTGCCGACCAATGCATGCTGCGCGTTGAGATGGTACTTAACCTGGTTGTGCCACGGTGAAACATCAAGGTCTTCCCGAGTGAACATCTGACATCTACGTCTAGCTGCATTAGAGAGGAAATAGTTCAATAGGTATATTAGAAGCTCAATCTGCTCATGCGTTAAATGCGTTAAAATAATTAATGCATTAATCCTGTAATTTAATCATAGCGCGTTAACGCATTATTTTTCACAGCTCTAATAGATATAGATATATATATATATATATATATATATATATATATATATATATATATATATATATATATGATGCAGATCTAATAAGATAGGACGAATGAGGCACACGAATGAGACGGACTAATGCAGGGCTTTGGTATTCCCACGGGAGTTGTTTACAATAACAACAAGTATGGAATATTGTTGGCCTTATTCTTTAACCATGGAACAGATTTCCAAACCTAACGAAGTGTTTCCTACGTTGAATCACATCTAATTCATGCACAGACTAAAAGTAAAAAGTATGGACAAAGGTAAACGAGGAAGCAACACAACCTCAAACTCCCTAATCTCTCCCAAACGTAAAAGCCTTCATGATCATGGCAACATAATTAAATAGCAGACGGTGTATCCCGGCTCTCCCTCTGCATCCAACAACACCACCATCATTAATACAATCTGCAACTTTGCAGAATCATTCAACAGTGACTTCTTGTTTTTCGCGGGGATGCATAGAAGGTTTGTGAATATTGCCTTTTGTTCTACTTTTTATGTGACCGTGTGAGTAATTGACACACAAAATGGTCATTTTGTGAAAGGAGAATTCTTTTAGCCCGGAGCTGCAGCAGCTGAGATGGAAGTCATTGTTCTGGCATGATGGGCCTCAAGTCCCCACCGAGGCCTCGGCCCACATTACTGAAATGGCCTTAAGCTATAAAGCTACCAGACCCATGGAGCCTGACCTCTGACCTCCCTGTGTTTCTCTGGGTGAAGGTACTGTATTATTAATTATCTGTGCAGTCACAGGCTGGACAGATATCCCTGTCGACATGTCATCCTTCCTGCCTCACATGCAGTCTCTCACAGGGCCAACTCAAAGAGAATCGTCCAGCCAGCACTGCCTGCTGCTGAGCAGAGGAGCCTCTTAGTGTCAGTGCTCACCACCAGCAAAGACAGATACTAATTTGACAAATAAATGAAAAGTCTTTTTTTCCCAGGGATACCAACCTCCTTGTTTGTCACAGAAAACTTTTCAGCCAGCGGAGGGAGCTTGGCAAGTCACAGAGGTTGTGATAAGCTATTTAAGAAGTCATTTATATTTCATTTCAATCAGAGCAAATCCACTCTAATTAAAAAAATTCATTGTAAACTACTCAACCTTTACTGGCGACTTCCCATCCCAATAATCAGGTGAAGTCATTAATGAGCGACCGCTAGCGCTTAATTTCTTTCCCCACTAAGTCCACGCTCCTGCATTTTGATTTCCTTCAGTAAGAACAGAGCAATACTACGATAAGGGAAGTTGCCTTTAACACTTGGAGTAATTACTTCTCTTTGTGTTTTTCTTTTTAAATTAATTTTAATTACAGGCGTCACTGTTGCCTGTAAATGTCCACTTTCTGCTAATCTAAAGTAATGTGACTGCTAATGAAGAGTGAATTGAATGTGTGGAGACAAGTGGCCTTTTGGCTTAGAGACCTGCCCCTATTGGCTCACTTACCCAGTGGTCAAGGATCCATGAGCAGGTGGACACACACACACACACACACACACACACACACACACACACACACACACACACACACACAGGCCCGTACACAGCACATGTCGGGGTGTAGAATCACACAACGATATCTTCATACAGTCACACCGAGACTCTGTGTAGACACTAAATGCTTAATGGATGTGTATTTATAAAAGGTCTTTGTACCTCTGACCACTCTACGTGCTTTACACTCTATCATTGTAAATAAAACACTGCTCACCCTAACCCCCACAGACCACCCTCTGATGCGGGGACAGTTGGTTTCCCTCTACTGAAGCAGTTGTTTTCATGGTCGCCTATTCCATCAAATGTAAATATAGTATAACATATTACCCTAAAATATGGGATCTGGACTCCAACATGAAGTTGTGGTGGAACAATAAGTTGCTGCAGCTGGACTCTGTCGCGTTGTGTCTCCAGTGGAATGAGCCAGAGCTGCTGTGAATGGCTTCAAGCTTCAGCTGCTCCGTCACTTTGTTCATGCACATTCAGCGTAACATTCAGCAGCTACACTACGGCGCTCTGATGGATTTATGTCCCACATCCATCAGCCACACTGAGAGGACGGTATTTGAAATTGTATTGAAATCACACATAATTTGTTATTTCTTTGTATCGTTCCTTGCAGCTATGACGAACGAGAAAACCTGCCGGCGGGACTTGGTGTGCAGAACGCCGGCGCCGAGCGCGTTGTTATCACTCTCACTGTCAGGAGGAGGAGAAGGTCCACACAGAGAGGGGAACATATGAATATGACTTTATCAGAAACCAATCTGCAAATTTTTTCTTTGATTGTTCTTGATTTAATTTATTGTTGTAATTTGTTTTCTCTTGCACATACAGTGCTGACTTTCTGGCAATGAGAGTAACAGAAACCAGAGCAGCGCCTCTTCACAGCTCCAAACACATCGGCCGTCATTTCAAACTGATGATACATTAAAAATGGTAACTTTATCACTTAAAAAATTATTTAAAGTTTTTTTTTGGTAAAACTAAGAAATTAAAAAACAAGGCAATCAAGAAACAACCGCGTTCAGGTGACATATGGAGAATATGAGAGGTTCACTGTGGTGGTATTCATTCACAGCACAAGACTTACATCTGTGTTTTACAGCTGACTACACATCTGCATGTAAATCTCTCCATGGACTGGATGTTCCTGTGTAGAATTACTAGGACTAATGTCTGGGTCAGCCTATGTGTTTGTAGTTTTGTTTTGATGGCTCGGTGTCTGAGTGGGAGAATCATTCTGCTGGTGAGAGGAAGGATGTCCATCAGCAATGGGACCAGTTATTGCCTCATGGAGCTGCTGACCCACTGTAAAGGCCTCTACTGTCCAGGGCTTGGCTAAACGCTGCGTATCAGTCGTTTACGCAAGGACCTGACGAACATCTCAGGAAACGTGGAGTCACGGCAGGAAGACACAAGCACATAAAAACAACTTTCTGTAGCATAGGTCAAACAAAAGGTTCCAAATGATCCTGTAAATACTGATGGAACCTCATAGAAAGCTGATGAACAGCACACACGCTGGTCCTGTACGACAAGGAGTGACTCAGACACTGCTTGTGTCAAAGTCAAGATGTCAGGTTCCTCAGGAGGAGCACGCAAGTGAACTCACGCCTAATAGGAACCGCGAAGGGCCGAAGACTGAGTCCACTCCAGCGGTGACATTTGTGCCTGATCCCATGGGTTCCCTTTTGGTTCCCACCTCCAATAACGAGAGCTGGAAGAGTCCTACATGTCGCTCTGTGCCTGCCACTATGGCAGCAGACCATAGGACAGGTACATATTATTCTTAAAATATTAGAATATTGTATTCTCGTAATATTACTTTTCCTCATAATGTGAGTGAGAAGAGAAAAGTGATCTGTTTCATGTGTTCAGACGTTCTCAACAGAAACCCGTGTGAGCCGTTATAGGAAAGAGTTCGTAAATAAAAGTTATTTCCACAAACAAAAGGCACAAAGGAGGAGGGAAGAGTGCATCGTGACTCCATGTGCAAGTCATGGAATTATATATATATATATATATATATATATATATATGTATATATATATATATATATATATATATATATATATATATATATATAGAGAGAGAGAGAGAGAGAGAGAGAGAGAGAGAGAGAGAGAGAGAGAGAGAGAGAGAGAGAGAGGCAATACAATGGTCTGAAAGGCTCACTTACATTATATTCTATTGTCACCTGCTGTCTGCATTTTATGGTTTCCTTTACATAAATAGAGAAATGTCCATAATCAATTGATGCTTACAATTCATCAGAATGCAGGAAAATAAGTTTTTGATGCTTAGGAGCTTCTGAGGGGGGAACCCAAGAGCCGCTGGTTCATATATATATATATGAAGCAGCATATATATATATATATATATATATATATATTTCTATATATATATATATATATATATATATATATATATATATATTTCTATATATATATATATATATATATATATATATATATATATATATATATATACATATATGTATATATATATATATATATATATATATAGACATATATATATATATACATATATATATATATATATATATATATATATATATATATATTAAAAGTATTCTCGTGAGCAACAGCAGATTTCTCCAGATGCAGAGCTTCTCCGTCTGTTGACCAACAGCTCTCTGTGCTCTGACACTTCATATTGTACGAGCATTACAACACGTAAAACACACACATAGGAGGTTCCAGTCATCCATTATGTCTCTATGTTTAGAATAAGACTTGAGAATATTACAAATACAGTTGGAATGACTAAATATTACACAAAACAAGGGTGGAAAGAGATTGCTGGTTGAACAATTGAGAAAACATGAATCCCATATGCGGCTTACTTTGCTTGCTGTGTCAGAGGAGGGACAGTATCCATATTAACTAAAGGAGTCATAGAGTACGACTATTAAAGCTTAGACTAGCAGTAATACATAAAAAGGCATTTTATATTGATAACTATATGAAAAAAAATACATTATTAAAGTGCTGCATTCCTGATTGTTTTACTGTTGTCAAATAATAGAAAACAGCCTCAGCATGCAGCAAGAAGCAATATCCTCCGCCTGACAACCACTTCATAATTACAATGACAGATTTTACGTTCATTTTCACAGCAAGACATCAAAATGCTGCAGCAGCTGCTTCAGCCTGTTTCCAACCACGCTCAGAGTACAACCCGACACACACACTCACACACACTCACAGGAGCAACGCGCTCATACCTCCTTGGTGGTTCATCGTGTTGCGAGTCTCCAAGTCCGCCATTTTGTAATATCTCAGAAGAGGTAGAAAAATATCCTAAAATGTCCGCCATGCAAAATGAGCTCAACATCACAAACCCCAAAACACACTCCATTATCAAAATAAATAAAAATAATAATTAAAAAGTCAACATCTAACACTTGGATAATGTTGAAGAAAGTTTTTCCTTAATATTTGTTCATCTAAAGTTTAGTTCCATTATTTTTGTGGCGACTTGATGAGCATTGTGAGAACTCTTCCCTCAGAGCAGCGCTGTGGCCCGTAATGATGTCATCTGTCTCTCCCTCTCCTCGCCCTCTCTCGCCCTCCTTTCAGAGATGTGTGTGTGTGATAGAGGCCTCAGTGAGAGACCAAGCGCTAACCTTTACTGCATTGGCTCACACTTAATCCCCTCACCCTGGGGTGACTGGCACACACACACACACACACACACACCACAAGCATCCCCCACTGTTCCCCACACACACTAAAGTAGAATAAAACACAGTTGCTTGTTGTAGACTCAGACAACCTTAGTGTGCGTGTTTCAGCATGCACACATTGGATCAACGAAGCAGGTACAGCTACAGAACAAACTAAAGACATGGAAACTAAATATAAAACAATTTTTATCGGACAGATCAGAAGTCTGGGCTGGTTAAACTAATACCCCTCTTCATACTTACAGTCCAAAATGCTTTGCATTCATTGCCAAATATACATACTCTGCAGACAGGAGAACATTTAGATCATATACATAATAGTGGCACATGACTACTTTTGTTGCTTTGACATGTTCCGGCCGTGGGTGAGACATCACCCGGACGACGCTGAAGGGAAGTCAATCCAGAGCACTGGACGTGTTGCATTCCGCAAAACAACGTATACAGACTCAAACCATGAAGGCCAATTAAAAAATTATGTTTTTTAAAATCATAATGTGTATAGTTCCAAAACATAGAGTTAATGTGCTCTTCTTTCAGCCACCTGACTCAGCACCTCGGTTGTAAAACACACCTGATGGAAACAACGGAGACAAAGTAACTCATCAAACTGTTCTTAGCACTGTCCTCATACAGCCTCCTCTAATGAGCAGAAAACAGTGATTGGCTCTCATACAGCCTCCTTCAAGGAACAGAGGACAGTGATTGGTCCCTCATACAGCCTCCTCCAAGGAGACGAGGACAGTGATTGGTTCTCATACAGCGCACAGGTTACTCATCTACCAGAGTACAGTCAATAATTTAACACCAATGGTAACTTCCTTCTAAGTAAACAGAAACAAAATAAAGCTCATCAAACTTATCGTATTGATTAGTGTTGGCTAGTGTTGGCTAAGTTGGTTAGTCTTGATTAATCTTGGTTAGTCTTGGTTAGTCTTGATGAGTGTTGGCTAATCTTGGTTAGTCTTGATTCGTGTTGGTTATTGTTGGCTATTCTTGGCTATTCTTGGTTAGTCTTTATTAGCGTTAGATTGTGTTGGTTAGTCTTGAATAGTTTCAGATAATGTTTGCTAGTCTTGGTTAGTCTTGATTAGTGTTGGTTATTGTTGGTTAGTCTTGGCTAGTGTTGGCTGGGCTTGGTTAGTCTTGATTAGTGTTAGTTAGTCTTGATTAATGTTGGCTAGTGTTGGCTAGTCTTGATTAGTCTTGATTAGTGTTGGCTAGTGTTGGCTAGTCTTGATTAGTCTTGGTTAGTGTTGGCTAGTGTTGTTTACTCTTGGTTAGTCTTAATTAGTGTCAGTTAGTCTTGATTAATGTTGGCTAGTGTTGGCTAGTCTTGATTAGTGTTGGCTAGTGTTAGTTAGTCTTGATTGATGGTGGCTAGTGTTGGCTGGTCTTGATCAGTGTTGACTAGTGTTAGTTAGTCTTCCCCCCCACCAACATTCTCCTGGTCTGTGCTTTGGTCAGAATAGAGCTGTTGGCCTCGGTGCCTTTAGCAGCTGGCTGTAGGAGCCGTTTAGGAGTGAGCATTCAGTGACTGGATGGCTTGTATTGTCTAAAAATAAGTTCAAAAACTAATTTGGGGCAGACTGCTAACAAAGTACTTCATTAAGACCTCGGCACTCGGCAGGCATGTATCAAAGCACTACTCAGCACTGGCAGAATGCCAAGTCATGTCTTCACGGCTCAGGCAGTTTATTCACCTACAATCAACTTCCTGTTTCAGGACAGGCATGTTATTTTGGTAAAACGACTTAATGTTAAACTGTAAAACACAGTACCTTCATATCTTTCTTCATGTATTCACACATCCATACACACACACATCCATATATGTGTGTGTGTGTGTGTGTGTGTGTGTGTGTGTGTGTATGTATGTATATTCAAAAAATCCAGAATTGGTTGGGCTCTCTCAAACTATCCTTACAAAGCACATGAACTGTATCACGGACACACACACACACAAACACACACACACACACACACACACACACACACACACACAAACACGCAGGCACACACACACACACACTTACTAAACAACAATGATATACCCTGCTGGAAACCTGGACATGAAAACACATGCTGGCTACAACACACACACACACACGCACACACACACACACACACACACACACACACACACACACACACACACACACACAAACTCCCCCCTTCCTTGATAGTCTCAATAGGAGGGTGGCTGAAGCGGGTAGGGAGCCAGACCCCTCTGTGGAGCTTTGGATTATGGGGCAGCAGTATGATGAAGAAAAAAAATGGGGGTTTGAACAAAGAAGGTGAGACAAAAAGAAGGAGAATGAAGAAGGAAAGAGAGAAAGAAAACTAAAAACCGATGGCATTAGAGAAAGGAGGGATGACAGGAAGAAGGAAAGAACAGAAAAAACTAGAAAATTTCGCAAGAAATTTTGAAAGTGTGGCTACTACTGCCGTAAGACCTCGCAATATATAGCTTTTGTTTCTGACGCCCGTCTCTCCTCCAAAGCACTTGAGTTGGTTTGTGTGTTAAACTGATTGGCTGATATGAAGCACCTGTGTGCTGCCGTCGTCATGGTGACCAAGTGAGCGCCAGCAGACTGATTAGAGGCAGACTGGACTGTGGACTTAAGGAAATAAACTACTGAACGTCCTGAACACACACAAACGTATATGAAATATCATATGACCTTATTAATGATCACAGTGTTGACAACTACACAATATAAAACACACGTAAACGTCTTTGTGTGTGTATGTGTCTGTTTGTGTGTGTGTGTCTTTGTGTGTCTGTTTGTGTGTGTGTGTGTTTGTGTATGTGTTTGTTTGTTTGTGTATGTGTTTGTTTGTTTGTGTGTGTGTATGTGTGTCTGTGTGTCTGTGTGTGTGAGACAAACAGACAGAGAGACAGAAGTCATCTGTGTTGTGTGTGCGTGTGTAAGTGTCTGCGTGTCTGTTAAACTGCCCTAACGAGAACACCTGTGGGTCGTTAGATCAAAGGTTGCCATGGTGATGACTTCAAAGGGACTTCCTTACGCTGAGCTTAATAGACCTAAATGCTGTGGAACTCCTTTCAAACTATTTTAAAAAAATGGTACTTTAAAAGCCACTATTGCTTCGATATCGCATATTGTGCGTTAGGAAGACCTGATGAACAGATACTGTGACTGGCGAGTCTGTACGATAAAACATGTGTCTGTACGGGCGATTTACAAATCAGGTACGAGCTTCAGGGGAGACGTGGTTTTGGAGGGAGATTTAACATGGCGGCGGATGGCAGAGCGAGGTGGACTTTCTCTCACATTCAGTCCGATTTCAAGACGTCTGAGTCCGTTGGATTCCTATCGACCGCAGTTTATGACAGAAGACAATATTTCCAACGTTTCTATCCAACAATGGTGTATGAAGAGTGAACATTGTGGGAGTAAAGACAAAATACGTTTTATTTTTTTAACAGTTTCTGTCGCTTCTTCTCACTCTGTTAATTGGTGCTCCACCCTCTACGAACGTTTCGTGAAATTTTTTTTATGTTTTTTGCATTTTTCGGGAAAACGTACGGGCGAATCTCTTAGAAAAGTCATACCTCACGATTCCCGCGCAAACCGCACGTTTCGATGTAATTTTTGCGCATGTGCTGGCAACGCTCTGGGAGGAGTAGTGGTTTGACTATAAGAAGAATAATAATAATAACTAGAAAATTTCGCAAGAAATTTTGAAAGTGTGGCTACTACTGCCGTAAGACGTCGCAATATATAGCTTTTGTTTCTGACGCCCGTCTCTCCTCCAAAGCACTTGAGTTGGTTTGTGTGTTAAACTGATTGGCTGATATGAAGCACCTGTGTGCTGCCGTCGTCATGGTGACCAAGTGAGCGCCAGCAGACTGATTAGAGGCAGACTGGACTGTGGACTTAAGGAAATAAACTACTGAACGTCCTGAACACACACAAACGTATATGAAATATCATATGACCTTATTAATGATCAGTGTTGACAACTACACAATATAAAACACACGTAAACGTCTTTGTGTGTGTCTGTGTGTGTGTGTATGTGTCTGTTTGTGTGTGTGTGTTTGTGTGTCTGTTTGTGTGTGTGTGTGTTTGTTTGTTTGTGTATGTGTTTGTTTGTTTGTGTGTGTGTCTGTGTGTCTGTGTGTGTGAGACAAACAGACAGAGAGACAGAAGTCATCTGTGTTGTGTGTGCGTGTGTAAGTGTCTGCGTGTCTGTTAAACTGCCCTAACGAGAACACCTGTGGGTCGTTAGATCAAAGGTTGCCATGGTGATGACTTCAAAGGGACTTCCTTACGCTGAGCTTAATAGACCTAAATACTGTGGAACTCCTTTCAAACTATTTTAAAAAAAATGGTACTTTAAAAGCCACTATTGCTTCGATATCGCATATTGAGCGTTAGGAAGACCTGATGAACAGATACTGTGACTGGCGAGTCTGTACGATAAAACATGTGTCTGTACGGGCGATTTACAAATCAGGTACGAGCTTCAGGGGAGACGTGGCTTTGGAGGGAGATTTAACATGGCGGCGGATGGCAGAGCGAGGTGGACTTTCTCTCACATTCAGTCCGATTTCAAGACGTCTGAGTCCGTTGGATTCCTATCGACCGCAGTTTATGACAGAAGACAAGATTTCCAACGTTTCTATCCAACAATGGTGTATGAAGAGTGAACATTGTGGGAGTAAAGACAAAATACGTTTTATTTTTTTAACAGTTTCTGTCGCTTCTTCTCACTCTGTTAATTGGCGCGCCACCCTCTACGAACGTTTCGTGAAATTTTTTTTATGTTTTTTGCATTTTTCGGGAAAACGTACGGGCGAATCTCTTAGAAAAGTCATACCTCACGATTCCCGCGCAAACCGCACGTTTCGATGTAATTTTTGCGCATGTGCTGGCAACGCTCTGGGAGGAGTAGTGGTTTGACTATAAGAAGAATAATAATAATAACTAGAAAATTTCGCAAGAAATTTTGAAAGTGTGGCTACTACTGCCGTAAGACGTCGCAATATATAGCTTTTGTTTCTGACGCCCGTCTCTCCTCCAAAGCACTTGAGTTGGTTTGTGTGTTAAACTGATTGGCTGATATGAAGCACCTGTGTGCTGCCGTCGTCATGGTGACCAAGTGAGCGCCAGCAGACTGATTAGAGGCAGACTGGACTGTGGATTTAAGGAAATAAACTACTGAACGTCCTGAACACACACAAACGTATATGAAATACCATATGACCTTATTAATGATCACAGTGTTGACAACTACACAATATAAAACACACGTAAACGTCTTTGTGTGTGTATGTATGTGTGTCTGTGTATGTGTGTCTGTGTGTGTGAGACAAACAGACAGAGAGACAGAAGTCATCTGTGTTGTGTGTGTGTGTGTATGTGTTTGTTTGTTTGTGTTTGTGTTTGTGTATGTGTTTGTTTGTGTGTGTGTATGTGTGTCTGTGCGTCTGTGTGTGTGAGACAAACAGACAGAGAGACAGAAGTCATCTGTGTTGTGTGTGCGTGTGTAAGTGTCTGTGTGTCTGTTAAACTGCCCTAACGAGAACACCTGTGGGTCGCTAGAGCAAAGGTTGCCATGGTGATGACTTCAAAGGGACTTCCTTACGCTGAGCTTAATAGACCTAAATGCTGTGGAACTCCTTTCAAACTATTTTTAAAAAATGGTACTTTAAAAGCCACTATTGCTTCGATATCGCATATTGAGCGTTAGGAAGACCTGATGAACAGATACTGTGACTGGCGAGTCTGTACGATAAAACATGTGTCTGTACGGGCGATTTACAAATCAGGTACGAGCTTCAGGGGAGACGTGGCTTTGGAGGGAGATTTAACATGGCGGCGGATGGCAGAGCGAGGTGGACTTGCTCTCACATTCAGTCCGATTTCAAGACGTCTGAGTCTGTTGGATTCCTATCGACCGCAGTTTATGACAGAAGACAAGATTTCCAACGTTTCTATCCAACAATGGTGTATGAAGAGTGAACATTGTGCGAGTAAAGACAAAATACGTTTTATTTTTTTAGCAGTTTCTGTCGCTTCTTCTCACTCTGTTAATTGGTGCGCCACCCTCTACGAACATTTCGTGAAATTTTTTTGACAGTTTTTGACTTTTTTTGCATTTTTCGGGAAAACGGCCGGGCGAATCTCTTAGAAAAGTCATACCTCACGATTCCCGCGCAAACCGCACGTTTCGATGTATTTTTTACGCATGTGCTGGCAACGCTCTGGGAGGAGTAGTGGTTTGACTATAAGAAGAATAATAATAATAAGCCCGCAGGAGAACATGAAGTGTGCTTGCAGCATGGGGTCTATGACCCCATGCGGCTGAAGCCACACTTAATAAGCCCGCAGGAGAACATGAAGTGTGCTTCCAGCATGGGGTCTATGACCCCATGCGGCTGAAGCCACACTTAATAATAATAAGCCCGCAGGAGAACATGAAGTGTGCTTCCAGCATGGGGTCTATGACCCCATGCGGCTGAAGCCACACTTAATAAATTCAGGGTTGAGGAAAAAGGAGAGAATATAGATCACTTGGAATGAGAGAAAAAGAGAGAGGATGGAAAGGAGGAACAACAGTGAGGAAGGAAGAAAACACTACGGAGAGAGAACTGGAATGAGGAGGAATAGGATTAAATTGACTTACATGAGCTGTTTTCCACTTCTGCCCTTCAGCAACAGAGACACATGGAGGAAGCTGAGGGAAGAGAGAGAGGAGTCACTTAAGGGCACTCGTCTTTCAAGGAAGGAATTTCCTGGAAATTTTAAAACGTAGGGTGTTAAAACACACAAAATGAAACCAGATATTTAATATGTATTCATTGAATGCAATGCAATTGTTTACAGCAATACACAAATGACTCGTGGCTTTGAATAGAAAACCTGATTAGACGAGGTTTGAAAAATTTGCCAAAGAGAATTTAAATAAAACAAATCATTATGAAGAGAGTATGCAACGGTCATGACTCGTTCGGTGTCCATCAGTGACACATTGTTAAAGCGCCAACACCCACACCCACACCCACACACACACACACACACACACACACACACACACACACAGGGACACTGTTTAACATCATGACCTCTTGCACATATTGTATACACGCTCCAAAACTAAATATGACACAGAATGTGTGTGTGTTTGTGTGAATGTGTGCGTGTTTGTATGTGTGTGTCTGTCTGTGTCTGTATGTGTCTGTGAGTTTGTATGCGTGTCAGTGTGTGTGTGAGTGTGTGCGTGTCTGTGTGTGTGTGTGTGTCTGTATGTGTGTGTGCATATGTGCGCGTGTGTTTGTATGTGTATACGTGTGTGTGTGTGTGTGTGTGCGCATACGTGTGTGTGTGTGTTTGTGTGTGTGTGTGTGTGTGTGTGTGTGTGTGTGTGTGTGTGCGCATACGTGCGTGTGTGTGTGTTTGTGTGTGTGTGTGTGTGTGTGTGTCTGTGTGTGTGCGTGGGTGGGTGTGGGTGGGTGGGTGTTTAATGCAGAGTCCATCCAGACAGAAGCTCTGTAGCGCCCTCTACTGATGATCACCCTGAGGAAAGCGCCACAGCAGCACTGAACCCTGAAAGTAACCCCAATAGAAAATAAAAATTGGAAATTTAAAAAAGACACTACATATTTCAACATTTGTCAAATATAAACAATGTGTGCATTATAAAATGTTCATGAAATATATTGACACAGACATGCATTATTATCTAGATAAAAAATTTGTGTTTTCACATTGATGTTGACCATAACATGCTCATTGCGCATTACTCCTTCAAATTTGCATGTACCGTTAATGCTTCTTCTAATAATCAGATAAATACCATTCATACAGTTTAATATGTTCATGTCTTGTAACTATGACAACATATTTAATATGTCTCAGAACTAGTTCAAAGTAAACCACGTGGATGTGTTTGTTTCCTTTCTTTTCTATGAATCTCTTCAATCTGATAGGAAACATTTGTAGTGAATACATTGCAGTTCTGTGGTATTTAAAGATAATGCTAGCTATTTTCAACAATAGATGAAACCTTGAATAAAAGATAACAACAGATTGTGTTCCGTGAGATTCAAATGGACACGACGTAATTATGTAACGATCTTCTCTCATTACTTTCCTCTTCAGCGTCATGTGAGGTTCGTCTGATACCTCTCACACACTCGCAAACACAGCTTCACTTCAGATCTCACTTTAGTAGTGAGTATGATGTATCTGTCATATTCATGTTGTTTATATTTTTCTTTTCACTCTTACCTTTTGCCTGACATTGTTTTACTCATTACACTTAATACAAGCAGGTTATTATAGCATCTCTTGCTTGATGTAAACTCTCCTCCTCTGTCTCCTGTTGCTTTGGTGGGCTTTCTCCTCTCACTTTTTCTTCCTTTTGTTGTATCAAGGACGCAGAGTGTCGTATGTTGTACAACATGTTTTTATGGGCGGTCAAAATAAAAGTGACTTGACTTTATGTCAGAGTAATAATTAGGATTGCTACAAGCAGCAAAGCATCAACTCGTCTTATTAATTCTTATAGAGTAAAACGTTCAAATAAAAAAAATTGGTATGAACAGATTGTCTTATTTGTTTAACTTAGATTAGTAGTCAATAAGCAATATTTCCCTATCATGTCTATATTAAATCATACGACCGAGGCCCAGTACAGTAACTCTTACACCAACAGAAATAAATAAGCATTAACGGGTTTTTCATGCCGTGTGTGTGGGTGTAATTTTTCTTTTTCTCTAAGTGCTCTGATCAGAAGACCTAGTGCCAAACATTTAGTAATGTATACTAAAGCAACTGATGACATTTGTTTCACATATTTGGCCAAAGGTTGAAGTGCAGGTCTGTTTCTTGCAGCTATAGAATGCCAGTAGTATTCAACTTAATGTTCAAAAAGGTCCAGTTTGAGAAAATGTCCTCATGCAAAGGTCCGGTACGTCACAGTGATATCAAAATTGCGCTATGATTTAGTCCCCTGTGTATTGAAGTACCCAGCAGTTCTTTCAACGTCTGTATGAAGTCAACAACTGACTGTTAAATCAAATAAAGAAAAAAATATCTCAGCAATATTTATTATCAGTTTTCAAATTTAACTGGATAAATTATAAATACTCTAATACAAATACTCTTCTCAATTACAATAATGGGTGGATTTAACAATGAAAAAGCAACATTACTAAAAGGTTTTAAAAAATGTTTATCTTAAAATAAGTTACTCATTTTACAATTTTTTTTTTTTTTGTAAAATGCCTCGCAGCTTTGAATTCAGTTAATTCAGGTGCCAACCAAAAAAACTGGGACATTATATTATTCTCTTATAAAATGTGTGTGAGGGGACTATCTTATTATAATACGGGTAAATTAAGCATCCTGATTGGTTGAGAATGAGTCACAGGGTGTACTTTATTCAGCCATAAAGTACTGTACAACCTGTTTACATTTACCACCAATCCATATCAGTGCACACTCAAAATAACAGGTGAGTTAAATTGCACAACTGTTTATTGTCATTTCAAGCTTGACAGTTACAAAACATGTAGCCAAGGGTTTCCCTTGCACCTATACTTGTATAATAATAATACAATAACTACAAGCGGCACCGCACAAGGTAAGACAAGACGGCAACCACTTTACTCTTGTCTCCCTTTTCACTCAAACAAATCCTCCTCCCCCGAGGCAGTACTGTATTTACAATAATACAGTTCAAGGATTTGCTAACAACACTCTTGAACAGTCCATTATTGACGATACAGTACTGCCTCTTGTACCTTATTGCTTATTGAAACCACTTGTTTCCGCTATATTACCTCTGTTGACATTATTGTTGGACAGTGAATGAATGTGACTGGTCTTAAAGACTCTGCTTAAAGACTCTGACTAAAGACGCAGGTAAACCCTCTGATTAAAGAGTCTGGTTAAAGATTCTGGACTCTGGTAAAAGACTCTGCTTAAAGACTCTGCTTAAAGTCTCTGGCTAAAGACTCTTGCAAAGACTCTGGTAAAGACTCTAGTTAAAGACTCTAGTAAAGACTGGTAAAGACTCTGGTTGAAGACTCTGGTCAAAAACTCTGTTCAGGACCCTATTTAAAGACTCTGGTTAAAGACTCTGGTCTCGCTGTCCACGTTTCTTTCGACTTCATCAACTGTTCCGCCTCTAGTCTGTCTCTCCCGTCTCTCAATCAAGCCGCCTCTCTTATCCGAATATGCATATTTGATTGGCCGAGTAGCATCATCTGATGTGATTTACATGCATGCGATTGTGTGTTATGTGACACATGTGAGTGTGTGCTGTAAAGGCTGGAAAAGCTGTGCCGGTTGAAATATTAGCGCTCTGTCAACTTTTAATATATCATAACGATCAATCATTCGTAGGTCCAGGGTCCAGATCCAAGGACCCGTGACCCATGAGCTTTACCATCAGATATCACCATCTCTAGCAACATTACAGTGTTTGGTCCTGGCAGAGTTTTCAATAAAACTAAAGGGCTGCAGATTTGTTTGTGTCCACCATACATCCACAAATCAAATGCTGAGCAGGTATAATAATATATGCTGCTCTAGAAAAAAATGATGTTGGATATTTATACTGATATGGATAGTTTAATGTCTTAGATGCGGAAGGATGCCGCATCTTTTGGAAGATATAAAAGTTTCAGCTTACAGAGGGCCCCGAAATCAAAGTGAAAAAATGATGTGGCAGGCTAGTCCATTTTGCCAAAGTTGAATTTCTGCAACTCAAAATGACCTGAGACAACAAAGTCTTGAAAGTATATATATATATATATATATATATATATATATATATATATATATATATATATATATATATATATATATATATATATATATATAAATAGCATGTTAAAGGGTTCAACAAGCTGGCTGTGTCTCTGCGAGCGAATTATATAAACTGCTACAACAGAATGAGAGAGAATTATGGCCGCCATCAATCACCCGTCCAAGTCAAGATGCCTGGAAGTACTGATGAACTGTAAGTACTGATGAAATGAAAGTACTGATGGAGGACATGACAAGCACTGCTGACAGATCAACAAAGGACACCATTTATGGTTATGGTTGAACCCGGATGACTTGCAACTTCCTGATGTTAAACTCTGACAAAACGGAAGTTATTTTACTTGGCCCAGAACACCCTTAGAAATCAATCATCTCCTTATATAGTTTCTCTTGATGTCATCGTTCTTGCAACCACCACGACTGTAAGGAATCTCTGAGTTATCTTTGATTAAGAACTCTTCTTTAACTCGGAAAACAAACGAAATTAGAATGTGCCAATGAGGCAGTTCCAAAGGGGCAGCTGAAGTAAAGAGAGGGAACATTTGGTACATACCTCACTATCGGGTGCAGATCTGTTTGTGTCTGCCATACATCCACCAATCAAATGCTGAGCAGATATATTAATATGTGGTACATACCAAACTAAGTACTGGCCGAGGCAGCTGTGGGCCCTGATGTGTGTCTGGATGACTTTCCTTTCATCAACCTTGACTGTCTTCAATGGTTTCTACTTCTAAAGCTTCTACCTGTTTCCTGGACCCCATTCCGACGAAGCTGCTTAAGAAGTTTTACCTGTAATTAGTGTCTCTTTACTGGATATTATCAATGGGTCTTTACTAACGTGTCATGTACAACAGTTTTTTAAAGTGGCTGTAATTAAACCTCTAGCGTTCCTGTAAAATTTGCCTAAAACGCCTACCCAAGGCATACCCAAAGTAAATTGCGAGCTGTACTTGAACCATTTGGTGTAAATGCATGGTCTTGGTCTCTTTTAAAAGGTAATACTCTGAAGCGTTTCCCCCTCAATAGTCAGAATCACTTTATAGAGTTATATAAGTTTGTAAATAATAAATATAAGGTTTTTATTTAGGCCTGCACATTTCTTTGTAAATAGATGCCTGCAGATGACTATAAATGGGACTTATGAACTGGACAACATAATGGGACCATAGTCTGAAGTCTTATCTAAGTATAAAGCACATATTATTCCCACAGAAAATGTATATTTTACATATTTTTCTAATGAAATGTCTCGGCGTTTAGCCCTTTTGAGACTGCAAAGGACCCAGAGTATGCATGATGTATATACTATTTAATGATTAAAAAGGCTTATAGTCTTGCAAACTTATAGCGGTACTATTTATATTTACTTTCAGTATTGCTGAGTAAATTAAGTAAAAATGCATTGTCGTGCTTATTCAATGAGAAATATTATATTTTTAGAGATGCTTTGATCTAATTTACATTTCTGCCAATACAATTGCCAAAAAAAAAGATCTATATTGTCAAATATAATTTTGTGTTGCTTTGTTTTGTTGGTCTACAGACTTTACCGTCCCAAAAATATTTTCAACCGCCCTGAAGTTAATGAAAACCTTCAAAGATTCAAAATGTTATGCGTTTACTTCATTATTGTTACTTACCGAAAACACACAGGCTTTGATTTAAATAATTCATGACAAGTTGCTTGAGCTTGTGTTAGGGGTCATCATTTTCTCTCCATATATAAAACGTCTCCTTCAAACAATTGTGTTTTTCTCACCAAACAATACATTTTACTAAATGAAACAGTTTATGAAGGACCAACAATGGTCCATCCATCCTGCTGTTACATCCCTAAGAATGTATGCATCTCTCATGATGCTTTACCATCTTTTTATTACCCACTCAGAGATTCTCCCATCTCGATTTTGGTGAGTCGACAGAAAGCCGTACAAACTACACAATTGCACTAAAATTTGGTTCTAAAAATTGACATTTGTTTAGACTTTATACACAATAAAATGAAATAAGCCAAATAACAGGTAGATGAATTCTCATCATGTAAATACTGGCGGTGCTGGTGCCTCTAGCTGCATGCTCTAGCACCTTCTCATTAAAGGAAGAATCAGAGGATACATTGAGATTTGGCAACTGACACTCCCCCTCCCTCCCACACCCTTGTAATTCCAGTTCTGCAGACTCCTCTCTTCCCACTAAGGGCCTCCTCCAGGTGACAGCTCTGGATGGGCCCCTTAGCCAGCTCCCGGATGTCCTGAGGGTGGGCTGGGGTTCGTACAGAGCAGAGGGAGCTGCCCCCAGCTCCCCTCCCCCAACCCCAACCTAATGGTGTGGAGCGAGCCCCTTCACTCCCAATGCTCTACAAGCATCAACACTCTGGACAGGGAGGCAGAGTCGAGCCCTGTTCTCAGTTCCACTCGGCTAAACAGGTGCAGGCTTGCCGGGTGTGAGCCATAAGGAACACACAACACATGCATGCACACACACACACACACACACACACACACACACACACACACACACACACACACACACACACACACACACACTTCTTGTCAAGTACATTGTGTAAGGACTGCATGGATTTGAGTTCTTCTCAGGAAAACACTTGGTATTTGCAGAAGTTGTGTGTTTTATGTGTGTGCGTGTGCGAGTCCCTCATAGCAGGACAAGTTTGCGATGACAGAAGTTTAATCCCTGTGGTTTTCTGGGTTTGAGTTTAAACAAGGAAGCAAGTTGAAGCATAGACTACCCCTCTTACAAGTCTTTACCCAACTGGAACTGCTGTCAAATAAAAACCTCTGTCCAAGAAATACCAGGAGGAAGGAGAGAAGCCTCTGGCAGCGTTTCCCTCCCGCTGAGCGAGGTGTCTGAGAGGCGAGCAGAGGGCTGATTGGGCCTTTAATACAACTTCAGCCTGATAAGATGGAGGTTCCTGTCTGACCACAGATAGTCATTTCATTCTTATTATTTTTATATCAGATGTCGAAGCAAAAAAACATATTTCATTTGGGAGGATTCAACTTCACATTCTGCTCGTGGAAGCTGCCTCATGCTGTTGGTACCTGGATCCCTCAACACATTTCTCTCTAAGAATCCCAGGAATTACATCCATATAGAACGATATGACAGAACATGCTCAACGTCCAATACACGTGTTCACTGCCACTTCAGGAAGAGATGGGGTCAGGCGCTGCATCGCACGTCTAAGACCAGTAACGATACCAGTGACCTGCATCTCTCCCTTTTGTCTTGTATCCTAACCTTCAACAAACCGTCACCATAGATTATTTTCAATAAACATATTTTCCTAACCTTACAATATATGTAATGTAGAGAAAAAGTTAAAACCCATCACCAAAGGAAATAGAATTATGATATAAGCTGCTGCTTTGCAACTTAATGCCATAAAGATGATATCCAAAAGTGTTATTGGGATCACTTGGTGGCCTGGATCCAAATCCAATATTAGTATTGACCTTTAAACGTACAAAGAATAGCTTATGCTGGTCGTAAATAATTTTCAAAAATAATTTTATAATACAATAAATTCTATTTGTCACATCTTATAATGTACAACTCCATGACGTAAAACACATTCACGGTCAAATTAACCCCTGCATAATTTCCATTCCTGTTTTATAAGCTAGACTATTACCTCACCCCATATTAATGTATTTGATGATACATTAATACATACATAAATAAATAAAAAAGGTCTTGAAATCCATCTTTGGGTACATTAATTAAAAATATGTGTCAGTCTGAATGGAGCACGTTCCCTCCAGTAATATGCAGCTGTAGAAGCAGTTTAAACTTCAGGGTCTGACTGCAGACAGGTAACCCGACCAAAGTCTCCGTTGAAGTAAAACTTTACCACACTCACACAAACCGCCTCATTCAAAGCAACGCACACATGTGTCACACACAAACACACACACACACACACACACACACACACACACACACACACACACACACACACACACATGTGTCGCGCACACACACACACACACACACACACACACACGTGTCACACAACTGAGCCGAACCGACTTCTAAACCCATTAAGTTGCTCTGGGGACAAAGATGTTTACGTAACAAAACGTTAATGATTCTAACCCTTTAAATTACAATTTTTAAGGTGATTATATACATCAAACTATTTTCCATGAATTAGATATTAGGCAGAAGTGTTATTTACAGGCCATGTCAGGTCATTACAGGCCATGACCAATATATATATATATATATATATATATATATACATATATATATATATATATATGTATATATATATATATATATATATATATATATATATATATGTATGTATATATATACATACATTCTGTAAGAATGTATACCGAATGTATGTATGCATATATATATATATATATATATATATATATATATATATATATATATATATATATATATATATATACATATATTCTGTAATGCCTCATATATATATATATATATATATATATATATATATATATATATACATTCTGTAATGCCTCACGTTCATTTATGTGCTAATGAATCATAGCAAATGGGCAAAAAATGTAATCACTTGCTCTTGCACACACACACACACACACACACACACACACACACACACACACACACAGACACACACAGACACACACACGTATAATATATTACATTAACATATGTAGCTCGAGCTGCCACACACACACGTAAAATAAACTCACAAGTCCATCTCAACACATCCTATTATTTGCCACAGAGCTCCATCATACGAGTGCAGGCTGAGGCCTTGTGCCCGCTGTGGTTGTGATAATACTGCCACCTAGAGGCACATTCACTATGCT
This sequence comes from Clinocottus analis, assembly GCF_023055335.1. Lineage (NCBI taxonomy): Eukaryota > Metazoa > Chordata > Actinopteri > Perciformes > Cottidae > Clinocottus > Clinocottus analis. The sequence goes on along the minus strand of NW_027175998.1, from coordinate 1,115,277 downwards.
AAAGAGAGGCAGTGTTCATCTCACTCACTGAACCAATCATACTCTGAGTAATGCAAGGTGAAATGAATTTATAAAAAGGAAATTATCCTCAGGCCAATTTGAAAAATGGTAATTCACCCCAAAAGGTGTTCAGTGCATTAGAGGTCAGTTATCACATTGACCTCTACTTAGTCTGTCCCTACATATGTAATTACTTTCATTAAATAGCAATATGTTGTCACTCAACATTCATACATAAAAAAGGCAGGTTAGAGGCTCCATTCGTGAACTCCATCAGCTTTGGATTCAGTGAACTGAAGTGAACTCACATTCCAGATGAAGTGCCAAATAAAAACATAGAATCATTTATAATCATTTCTGTTCGCTACAGAGTACTCCTAATTCACTCTTAATTAACTCTTAAGTCACTCCTAATTCACTCTTAATTCACTCTTAATTCACTCCCCAAGAAAAATAGCAGACATGGACTAGATCTCCCATGAGGTCACATTACAGAGATGGGATTTTGTGGAGTACGAATCATTTGCTCTTGATAATCAACATGCCCTCTCTCTGGTGGGGAGTGGTTTCTTCTTTTGTCCTCATCAGGTATAATATGGAATATAGCTTCATTCCATTGTCATTGAGAATCATCATAAACAGATTGAGATCCCGTCTGTCAGGACTAATGTTACCTGGGCTGCCTCAGTGGCCCTCTGGTGGTGTCAGCATATGCTGATGACAATAATGTGTTCGTCAAAGAGCAGAGGGATGTTAAAGTCCTTTGTAGTAGTTTAGTTCTGTTTGAGAGGGCATCTTACACTAGGGATGTGGCTCTTTGAGGAACAATGTTTGGGAGAAGGCTCCCAGGTCCTGGTGTGCGTCAGGCTGAGATCCAGACTGAGATGACCCAGCTTCACACAGCCAGCTTTGGCTGTGTGAAGCTAGGTCATCTGATAAAGACTTCCATCCCTCATCTGGCGAAGCTGACCAACATCCGTTTCAGCAGGCTGTTGCTCAGGCTGGTGGAGGAGGTCTGTGCTTCTCTGTCAGAAGTCCTCAGAGCGTTTGTTAGAGACCCCTCACTATCTGACTAATGGGACGATGAGTGTGAGTATGTCCTCCCACCCATAGTTGTCTGTCCTGCTGTGAGACAGTGGAAGGATGAAGAGGACATCCTGCTGTCTCCAAAGACACCCCATGAGGGACCTTGAGACTGGGGAGGAAAGCAGCATGTCATGTTGTTGTGGAGGTCTCTAACATGGCGGGGAAGAGGGTGTTGAGGTGGACTGAGTCATTTGGCAGGGGGCTACCCAGGGGGCTGTTGGCGGGCCCTGTACAAACCCCCTGTAGACAAACTGCTCAGCTCAGGGAGGAGTTTGCTGTTTTCAGACAGACAAAAGGCACATAACTACCGAACATTTGAGCTCTGAAGGATGTTCTGTGTGACAATGCTCTGGTCTGAATTGTGAGTTGAGCTTTTTTTTTTCTTTTCCATTTTTTTTGTTTTGTTTTATTGTAAGTTTTTGATAAACAGTGAAACTGTGAATTAAATTGATTTAGTAATAAAGATACTAGACAATCTTTCTCCCTCCTTCCCTCTCTGAGCACTGTGTAATGACTGGTTGATTTCTCAGGGGAGAAACAGTAATAAGTGATAATTGACAAAAGGATTACTATGGAGACGCTCACATTATCTCTGCTTGGCCATCCGGCTCGGCGCGTTCGTCAGTTTCACTGCCCGTGTGCCGGTTCTGGACTATTTTAACAGGTTGTACATTGTGTGTGATGCACTGTACACTTCTATATGCACATTCAGGTGATCATCTAACTGATTCACTGCAGTGGCGAAAGGGAAGGTAGAAGAAACAAAACAGTCTTAAATTGATTCTCTGTGTTTGTTGAAAAGGCCGCTTAGCAGCTGCAGGACTAACGTAGGAGGCAGAGCCACAAAGCTTCTATATGTATTCATATGTTTTGATGTCGCAAAAATATATATGTATTCGTATCTGTATTCATATCATACAGGACAGGATGATGACGTCATACATTTTGAGAAATTATCCCATCTTCTCCGTTTTCTGCATTCACGGTAGAGCAGAGCTTCTCAAACAGCTTATGTCACTTTGGAGGAAGAAAAATGCTTATGCCCCAACAAAACGCTCCAACTTTTTGTGACTCCAATCATGCTTTTTCAAATAATAGAATAAAGAAAATGTAAATCCCTTTTACGTAAACCAGATAACTCCATCATAAAAAACATAAACAACAAGAGCAAAAAATAACTAACACTTGGTAAAATAATTAGCTTATTGTGGCTGCAATTAACCTGGTTTTCACTTAACATATTTTTAAGATGACGTTAAACGTTCAAACTGTGAAAACAGAATGATGCAGATGTGTGAGCGTCAGGTTGTATCAGTGTTTGTGGCTGCAGTGAGCTGCTTTCCTCTACACATCTTTATATAACAGGGTTGTAGATTTGATACGGCCGCTCTCAACTCTTCATGTTGAGTTTAGATTTGTTTCTGTTTTGAGAGACACAACTACAGAAAAGTCGACCTCCAAACACCAAGAATCGAGCTGCGCATGCGCAGTGTAACCTGTTATCAGTGTTACTAAACATTTCTGAGCAATGGCTGAACCGGTCTGGCTGAATGACAACCAACCTAAATCAAGGAAAGCTTTTTCAACTTCTCAAACTGATTAAATGAAAAGATTGTGCAGTTTAATCCTGATATAGTACATGATATCACAGTTTGCACGAAAAAAAAAAAACTAGTTGGAAAAATTCCCTTTTATAGTCGATTAAAAACCAAAAAGTCCATCTTAAGGACACGAGGTAATACAACATATGTAACAATCCAGTAACTTCAACCATTTTTAAACTGACTCAACAGCTTTTATACACAAACATGAAGTACAAAAGTCCAACTACTGAGAAATAGTTTAAAAAAAGACTAAGATGATGCAACTTTAGCTGAGAATACTCACTCACTGAGTCTATGACCAACGCTGCACCATGGAAACACTGCAGTGTCTTGATGAGCAGCTTTTACCACAAACTCTAAATACATGTAACAAAAAGTGCAATTAAAAAATGATTTACATGTATAACATTAACTTTCTTCTGATTAAGTAGCTAAATACTGAAGAACAATAAGCAGCATAACATCACCCTGAGGTGCAACATTGACTAGACCTGAGTCTGGAGAAATTTGTAAGACTGGGGATGTTTGCTCCTGACAAGAGTCTCAGAGTCTGGAGTTCTGCTGCGTTCACACTAAAAGCGTTGCAAATTTTTTCGCGCAAGTAGATTAAATACAAAGTCAATGCACAGACATGTATGGATGATGTGATGGACATGAATGATGTGATTGACGTGAATGATGTGATTGACGTGAATGATGTGATTGACGTGAATGATGTGATGGACGTGAATGATGTGATCGATGTGAATGCCGCAACATGAAAATGTGAAAAGTCTGATAAATTAACTGTTTTCTAACGCGAATGAAGCGAATGATCACAAGAAAGACCAGCAAGTAAAGTCACAGAAGTAAAGTGTGGTCGGAACGCATCATTAAGGAGTGTGAATAGACGGCACTCCCCTTTAAAACAAAAAAAAAATCCTTCAAAATAAAAGCACTTTATTTGTTCTTACAATAATTTTATTTGCCCAGCTATGGACCCACGACCCACTAAAAATGGGTCCGCAACCCACGTCTGGGTCGCGGTCCACCAGTTGAGAATCACTGCGCTAGAGGAACCTCAAGCAGTCTGAAGCCTGGCAACGCCACAGCTGCTGTTTGACATGTTGGAGTGAGAATGTGTTGCAGCATATAGCAACTACAGCTCTGGCAAAAGAAAAGTCTGCCCCACTTATGCATGTCTTGTCCTCACCCGCCTTGTCTCTTGTCAGTCTAATAGGGCTATTGAGTGCTGACCAGGAACCAGAACCAGTGCAGTATGGGTTGCCTTTTATGTTGCCCTAATTGGGTCATGAGTTATGAGTCTACGCGTGGACAACAGAACTGAGAGTGATCAAAACCATTACACAACTCCAGCAGGGTTTGACTTCCTGGCCTCACTGTAAGCCAAGTGCCGTGCAGTGGAAACAAAACGTTGTGTTTCATCTGCTGAAATTGAGGCCTTTATTGCATTATTAACAGGCAGCTTCATCTTCCCTTTTTATAAGTATTTCTATTCATACTTTCATAGGAACTCTGCTTTGGTTTGGATTCTCTTTTGTTTATTGCTGTCAATACAAACTAAAATGTTCTCCAGGTAATCCCACTCATCCTCATTTTTTGTACCCCTATATTAACAGCTGGCCTTAATGTGTTCTTTATTACAGTGCTTTTTTTGTGACTTTACTGTGATAATATTTCCCACCTGAATAATATGCTCTTGCAATACAATAACAGAGAGAAGGTAAATGATCTGTTCCAACTCGTAAAAAAAGGCTTAGCTTTACCTTTTTGGGACTAAGGTGTTCAGTGCATCAACCAATATTTAACAGCAGAATTGCCAAGCTGAAGTTAACTGAACCTTCCTCACCAGTGGACAAATCAGTAGTTTCTGTTGTGTATATGTCTTCATTGGTGAATGATAAGGCTCACTGTCAGCTCACTTGTGTATCATGTCAAATTTATATTTAACAGCTTTCGCAGCTACACAAACGATGAATCGTGATAACTCACAGCAGGCTGTTCTCACACACTGCTATTAGCTGTACTTCTGAAGAGTAATGCAGTATCATCCTGACAGAACATAATCAATCGGTGGATAGCCAAGGCAGAGGACGGAGTGGACGGGTGAGTCTAAAGATAGGGCTCTTACCCAGCAGGCCGCTGTTCATGTCCTGTGTGAAGTCTTTGTTGACTTATTTGTCATGTATTTGCATGTAACAGCTCAGAACTTAATTTTTAACCTCAACCTAACAGAGTGCATTTGGTGCTTAAACTACAGCAGCTTGTCCAGGTGGCCGGACATTGATAAGCTTTTACAAACATGTGTCATAGCTGGTTGCTGGGCCTATTGTTAAATAAACTGTGCTTAATTAGGTTTTCTACATTATTTCCTTGCATACTGAACTAAAAACAAAGTTATCACTGGCGATGAGATCATTTACTGAGGTGCATTTGAAGCACATGGAATTGTTATTTTCACCTCTGTTCTAAACCTCCTGACCGAGTGTTAGCATCAACCTGCTCTCAAGCTAAAGTAGTGTGAGACCATCTAAGTCTGGGATGTGATGTTTTCCTTCAGTCTCGAAAAAAATGTAATATACACTTAGAGGCTGTAATGACCATTTCAGGAGGAAGTTGCAGCCTTTCATTTCTTATTTCCAAGACCTGTCAGTGCTGGCCAATGAGTGAGGTCCTTCATCTGATTTATTGTAACCAACATCTACTGTGTTTCAAACACATGTAAAAGCCATGTGTGTGGGTGGGTTTTGATTCGTTATTTAATTTTTTACTTTTATTATTATTTGTATTTCCTCATGTTTTATTTTCCCTTGTCTCTTTGCTCTACTTTCCTATCACTTTCTTTATTACTATTGAAAATAGATCTCAACACACACACACACACACACACACACACACACACACACACACACACACACACACAAATGAAAATACTTGTTTGCTACATCATATCATATTGGGCATATTCTCCAATAAAGTATATTTATAAAAAGAGATATTGTAAATACATGCACAATGCACAAGCACAAGGAGAAAGATGTATACAAGAAACAAGTATCAATGAGTCAATAATGTGTTGAGGAAAAGGTGAAAGCACGTACTACTGGTGTGTGTTTCAAGCATTGTTTTAGCAGGAACACCTAAAGAAGCAAAAAATAAAAGTATAATGAATGGAAATTAGAATTGTAAAACAGTAAATAATACAGTATACAGGTTGCGAACCATTCTTTGTCAGCAACAGAGTCTGGATGTAAACACATTGTTAACATGCTCAACCCCTGGCACCTGGATGAGTTGCCGTAGCAACGCTGGATGCTGGAGAGAAACACAAGGAAACAAACAAAGCCTTCAATTACAGTTGACAAAAAAATCTAAATCTACGTGGGGTAGGAAATGAGAAGAAGTGGCACAAGTAGTAGGTTTTCAACGTAGATAGTTAATTATGAATTTATGGGCAAAAGCGCCACAATTACACATAGCAATGCAGTGGCATTGAATTAAGTTCAGAAGACATCCCAGAATAATTCAATGCAAAAAAAAAGGTACGAAAATACTACCTTGCAGTTAAATATTCACACAGTTATGGGAGAAGCTACCATGTTCATCTGTTTTCTTTTTTCAATGAACAGGTACCAGAAGAAACATTAGTATTTTATCAGGGAACAACATAAACAGTGTGTTAAGTGGTAAGGGTCCCTGTGAGGGACAAGCCACTCCTTCTTTTGGCCATGTTCAGTCTGTTGCTTGCCTCAAAGATGTATGTATAAGACTACACTACAAGCCATTGAGATTTGTCCAACAATGTCAGCAGTAAAATAATTTATTGGGTCTGAAATGTAATGTCTAGGAAAGCTTCTGTTCATTATTATTATTCATTATTTTTTCACACACATTGGCGTGACTCATTTTCTGCCTCCTCGTCTTGCAGGAACCTTTAGCTTTATTTGCTCAGACTCCATCCCAGCTACAGATGGTGGGGCAAGAACTTATTTTTGTGTACATCATGTGTACAGTCGTGCAGACAAAAGGCTGGAATGTACCTTCTGGTGGCCTGAAGGAAATATAATATGCTGTTCATTTTATGGTGATCTGCAGATTTTGCCGTAGGAACAGGTATATTTGTCGGGTGGAGGGGGAGGGAAGGGTATCTAGGTAGTCAACAAACAAACATACCCGACACTTAAACTTGGGAAACAATATGTATTGTAAAAAAGATTTTGGAGGTTGAAATTTATGGGGTCAAATTGAGCCTAAGGGAAAAAGATGTTAGTAAATTTGAAGGTAACAGGGAGGTTAAGATATGGTTTGCCTTTATCCTATTAACTAATGATCAAATTGGGTTTTGTTAGTTTGGTTTTAGTTTTAAGACCTACCAAATACTTATAAGAAAAAAAGAAAAATGTAATGTCCAGCAACACTAAACAGGAGCTTTTTTATTGAATTAAGATAGATTCACCTCTAAATATAAAACACTAAGGTTGAAATTGAACTCTTTCAAAGTGTCTACCACTCAGCTTTTCAGTAAACCCATGTGAAGTGAAATACTGTTTGTTTGTTAAAGAAACCGGCAAAACCCTGGCACTTAACCCAGACCAGCGTTCATCACGAGGGAGTCTCTTCTCGCTGAAAAGAGCTTTCACTTGCTCAACCTTGTTTTTTCTCCATTGCCACTGAAAATTTTTAAGAGGAAGCTGCATCACTCTCAAATTCACACACACACTCCCTTGGCCTCTCTGTACTTTGTGACCCAGTGTGGGCTGACCCTAACTTTCTCCCCTCCTCTAATGCTTCTTAAATGGGCTGTAGGGCAACTGGAGTCTTGTATGGCTCCGCAGGCAGCCATTATGAGGCAAAGAGCAAACCCAGAGGTCAAGGCCAGACATTACCTCCCAGGCTCTGTCTCTGCATATCTCTCTCACACACACAGACACACAGTTACAGATGAAATGTAAGCTATTATGTCGCTCAAAATTAGAGCGGTGGGTAGAGGTGATTAGAGGTCCAGGACTAGAGGTGCTGGAAAGCCATTATTCTACTCAAACAGCTTGAGAGCAATCGTGTTCCAGCCTTCACTGCTTCGTTCCTTCTTTCACCTTTTTGTCTTGTTTGCTTGAAATGCTGTCTCATTGCTGATTGTAAACCTGCCAACTCCCTAGTCTTATTTAGCTTTTTCAGGCATGCACATGATTATCAAGACTGTCTGCTTCAAACTGAAATATCAAATGGAAATATCTCTCCACAGCGCTATACATGTGACGGTACCAACATGCCAGGACAGATAGCATGACCCACTCACGTCTCTTCAGCGAGGCCGTGGCTGCAGCGATCAGGCCTTAACCGAAGCGAGTCCTTGTACACCTCAGGGCTCTGGACCTGCACCCAGTGGGCATGAGGATGGGGTGGGGATTTGTTGGGTGTGTGATTTTGTGTTCTTTAGGGTTGCAATAAGCTCAATGGCCTAATTGTTAAGCTCTGTGAGGTTGGTTGTAGGAGACCAATTATCTTTGCACAGGTTTTGGCTATGCATGTGAATTTTGTCAGGTTTAACAGCTTGTTAAAGACCTTGTGGACCAGTACAGAAGAATGGGCTGAATAATGCTTTGATACATCAACAGGAGGATCATAGCAACGTAGAGTCCCTATAGCTCACAGATGACTGATTGTTTCTGGTGGCTCCTTTTCTGAATGTCATTAGTGTGCTGGTCTATTGTCTATTGCTACCCGGAGGTATTTGAAACTGTTTCAACTGATTGGTTACTGATGAGGAAGAAATGCTGGAGTGAGAGGGAACCAATTGTTATGCCCTTTGTCTTGCTGACATTAAGGTGAAAATAGATATCCTCGCACAACTAAGTGCTGTGACAGTCCAGAGCAAAGATGTTGTCTGTGAGTAATGTGGGATGTGTAAGTGTTTGAGGTGAGCGGTGATGGCTTGAGGACTGGTGCAGTCATTGCTGAAAAGTGTGGATAGATATTGTAGTTTCTGGATCCCCAGACTACTTCTACACAAAGAAGTTTAAAAACACTGCTGACACCAGGTAAGTTTAAAACCTCTGGGGTTGTGGTCGTGGTGGACAGGCGTCCTAGGGAGACCTTTGGAAATGGATGTTACATTCTGTTTTGTAGAGTTCTGCTTTTGCCAAAATGCAGGGGAACAGCTGTTATTGGAGCAATTAGTGGGCATATCCAGTGGCATTATCAGCCCTACGGAGCAGACGTCTCAAATCACACTTTCAGGCTTTGAGGAGAGGGACAGACAGAAAACAAAGGACTCTGTTTCTTTCCACTAGTGACTCATAGACACTGAGACTCTAAATGTTCACCTCTAGTGACCCATAGACTAGCACACTGAGATTCGTGAAATTTTGACTGTTTGACCTTTTCTGACTTTTTTTTCCCAGTGTGCATGGATAGTCATGTGATATATGGATAGTCATGTGTATAGTCATGTGATATATGGATAGTCATGTGTATAGTCATGTGATATTTGTTTCACGGTGTGTTTCTATGTAGGGAATGCTTTCTAACATGCTGCTGAAATGCCTGGAAATGCCTGTGGGAACGTTTTTGTTTCCAAACAGAAACATATTGTTGCAGATTGAACCTCAGGATGGGCTTCATTAAAACAGAGCTGGACTTCAGCACAATGATACCAACAAAGATGTACCGGGAGTCCAGATGCTGGAGGCAGCCGTGCATCAGACAGCCAGAACTGGTTCAACTACAGTTCTTTTCTTTTGTATTTTTCATGCAGGGAAAAGTGCTTTTGAAATTAAAGTACTGTAATACTTGAATGTTGTTCATTCTGGTTACATGACATCTATTGCTTCTGTCCATCCAGGGAGAGGAATCCTCCACTGTTGTTCTCCTGAAGGGTTGTTCCTGTTTTCCCTGTAAAGGGTTTTTACTGTCTTTATTTGGGGAGTTGTTCCTGATACGATGTGAGGTCCTGGGACAGGGATGTTATGTGTACAGATGGTAAAGCCATCTGAGGCAAATTTGTATTTGTTATTTTGGGCTATATAATATAAACTGAATTGAATTAAAATAATTTAATACAACTGTGTATAACTGAAATAGACCTATAGAGTACCATACTGTACACAACACGTAGTTTACTGTGCTTAATGCCTGCTCAAGGGGGTATTCTTTGACAGGCATCAACCCACTTGACGAGGGCACTTCCCTGTTTGAGCAGACTATACACAATAGTCTGAGGAATACCAAGGATTATTTCATCAAAAAAAAACGTCTCTATAAAACCCAAACACAACTTATCTGCAAAGACCAGACCCAGCCAGCTACCAACAGGGCACACACCTGTCAGCCTGATCACAGCAGGAAGTGACACTGCAAAATGGGTTCGCTTGTTGTGGTCTAGAATGTGACGCTGGAAGCTTGATTATGATTTGATGTCCTTAACTGTGAGCACATGTATTCCCAAATGTGTGTTTCGTGATGTAACGGGTGCTTGCGGGATGTGCAGTAGCTACTGTTGTGTCGTTTGTTTTATACATGGAAAAATGGACAGGATTATGGATGTGCATAAGTGGGTACCGTGCTGTATTGGTGATGTATGGACTTGTGTTGGCCGTTGTACTCTGTTCTCTTTCCTTCTCATGTGTTCTTCAGTTAGTCTTATTATCCTTACTGCTCTCATTAGTCTTACACTTTCAGAACCGCGAGGGCATCAATGACAACTTTCCACATGAGTGTGATTAATCCCATCTCATCTTATATCCTCTTTACATCAATCCATCAACTGTCCTTTATATCCCTCCTTTCCTCCTTTCCATCAAAGCGGCGCCAGGGGTCATGGTCATAAAACCCAGGACTCATGATGAAATTATTATTACATACATCCAATTTAAATGCTAATGTTTCTGGTAATTATTATGTATATAAAAAAACACACACGTACACACAGATGGAGATAAAAGCCAACACATCTCCAGTACACCACTAGTGAATGGACATAACATGGATTTACACAAATATAAAAGCACACACGCAGTCACACACTTATTAATAATAAGATGAAATTCTAAAGTAATTATAATGAAGTCTGTGATAGCTGGCTAGCGCTCTCAGTCATTAGTGTGAATACATTTCCCTTAGGTAATTATGAACATATTTCAACCCAGTGATTAAAAGATGATTCCTGATTTTGTTCTTCTTCATAAGATAATGGGGCTAAAAGAACATCGTCCCAGGGGTTTTACTCTGACAGCCACTGTCACGACCTTATCAGAGTGATGCCGCTCGCTGTACCTCTGGATTCACAGTGGCTGTATCTCTGTCTAACATAAGAGCTCCACGGTTGTGAAGTATATTAGTACTTCCAGTCTGACTGAACCTCCAGGGCCACAAGAAGCTCATCACCAGAGCCCAGATGTGCTTCAGGCTGCCGATATCCAAGTCACTGCACTTATCCATCCCACAAAGCAGCCTGTCAGGAGCCTTCAGATAGCACTGACGGACGTGAGACACCCAGGAAGTTTCAATAGACCAGCAGAGAAAGTGCTGGAATGTTTTGGATCATTTCATTGCTTGACACATCAGTTTAGTTATGTTGTGGCCAGCATATATACATATATATATATATATATATATATATATATATATATATATATATATATATATATATATATATATATATATATATATATATATACATTGTTTTATTTTACTATGAAAAGTTTGTCATAATCATTTAATACTGTACACATTCTAATTTCCATTTCATTATGTGACACACCAGCCTGGTCTCCTGAAAATGAAGTTTGAATGAAACTGCAATGTCAGTTATATTTCTAGGGGAATATCATTTCTCATGGATTACTTGTGTTTTTTATGTTTCAAGAATACATTTCTTAATAAATTAGAGCGTGTGAACTAAAACATGAAACCACACTTCCAAAGTTAATTAGTCCTTCCTTTGTTTATTCCTTAAACATATTTGTTCCTAACCATGAACACCTCTGACGCTATAAACATTTAAACTCTGGGAAAGCTAATGAAAATACAAGAGAATTGATTTTCCTTCAATTTTCTTTTTATGATGACAACAGTACAAACGCCGCCGCGCTCACAGAAACACTCTGGCACGCAACTGAAAAACCTAGCAAAACTCCTCATGGACACGAAAAAGCCCTCCAGCTGCACTACACAGTCATGGTAGAGTTTAGTATATGTGAACAAGATTTTTGTAATTTTACGGCGTTGACGTAATGCTGTGCACTACACTGTGTTCATTTTCTTCATGGAATACTATCTGGATCTTAAAAATAAGGCAATGTTGGTAAGAATAAAGTTTTCACGATTAGATATGAATTATCAACCTTGTTTGTGGTTTTTTTTAGTTCAACCATTATACAAACACTAAAGAACAGCGCCACTTGACTTCAAAGAATAAACACAAGCTGTAAGACAATATTTACAGGAGAGGAGGCATATAGTGAAAATAGAACATTAGCCAGTATTGTAACGGAATAACGTCTGACATCATCACCTTTCTCTTTTGGAGACATTGTCATGTATCAATCATCCAATTTAAAAAATAAGTAACAACATTAAATACAATCCACATAAATGAGACTTTGGTGAAACTGCATAAATACATTTAAAGAAAATATTTTTTTTTTTTTACTTGAGTATTCAGCTGTCCATTAATCTCATGCTCACTGCTCTGTAGCCCGGCACAATTAGCTATCAATTAGCAGCATCCATTAGCTATCAATTAGCAGCATTCTTTCTCTCTCTCTTTCTCTCTCACACACACACACACACAAACACACACACACACACACACACACACACACACACACACACACACACACAGACAAGCACATCCCTTAAGTGGCTGTCTGGCAACAGTGTTATTATCCTTTCTGCACAAAGGTTGTTGCAGAAAAACAAAAAGAAACAATAGAGCGTTGATAATTACAGGATGACAAAAAGAAGTGGATGAGGTGTGAAAGAGGGCAGCTGAGGAGAGACAGCAGGGAGGAAGAAATGAAAGAGAGGGATGTCAAAGAGAGAAAGGTGGTGGGTAGAGAGAAGCATGAGTCCAGGCTTGTTAGAGCTTGTTAGAGGTGCACACCCTGCCAGTGCTTCTGCATCATCATGTCAGGAAGCAGTGAAGGAAGCGGCCACAGCGTCCGCCGGGCCTGGCTGCCGGCCACAAAGGCAACCAGCTGCAAATTGCCCAGAAATAATTTCCTCTCTAAGTCCAATTTGGCAGCTCAAGTTAAATTTGGAAACTGAGGTAATTTACAAAAGCCAGTACCCTGACACCATGACTTTGGCATGATACATGATGGAATAGCTGTTCTCCAAATGAACATATCATTTCTACAAAAAGACTACAAACAAACGTAAATAATAATCCCTAGAGATTTCATTGGTGCCTTGTGGCCTTTGCAAATCGGTGGCCAAATTACACTGCAAGCATTATTATTATGGCCATTGCAACTTCATGCAGATTATTGTGTTTGGCGCAGGTAAGCGCAAGTTTTGTCCCACTTCCTGTTTCCACCGTGTGGCGCTAGAGAATAGGCAGTAATCAAGCATTTTGTTGCTGCATGTCCTGTGTGGACCAAATAATGTAAAATGCATGTCAATCAAATGTTTGTCACGCAAGACATACTTCCTGTTGCCAGGAGGTAGCGCTGTTAGTGACTCAGTTTTGGGAAGTAGAGTCCTCAGGCCATGAGTCAAAACATTTGAACCCGCAATAGGAAACCAGAACTGAAATTAATCCTGATCAACGAGGCTGATGCGAATAGAACTATGGAAAGACAATAATAAAGTTTACAGAAGCATCTGATGAGTTGTTGACACAAACATTATTTTTCCAATAATATTAGCTTTAGCCAGTGGAGTCATTTCTCAGCTCCTTTCCTGTGGAGTGTGTCCTGAGCTCATGGGTGAAGTGTCAGCTAAATCATTTCAAGTTATAAAAGAACCAAAATCCCCCCGTGGACGCTTTTATTCTGTTAGATCTCATCGACCTGCAGTCCTCTGTGCTTTCACACTCTGATTTTTTGATGGAGTGGGGAGATTTACCTTTTTCCTAAATTACTACCTTGGCCCACTTTTTCCTCAGCCAGCTCAATCTAATTCTGATGCTTTCCCAGAATGACTTTCAACTGTTTCCACAGAGAAGAGGCCTTCAGCAGAGAAAGCCGCAAGCTTGTGGTTTCAGGACGAGCAGTCTCTCCCCGAGAGCTACACGAGAACTTCACATCACACAAAAGTACACGTCAGTGTGTAGAATGTTCACATCTCGCAGTGTGAATATTGTACAATCTCGTGGGCTCCAAGGCAACGGAAGCAGAAAATAAAATGAATCTTGGAGAAGTTGAACCATATTTCTGTCCAGAATATTGCAAACAGAAACAGATCTAAACTCAACATGGAGCATGAGTTGAGAGCGACCGTATTAAATCTACAACCCTGTTTTATAAAGATGTGTAGGGGAAAGAAGCTCACTGAAGTCACTAATACTGATACAACCTGACGCTCACACATCTAAATCTTTCTTTATGGTTTGGAACAGTTGAACGTTGCTGTTATTATTTTTTTTAAATATATTCAGTGCAGAACATAAATAAGTTAATTGCAGCCACAATAAGCTATTTATTTTGCCAAATATTAGTTACTTTTTTGCACAGACAGAACTTTATTTGCATTGTTCTAAAAAAGTGATTGCACATGTTTTTTGTTTTTGTCTGATGGAGCAATCTGGTTTGCAATGTTCTTTTAATTAATCTATTATTTGAAAAAGCACAGATGGAGAAGTAAAAAAAAGTTATTTCAATAAAAATTCAGCATGGACCGTTTGTTACAATTTTGTAGGGGCTGTTAGCACGGTTAGCTCTGCCAGCGCTCTTCAGGCTGTTAGCACTGTTAGCTCTGCAAGCGCTCTTTAGGCAGGTAATTTATCTTCAGTAGACTGGACTACTGTAATGGTGTGTTCACAGGACATCTGCTGAGACCCCAAAGGTTGAAGTTAGCTGTTGCCTTTATTTGAACCAGTTTCAAGGGTATTAATCAATTTCTACATCTCAGTACTGCATTTTATTTATTAAACTTTTTTTCTATTGTTTGCTTTTTGACAATGAATTTTCCTTATTGTTCTTAAATGTTGTTTTCTTTTGCATTATGTTTTGGTGCTTTAAATATTTTATGTGAAGCACTTTGAAAGCCTTGTTATTGTTGTACGATACAAATAAAATAAACTTGCGTTGCCTCTTAACCAGTTGATCAACGGTAGTTTATAGACCCACACTTACTGTATCCTAAACCACTTTACAAAATAGGAAATATAAACATATAAGAAAATAAAATGTTCATGCTCTATTATTTTTACTTCATAGGATACATATATACGTATAATACATACACTTCAATAGTACATGTAAAATAAAGAAGAGATGCCAAATAAACAATAATTCTCATTATCTTTGTTTATATTTTTCTTGATGAATAATTTGGAGGGGATGAGTGGGTTACAGCGTTAACAGTGATTTAATTTGTCAAATTCTGCATATATTCTATTTTTAGTTGTTTTTATTTATATTATGTAGGTTCACTGTGGTTTATGTTTGTGAGTATGATCAAAAAAGTAATACATCTTGGATTCAAATTTAGAAAATAATCAGATCGATTAACATTTCCAGATTTGTTCTTAACGTGAAATGTGTATCAATGTGTCCACTTTCAGAACATTTAGTCTACTTGTATCAGCGTGTATCAAAAAACAAAAAATAAGGGAATGATTGATTTTACTTTTAAACAAAATTGTAAATTATGTCTGCTTCTCACAAGCTTCAGGCTGATGGAGTCTTCTGGAACAAATTGATACAATGGAGCTGGAATTAGAAACCTGATCCAGAGTGTGTGTTATTATGACTTGTCATCACATTGGCTGTATGTGGTTCTACTATCAGAAGAAGAGCAGCCAAAAGTACTGAATACAAATCAAGCTTTGACTGTAGATCGCTTTTCTTCTCTGTTTTTTGCCGAAATGAAATAGAATTTTTAAAATAAATGGAATTGGATGGAAATTGGTTTGGCTCCGTCCATTGGCTAAAGAAGAGTATGGACCTCATGCGCTTCTTCTACATTACTGCACAGTGACAGACTGGAGGCTCCTGTCTGCAGCTAATCACATCCATGAGATATAGCTACATAACAGACTGATAGAGGAGGCAGTGGAGTGCACACACACACACACACACACGCACACACACACACACTTTGCTGGTATCACTGATGCCTGCAGTCATTCTGAGTGTGATATCCTGGACACAAGGTATCGCCTACAGCTCTCTCTCTTGCTCTCTAACTGGGTGTATGTCAGTAACAAGCAGCTGAAGCGAGCTGACGGTGTGTGTGTGTGTGTGTGTGTGTGTGTGTGTGTGTGTGTGTGTGTGTTTGCGTGCGTGCATGTGTGTGTGTGTGTAAAGGTCTCACCCAGAAGAGATTGCCAATGTTTTTTCTGTCTGGTGCTTGTGCCCACATTCATTACCTGTTCTGATGGAGCAGCACCATGCACACTTACAACACACACATAGAGACACACACACACACACACACACACACACACACACACACACACACACACATCCCATGTACACCAATGCTTTTGTGATTACCATTGATTGATTGCATTGACAGAAGTTGTACTTATGTTTCGTCTCTCCACAGACGTGTAGCAGAAGCACAGTGTGAGCAACTCCATGAAAAGCTGAAAGTCTGCAGGTCCTAATCACCATCATGGCAGGCGAGTGTGAAGTAATCTTTAATCTTCAGGACCAGAAACTTTCTGCACACCAAGGATATTGACAACCAGGAGGATCCGCAGATTAACTTGGCTGCAAATGAAATGCTACAGTATGAAGCATGTGTCCTACTTTAAGAAGCTTGACTTATCTTTTGCCATCACGGCGTGTCTCCTCAATACAGTGGCCAGGTGATACAAGCTCGCAAAGTACACGTCAGGAACACAATCTGCCATTCATTTCCCCTTTCGAGGGCAGGGTGTTTCAGTTCTCCTAAAGATTAATCCTGATCCAGAACAGTCAGAGCGGTGGTGCTGTGGTCTGAAGGAGACGTCATCATGAACTCTTCATGCTTGTATTGACATTGGTCTTCTCAGACCACAGCCAACCACTTTTGCAGGAAGAGGAGGAAGATTCCAAAAGAAAGTCTGCAAGGAACAGGAGTCATTTGTTTTTAATTGCTGTGTGAATGCTGACTCAGCAGGGCACTATCGAGATCCAGATCTGTATTTTTAAACTGCAACTTCAACTTACATTTCAACTCCTGCAGACTTACAGCTACTGAAGTTATTAAAAAATGTAAAGATTCAGCTCACAAACACACACGCGCGCGAGCGCCCGCCCGCCCGTCCGCACACACACACACACACACACACACACACACACACACACACATTCAAAATAAACAAACAAGAGCGAAAATACACAGGTATCTATAATAGAAATAAGTACAAAATAAAATGTGACTGTATTAGGAGCAATAATTCATATGTTCACAAACACACACACACATAAACACAAATAAATGTACAGAGAATCCATTTTTAGGTTCTTTCTGCCTCTCATCCAATCTTCTTTCCTTTTACATTAAACAGTCGCTCTCTCTCTTTCTCTCTCTGTATCTCTATCTGCGTCTCTCCTTGTGATCAGTGCAGTGTGAAATGAGAAACATGACAGCTGTGTTGTATCCTCGCCATAACACACCACACATCCACACAGCTAGACAACACTCACACCCAGTTACGCTGTATACAGGTACCAGTAGCCAGTAACCAGTAGCCAGTGGCGAGTAAACAGTAACAGTAGCCAGTAATGAGTAACATGTAACCAGTAGCCAGTAACCAGTAGCTAGTAACCAGTAGCCTGTAGCCAGTAACTAGTAGCCAGTAGCCATTAACCTGTGGCCAGTAGCCAGTAACCAGAAGACAGTAACCAGTGGCTAGTAGCCTGTAACCAGTAGCCAGTAACCAGTGGCTAGTAGCCTGTAACCAGTAGCCAGTGGCTAGTAGCCTGTAACCAGTAGTCAGTAACAAGGGGGCAATAACAAGGGGCCAGTAGCCAGTAGTCAGTAACAAGGGGGCAATAACAAGGGGCCAGTAAACATTATCCAGTAACGAGTAGCCAGTAACCAGTAGTAAATAACTAGTAGTAAGTAACCAGTAGCCAATAACCATTAGCCAGTGGCCAGTGGCAAGTAAACGAGTAGTGAGTGACTAGCAGCTAGTAACCAGGAGTAGGTAACCAGTAGTGAGTAACCAGTAGTCAGTAACTATATGTGAGTAGTCAATAACTAGTAACTAGCATTCAGTAACCAGTAGCCATTAACCAGTGGCCAATAACCAATGACCAGCAACCAGTAGCCCAGTAACTAGTGGCCAATAACCAGTTGCCAGCAGCCAGTAACTTGTAGTCAGTAATGAGTAACCAGGAGCCCAGTAACTAGTAGCCAATAACAAGTAACTAGTAACCAGAAGCCAAAATGGAAAAAATTCAAACGGCCGTGTTCTTACAAGGCGTCCGAAAGAAAACTAAGTCTGTGGACTATGGAAGAAATAACCACTACTTCTGCTTTATACTTGTTGTGAAAGTCACAAAAACGTGGAAACATCAAACTTTCTCGTGGTTGGGTTCATAACAACATCCATAGACAACTGGGACTGTGTCTATTACGGAACACTTTACGAAGTACACTGCAATACAGTGCACAGCAATACAGTGCACTAACATTTGTAGTGCACTCTGCACCCAGCACTCAGCAACTCTGACTCACTCGAGTTTTTCGCCAGAGTTGGGACATTTCTCACAAGAATTTGTCCTGGGTCCAACGCTCTATGCACCCCACAGCAAACGCGCTATTTGCTTTGCCTTAAACGCATGTTTCGCGCTGCTCGGCGAAAACTTTGTGTCTTTACGACCTGTCGCGTCTGCGTATTGATTGATTGATACTGCATGTAATCTGGTCGCGCGAATAATTCACGTCGCTTTTGGTGTGAACACAGCTTAAAATGGAGTTGCAGATTGAGTTGTCAGCATCACTTCTCCCCAGTGTTCAGCAGGAACTATGCTGTTTGTAGATGATACCCCTGTAGTGAGGGCACAGAGAGTGCGTACAGTGCGTATAGTGAGTAGCAGTGGCGGGCCATGCACCTGCATTGACTGTGGCTCAGTGGTGAGCAGGATCGTCTTTCGATCAGAGGATTGGCGGTTCGTTTCCCAGCGCCACTAGCCCATGTCGATGTGTCCTTGAGCAAGACACTGAACCCTAAATTGCTCCTGTAGCTGCACCTACGGCGTATGAATGGTTGATGATAATGCACCTTGCATAGTGGCTCCTCCCATCAGTGTGTGCATGATGTCATGTAGTGTTAAAGCGCTTTTCGTTGTCAAACAACTAGAAAAGTGCTATACAAGTAAAGGTCTATTTACATCATGGGCAGACAGGGGTGAAAATAGTTTCCCTGGTGTTACTGTCACAGACCTGCACATTCATACAGTCCACTCTGCTACACAACACCACCACAAGCATACAGGTGAGGGGACGCCCATGACGAGAAATAAAAAACGAGAGGACGTGAGCAACCGTGGGTCCCACAAAGCCACTTTAACCATCAGAGCAAACTCCCCTGTCGAACACCCAACCTGCGATGCGAGCCGGCCCTCACTTTTATTGCGCCCTGGGGTTTCAGAGACCCTCGGAATCTGGCTAATATCATGCTAGATGTTCATAGTTATGATCAAAATATGGTATACACGTTTTTAATATATATATATATATATATATATATATATATATATATATAATGTGTATATATATATATATATATATATATATATATATATATATATATATATATATATATATATATATATATATATATATATATACATTTTATTCGCAAAAACAATCCTGAAAAATCATATAAAATAAAAACTCATTTGGGGTTTATACGACTACTGGAACACGGGGCAAAAGAGGTACAGGAACCCCAGAACCCCCCAAAATGGAGTCTCTTCAAAACACATTACTCACTCCACTTCTTACTGGGATCCTCTGTGCTTCCTTGGCCTCCTGCCTCCTATCTCCTACCCCCCTGCCATGGCAATTCTGATGCCCACCCTCTCTATTTCCTTCTGCTTGTTGGATGGTGTTTATCTGGATCGTGGTCCATGCGTATACTACTCATTAGATTAACAATTTCTGTCATATTCCTGTAATGTGCTGTAACTCTGTTGCGTTGTTCATTCTGGTCACATGACATCTATTGCTTCTGTCCATCCGGAGAGAGGGATCCTCCTCTGTTGCTCTCCCGAAGGATTCTTTCTGTATTACCTGTGAAAGGGTTTCTACAATCTTTATTTGGGGAGTTGTTCCTGATCCGATTTGAGGTCCTGGGACAGGATGTTATGTGTTCAGATTGTAAAGCCCTTAGAGGCAAATTTTGTATTTGTGATTTCGGGCTATATGAAATAAACTGAATCACACTTCCTCTATATTTAGAATTACAGCTTCAACATTGATGATTGAATTTGACTTGATGGGAGAGAGAAAGAGAGAGAGAGAGAGAGAAAGAGAGAGAGAGAGAGAGAGAGAGAGAGAGAGAGAGAGAGAGAGAGAGAGAGAGAGAGAGAGAGAGAGAGAGAGAGAGAGAATGGGAAGAGGCGGAACACGATGTGTCCACAGGTTTGACCAGAGACTGTCCAATGGGACGGCTGTCTGCTGATTGGATCTAACGAGCTTCATCCTGCGAATATGTAGGGATGCAACACGCTGTGTGTGTTGTGTGTGTCATCACCAGTGCTGCTGTGCAAGGATGTACACAAGCATGACATATGTGAGTGTGTGTGTCTGTGTGCTGCATGTGTGTGTATGTGCAACGCATGGGGTGAATAAATACAAAGGAAGTCTCTGATTTTGTATTTATCCTTAAAAATCTAATCATACAAAGTGTGTGTGTGTATTTGTGTATATGTATGTGTGTGTGTGTGTGTGTGTGTGTGTGTGTGTGTGTGTGAGAGAGAGAGGCAGAGTGTGACTGTGTGGTCTTTCTCTGCCTGCTTGTCTTGTTAGTGAAACAGATCGGTGTCTCAAAGTGAAGCAACCTCGAATGTTTCTGTTTTTCTTTTCTCCTCTTGTTTGCATTATTTATCTCTTCTAGCGCTCCTCTCTCTAACAGCTGTTGTACACACACACACACACACACCTTGTTAACCTGTGAGTCTACTTGTGTCTCACCTTGTTTACCTGTGAGTTTACTTGTGTCTCACCTTGTTTACCTGTGGGTCTACTTGTGTCTCACCTTGTTTACCTGTGGGTCTACTTGTGCCTCACCTTGTTCACCTGTGATCCTACTTGTGTCTCACCTTGTTTACCTGTGGGTCTACTTGTGTCTCACCTTGTTTACCAGTGGGTCTCCTTGTGTCTCACCTTGTTCACATGTGAGTTTACTTGTGTTTCACCTTGCTCACCTGTGAGTCTACGTGTACCTTACCTTGTTCACCTGTGAGTCTACTTGTGTCTCACCTTGTTTACCTGTGGGTCTACTTGTGCCTCACCTTGTTCACCTGTGGGTCTACTTGTGCCTCACCTTGTTCACCTGTGGGTCTACTTGTGCCTCACCTTGTTCACCTGTGGGTCTACTTGTGCCTCACCTTGTTCACCTGTGGGTCTACTTGTGCCTCACCTTGTTCACCTGTGGGTCTACTTGTGCCTCACCTTATTCACCTGCAGCCACCTTTTGTAAATGGTCATTCATGAATATGGCTCTAACGCATGCATTTCATTGCATTTCCACAGTCAGTTTCAAATGGTGTTTGGCGACACAGTGGTACAACAATATAGAGATGCATGGTTTGAATTGTCCCATCATCGACTGTTTAGCACAACTGTTTTGCTTCCACAGGAGGTGAAGGTGATCAAATTTGCTCAGCAAGTGTAACTTTCCCTCCTCATTGCCGAGCAAGTTCATGTCAGTCCTTCATGCTGACTCTTCTCTAGGCTTTTTTAAATTTAGACACTTTAGAGCTGTTGACTGTAACAACAGCATTGTACTCTGCTGCAACTTCAGCATCAGCAAAATAAGACAAGAATTCTCTGTCTCTCTTTGTTGTTTTATTACAGAGAGTAAGAGAGAGGGGGAGAGAGAGAGAGAGAGAGAGAGAGAGAGAGAGAGAGAGAGAGAGAGAGAGAGAGAGACTCTACACTTGGGAAAACTTTCAAGAGAAAGGTGCCAGCTTTTCTGACACCTTGTAAAAACGGTGCATGCAAACCTGTGTTTCCCCAGCGGGTTACACCAAAGACAATAAACTGACAGTTGCTGTACTTCAGGAATCTCTGCTGCTCTTCTGATAGAGGAAGTGAGTGAGAGTAGGGAGGGAAATTAGGACCAAAAAAAGAAAGACAGAGGCAGGTGGAGAGGTAAAAGTTAGGAGAGAGAGAGAGATTCACTCATTGTGTCACAAGGTTTGGTTTCTCTGCTTAGGATGACCCGCTGACTGAGAGACATGTGCTATAGCTGTCTCACTGTGAGACATGTGCTACAGCTGTTTCACTGTGAGACATGTGCTACAGCTGTTTCACTGTGAGACATGTGCTATAGCTGTCTCACTGTGAAACAGCTATAACATATGTATCACAGCTAGAGCGGCTCATGTCTTGCACCTAGAGCAGCTCATGTTACAGAGCAATGGTGATGTCCGTGGCTAGGCTCGTCTGCAGAGGCTCAGGGAACGTGCTGAAAGGGTTAAATTAACCTCAGCTGCAACGGTAATGAAATTCATATGTCTGTAAGAACTACTTGAAGTCTAGTCGTTTTAAAAATTTACTTATATATCATCAAAGGGGGAAACAAACGTACTTGGTTAGAAAAATACTGTGGTTTGAGTTTAAAAGGAGCATTAGCAATGCAGCATGTAAGTTAAATGACAAAAGTAAGGTATAAGAAGTCAACTTTGACTTGAATTGACATTGGTCTGAGTGAAAGATCCTTCCCGATGTGAATGGTTTTTTAGAGTTTAGTTTATGATAATTAATAAGGGATATTATGAAGAATAAAATGAAGGATGTGTAATTGTATTATATAAAATGGCCACTGTATGTGTTGTATTACTGTATAATGATTCAGAACTGAAAGGATTTTGAAGATTGTTTTTACATGTGTTAAGAGTTGTGTTGCTGTAGCTCTAAAATGTAGTCCTTGAATGCTATTGGTCAGGGCGTGGGGGGAGACATAAAGACACTGGATGTGGGACTGCAGACTAATTTTTGGTGACCAGAACTTTGTTTTTGGCAAAAGCTGAAAAATAACTTCGCCCTGAACACAATGTAGAGCCAGAAGGAATGTTTTCAGGTGTGAAATTAGGAAAGACTAACCGGTGGAGGCCTCAAGCCCAGCGACTGGAGAGTATTCAACACGGAGCAGAGCCTGGCTGGGCCCCTTTGTGTTCTGAGACCGTGGAGGAGATAGATAACGGGCTGCAGTCTGTGGATTATACTGAGGACCTCGATCATTTTTTTATTATAACTCATTGGATTCTGGACTCTCCTCCTCACGACCACCTGTGATTTTGGACATACTTTTCAGTTTACATTGTTAGAGTTTTTGAGCTTAGTTGAATCCTCGTAGAGATGTCAAAGGGAAACGTTGGCACAGGGCGCAGAGCAGAGAGCTGGCAACTGGTAATGTGTGGCGGTAAAGAGATAAAAGCTCTGCGAAGAGAAAGAAGTGACAGCTGCTGATACTGAAGACAGGCATGCCGGATATCGGACACATCACGCATCATTAATTATATGTGGGATAAAACACCACAAGTTGGTATGCACTGTCATCAGTTGAACATTTCTTCTTTATTGCACATGGCAACAGACATTCTATGACCACCACGCCTGGCTTGGACATCAATTTACTCCCAAAACACTCAACATTGGGGACAAATAATTGAGTTGTCCCCCGTATTCCTGCGAGAGTGAAAGAACATCAAAACATCTCGTAGCCATATTTTCTCTATGTTTTTCCCCTCTCCCCTGTTTCTCTCCATCACTTATTGGAGCACTCAGCAGCCATATTGCCCAGCAGCTCCACTCTTTTATATGGAGCTCAAATCAATCGGCCGCATTGGGGACAACACTGGAGACAACATTCAGTGTTCATCATTTCCCCAAGCTCTGTTTTCTCTTGTACTCATATTGGCTTTCTACTAGAGTTTGTACCATGTGTGTGTGTGTGTGTGTGTGTGTGTATTTAAGGTGTGACTGCAAGACAGGGATGCTGTAAAGCAGCGGTCCCCAACCTTTTTTGCGCCACGGACCGGTTTTGTGTCAGACAATATTTTCACGGACCGGCCTTCACGGTGTGGGGAATAAATATGACGTAATAAAATAATATGACTGGCATAAAGCAGATATAAAGTGCATACAACTCATCATTACGCCGAATTAGTGGGAGCCATGAGCTGCTTTCTCTGCAAGGAGTGGTTCAGGATGATGGGAGACAACCGACGTGTGTACTTCATATCCGGTCTACTCCGTATCTTATGCTGTGTTCACACCGAAGGCAACAAAATTTGGTTGCGCAACCAGATTACATGCAAAGTCAATGCACAGCTGCGTAGGAGCTGCGTTGACGCGACTTTTCTGGCGAGCGACGCGACAGATGCGTTTGACGCACCACAAATATCGAGTTCGCCGCATGGCGAACCGAGCGTTGGACGCGACAGGTTGTCACGCGAGTTGAAATTTCCCGACTCCGGCGACAAAAATGCGTGAGTCATACTTGCATCAGCCAATCAGCGTTGAGATGTTCCGCTTGTCACCGCCGTTCTGTTGTTGAATCAAACTTCTGCCGGTGATAGCGATTATAGCGGCCGTCATTCAACAGTGTTGTGGGACTACGGGCTGCGTTTGGTGTGAACACACTTTTTTTGTCGACGCGACGTGAAAAATATGTAATTCAATTACTTTGAATATTTTGTAATTTGTATTTGATGAGGCCGATAAAAAAACAAATGATATTTGTAACAAAATACTTTAGAGTGGAGTAATTTTGTATTTCAAATACTCAAAATACTTTCTCCATGAAAAATAATAAAACATTTTAAAAAACTATTGTCTGTCAAGGTAAAGATTGTATCTGAGTGTGACAAATGTCAACTAGCTTGATGTATAATTTATGTCTGGGTCTGGCAACATAGCCTGTTGTATTATATACATAGTGATGGTGATAATGTCAAGCTTCATCTTGGATAGAAAGTTTTTCAGTATCGTCTCTCAAACACCAGATGGGAAGGTCCAGGGGGAGTGTAAACTCTGCACCAAAAAGAACGTAGTAATATCAGGAAGTTTTTTCGCTACATCAAATTTCAAAACTCAGCTGAAGAGACTTTACCCTGACAGTCTTGATGATTTTGAAAGGCACAAGACAGTGTGTAGCCCTAACTATAATGGCAAAAAGACAAACACCCCCTATAGGCAGACCCGCCTTTTTGAATACACAGTAACATAGGATAAACTTGATTCTCTCATCCTTTGTCTACAGTTGAACAAACTGAATTTGTTTAATTGATTACTTCGTTGAAATCACTTTCAGATTGGCGTTTATTCAAACGTCAATCTGAAAGTGATTTCCAGACGTACACTGCGAAAGGAAAATAGAAGAAGTGTCTGAAGGTCCAATCATCGTACCACCTCATGTGAGATGTGCCACTCATACACTGAGCTTAGTGTGTACCACTAATGTGAAGAAGGCTATGAAGGACTCTCCTACACTCTCCTGTCTGAACCCCACAGCCATGGGAAAGTGCTCAGCACTGTAGAATGCATCAAAAAGATCCAAGACGGCAGAGCTCCTGTCAGAAGTGACAAGAGGACATTTGAAAACACCATGCCCAACACGTTGGAATTCAATGTATGACAGTTTAAATCAGCTTGCCACTTTAAGAGACAAACTACCTGAAATGATTGAAACAGTTCAGCTCCCTCCATTCAAAGAGGTGGAGCTTGACTACCTGGCAGAGTACTGCAAAAACCTGAGACCTATTGCAGTAGCCATAGATCGACGACAGATCAGATATCCTGCTACTATGGTGAACTTATCCTTAGCCTTTTTGCTGTGCAATCCAAACTCCATGACTTAGAAGCCTCCAAACTAAGGCACACGTCTGCCCTTTCATAAGCCATCTTGGTAGGTTTTGAGAAAAGGTTTAGTAGTTATTTGGAGTTGAAGACGGATGTGAACGAAGCCATCTTGGCAAAAGTCACTCACCCATTCTTCAAAATGCGCTGGCTACCACCACGATTGTCAGGAGAAAGGAGGCGAATCTTCCAGCATATGCTCCACTCAGCTGAAGATCTTGGCCTGGTGGCAAAGAGTGAAACAGGTTCCTTCAACCTCCAAGATGATGAGAAAGATGACTTCTTTGTTTTCTCAACTGATGAAACTCAAGTCCAGGAAAGACAGGAGATCACAAGACACAGCAAAGCTGAATTAGAGAGCCTTTGTTTTCTGGAGAACACCAAAAAAGATCTGCTTTCTCTTCAGCATAACCACTTATCAAGCTCCTTTTTGTTCGATTCAACACAACCCTCCCCTGTTCAGCTCCGATTGAGAGACTTTTCTAATTTGCAGGAATAATATTTCAGCACACATCAGTCACACACACACGCACATGTAGACACACAAGCAGGCACGCACGCACACACACACACACACACACACACACACACACACACACACACACACTAACCTGTATATATGCTCTTGCTGTACCCCTGTACTCTGTAGAGCACCCTGTACTGTAGTGGTTGGGTCATCTCAAAAACAAAATGGAAGAATTTTGATTTCATAAAGATGTTAGTGTGAACCTGTTTTTTAAGTTACCTGTTCACTTTTGTATTGATTTACGATTTTTAATTGGATTAATTTTTCTGAACAGAACTTGATGTACAGTAGTTTATTTTAGCTCTTTACCTGAGTACAACTGGTTTTAATTAAATATTTTGCTTTTATAGTTAGTGTACATAGGCCTAATGTGTGATGCTATTCAAATGTGATGAATATTTTCTTGTTGATACAAAGCTAAGGTTTACGGGCTGTTCCATTAATAATAATAATAATAATAATAATAATTATATATATATATATATATATATATATATATATATATATATATATATATATATATATATATATATATATATATATATATATATATATATATAATCAAGCTGTTGTCTTTTAATTAGCTTTGCTTGGTTACACTAACATTCTGTGACTGTTCTTCCTTTTTGTGTGGGGATCACCAGAGCTTTTTGTACATTATATAGCCTAAACCTGAATGCTCTGCAATAAAAAAAAGTATTTCCTGTATTTTAAATACAGAATACATCAGGCATGAAAATCCCTCACCTTTCGGCGAAATTCGCCATTTTGAAACCAAAATAGGTTGTTTTTTTGGGGGGGGTAGGAGGTGTTCAGTGAACTGCGAACAGATGCGCGTGCCGGAAGGGAGCGCGAGTGCATGGTAATATAATATGTCATAGTATATCTAAGTTAAGTAACCCAGAAGCTCTGTTGACATAGACTTAGCTAACGTTAGCTACAACTTGATAAATTGAGTCATTAAACACAGCAAGAGACAACGCAACGTTAGCCAGCTAGCTAAAGCTTCGGTGGAAAGTTATTAGCTAACGCTACCGTTAATGAGGAGGTAGATTCTGAGGTGAGGGGATTAAGGTAACCAGACGTCCGGATTTAGGCCGGACAGTCCGGGTGTTCAGTGCCCTGTCCGGCGTCCGGCGCAGCCTCAAGTCTGATGCGTATTTGTCCTCCTTTTTGGAGTCGCGCGACCGCGCCAGCGTTTCTGAGATTGGACTCTGAGACGCAGAGAAAAGTTAATGTTGTGTGTGTGTGTGTGTAATATAACGTATATATGTGTGTAATGTCCTTCTCACCTTTTTCACCCCTGACCCATTTTCATGCCTGATATATGTATTGGTATTGTATTTTGTTACATTTTCTGGCACCAGTATTTTGTATTTTATTTTGATAAATTTATAAAATACATTTATATTCATATATAAAATGTTTGCCCATCTCTGAGTCTACTGCTTAACTTAAACCTTTATGTCTGGTCTACTGCTTTTCTTAAATCCCGCTTCACAAAGACAGGATGTTGAAGCCGAGGTTTCATAGCTTTTTTTGGCGATCTCGGGATATTCTGCCTTGATTTTAAAACCAGAATACCCACAGTTAAAGCAGACTTTTAAGTTTCATTTTTGGGGTAACATATGTCGAGGCTTAGACACACAGATGGATGTATCCGGTCCTTTTTCAAAATAAAACATTTTCATGATTTTTTTTCTTTTTTAAAATAAAACTTTTAAAAACTTTTTTAAAAATTCGTTCATTCTTTCTGTGTGGTCGGTACCAACCGTACCGGTCCGCGGCTCGGGGACCGTTGCTGTAAAGTATCCATGTTACATACTGTGAAGGTGTTTCACCTTTCTTTTTCTCTCAAAGCTTCTTCTTCTTGTTTTTGTTGTTCTTCTTTTTTACCCATCCTTTATTGTTCTCTTCCTGTTCCTCTATTTCTTCCTTAGCCATGTGTTTGATCTCCTACCATCCCCTCCTCATCCTCCATTACTCTATCTATGTTCTCCCCATCAGTCCTCAAGCCTCTTTTCCTGTCTCTATCTTCCTGTCTCTTCCATGGTTTCAGACGTTGCATCATGTCTGTCAAACATTTATTTATGTCTCCCCTTCTCCTCCTTCATTCTCTCCTGCCCATCTATCCCTTTATTTCTGTTAAGCTGTACTGGACAGATCCATGTGTCATACTGCACTGTTTATCAGAAATGTCCTCTGTCTGTCTGTCTGTCTGTCTGTCTGTCTGTGTGTGTGTGTGTGTGTGTGTGTGTGTGTGTGTGTGTGTGTGTGTGTGTGTGTGTGTGTGTGTGTTTATGTTTTCTTCTGAAGAAATATACATCTCTTAATTGTTGTCAATGACAATGACAGTAGCATTGCTATTTTAAAATAAGACTGAATATGAATTGTGGCCTAAACATTCAACCTGATCTTAACCCTGGAAGCGCTTGAAGATCTTGAGTTGAGGTGATGAGCAATTCAATCCTGAGAATAGTTTTAGAGGCGTGCATGTCTCCATCCCTTGGTGAGCAACGTGAGTCCCAAGCTGCAGATGTCTTCTTCACCTAGCGTATGACATTACTTATGAGACCTTATTATTTCTGTTTTGTGCAAATATTTGGCACATTCCTAAATGAATAAGCAGACAGCAAGCCCGCGGCCAGAAGTACTCGAGAGCAGGAACAGCCCGGCAGCTCACCCCGGCCGCGCTGCAGTCATGTGATGACTAACGGTTACATGCTCGCTTCCTGTCCCTGACAACTCAAAACATGGATCTGCTTTTCCTAAAAAAGAACACAGAGCTGTTCTGATGGTTGGTGAACAGGTTGTGTGTCCAGCCAGCGCACCTGCTGCCGCTCACACCACCGACAAGAAACACTTAGGCTGGGTTGCACCAAGGATTACATTAATCTTGGTTTAGAGTTAATCTAGGGTTAGCAAATCTAGGTTTAAACTGGTCTATATTTAATCAGAGATGTGTTGCACATCTTAATTTAAACCCTTGTTTACAAGGGTTAAAACAGGATTAGTTTATGTGCAATGTCTGCCATGATGGATTCAGACAAAATGTAAAAACAAATTCACAATGTATGTTTAACAAATACGGAACTAAATAACCCTAAATTATGCAATCTTCTTCTTGAACTAACCTTATAGCATAAAATTGCAAAGCTAGTAGGAGCTGGAGAAGTGTTTGCACAGCAACATTGCTCTCACTTCAATGCTTGATTGCTGGTCCAACCTTCCCATTGAGATGTATGACAGACTCCTTTGTGAATCTATACCGCTGTGAAAACTCGCTGTCATAGAATTGAATTTGGTTTAACCTATCTCTAATTTTCCTGCGAGGAACTCTTTCATCTAACCCCATCCAGCGAAGATATGCTGTCATGTTGTCAATGAAATAGAGATAAACTTCCTCCAGGGGTGGTTTAAATATAATTTCTAATCCAGGTTTAGTCTAGGTTTAAAATAACTGGTGCAACAGATTTGATTTTATTCTAGATTTAAATTGAAATTAAACAGAGATTATCAAAGGGTTAGATTTACCCAGGATTAATTGTAAACTAAAGTTTAACTAAGTTTAAAGTTTAGTGCAACTGGATTAAAAGACAATCCTTGTTTGAACCTAGTTCAAGAGTTAATCCTTGTTGGTGCAACCCAGCCTTAATGTAATATATCCATAATATATAATAGATCTTTAACAATGTAAAGGCCACAGAGTCCTGCTGCTCCCTGTGTGTGTGTGTGTGTGTGCGCGCGCGCGCGCGCGTGCATGTGTGTATTTGCATGGGCGAGTGTGTGTGTGCATGTGTTTAAGTGTGCATGTGTGTGCGTGTGCATGTGTGTGTGCGCACGTGTGTGCGAGGGAACAAGACAAATAAAGAATTGAGGAAGAAACAAATAATAACTTTCTTTGTTTCCTGCTATCAATGTGTGTTGTTTTAATACTACCTTTTATTGTGCCACAATAATTACATTTATTTGTTAAAATCTATTAATTTGGGTTCTTTACAAAACAATAGTTGATATCATTGTTTGACTTAATTCTACGTATGAATGTTGTGAAGCGTAGACAGCCTACACTTTAACTACAGACGACATGAATTAATCATGAATCATCTATATTAAAACACATTCATGAAGCACATGTTAACATAGTCCCTTACCATTGGTGCGTATCTGATTCATTATATGTATCAATAAATGCATGAATAAATTACATTTAAATATGAGCTTATTATCATTTATAAGTCCTTAATTCTTTAAATACAAATAAAGAATCCATCATTAATGAAGTATGAAAACCCAAGCTTATTTTTCAAGGACACATTCATAACTGTGTTTATGAATTGCATACTAATGAGTTACTAATAAGTATTCATGTTTTAACACTGCTTTATAAATGATGAGTTCAGTGTCTACTCATGCTTTTATAATGATAAATAGTGTGTACTGAATATGAAGTGCTACCAACACTCATACAGCACATTCCTCCCATTGTTATGGAATGTTTTCAGAATGTGACCTCACAGCTACAACCATTCATATCTTATTCACATACAATATCCTGATAATTACAATCTGAGGAATACTGTCACTGTGTGTGTGCCTCTTTATGCGTTTGTGTGTGTGTCTGTCTATGTGTGTGTGTGTGTGTGTGTGTGTGTGTGTGTGTTTGTGTCTCTCTGTGTGTGTGTGTGTGTCTCTCTCTCTATGTTTGTGTGTGTGTCTCTATGTGTGTGTGTCTCTCTATGTATGTGTGTCGCTCTATGTGTGTCTGTGTGTCTCTATGTGTGTGTGTGCCTCTCTGTATAAATGATTCAGGTTATAATCAATAAGAACCACATATCTACAACAATGAATGAAATAAAAAGGTAAACTAGAGGAAACACTATCCTGTATAACATTATCAAATGTAACCAATTTTAGAGATGACCACCACACAACACAGAACATCTATTATCAACATCAACAAAGATTACTTATTAATCTTTAATTTGATGTATTTCTTCAATAAATAAAGTAGATCATAACAGACTACTGTAGAGTTCATCTTCAAGCCAAGTCTAAAAGCCAAAGATATTCATTCTCTCTACTTTATCAACTGATGCAAGGAGGTCTCATAAAGTGACTGCTCCCACTCCACTCCCCACCCTTGGCATGCTATGCCAGGAGCTCTGCCCGTAACGTGGGGCGCTGCACACCCAGCAGAGACCTGATGAAGCAGCGCTATTTGACATTCTGCGAGTAAGAAGGGGTTAAGTGCAAACAAGTTGACATTTTGTCACGTCAGTCACATGACATGGGGGTCAATGACTACATTTCTCAGGATGAGTTCAGACCGGACCAGTGTTGAAACATCAGTGTGTTTGTTTGTTGTGTTGTTTAAACAATATACTAAGAGACTTTTTACAAATCAAACACATACATAACTTGTACTGGAAGTAACATCCCACCTTCCTGCTCTTACAGGTTGGGAGAAGCTGACAAGGTTTAGTGTCAGATCATCACAGATCCATCACTGATTTTACAGAGCATATGTGTGTTTGTGAGCATGAGTACAACATTGTTCCATAGAGACAGAGAAAGAAAGACAGACAGATAGAGGAGGAAAAAGAAAAGAAACAAATAATAATAATAATAATAATAATAATAATAATAATAATAATAATAATAATAATAACTTTATTTATATAGCACTTTTAAAAACAGAGTTTACAAAGTGCTTTAACAGAGAGATACGACCCATATGATGGACGGTTGAAGAGAGATAAGAGGAGCAAATGGCGGAAAGAGAGAAAGATTTTTTAAAAAAAAACTAAGTTAGAGTGGGTGTGAAAGAGGTGGACGAAAACATGAAAGGGAGAACAAATAGATTAAGAGAAATAATTAAGAAAAATGACAGAAAAGGGTTAGAGAACATGATGAAAAAAGAGAGCGAGCGAGAAACAAAGACACCGAGACAGAGAGAGAGAGAGAGAGAGAGAGAGAGAGAGAGAGAGAGAGAGAGAGAGAGAGAGAGAGAGTGTCCTTAATGACCACTTTAGTAGTTTGGAGGCGGTAATTTGGTTAGCCTCCGGCTGCAGGTCATGTAACACTATCCGCGCCAAAGCGATGATTCTGGCTGAGATGCCGGTGTGCATTTGCATGAGTGTGTGTGAGAGCATGTGCTTGTTTGTAAGCCAATCCCGATGTAGCCGGAATCACTTCTCTGTAGGAGTCTTGTGGAAATTGCTTCCTAAATGAAATTATGTTGTAATTTAAAAACTATTTATCAAAGACAGTTTGGTGTCACTCCCATTGGAGCCATTAGGCTCCTCTCACACTCCCAGAAGCCACGAAGACTTCCAGCTCCGAGTGAGGAGAGGTGAAGCAGAGCACAATGAGAAGTACAAGCTTGGCTTGTACCAATGGAGAGCTCTGAAAAATGTTGTTATTTGTATACATATACAGTCTACAGACTATTGTGGTGGCAAAACTACTGTTCCTGTGGGGAAAGTTAGATACGGCACTCAAAGAGTCAAACAGTAAAATAGGACATTAAGTACTAAAAGTGGATGAAGTATTTCCAAATTCAGTCTCAACGACCCGAGGAGAACATAAGGGAAAAAAATAAAATGAAGGAGTTCAAACAGAGCAGCTTGCTCTGTTTCAACAGAGCAGCTTGCTCTGTTTCAACTCCTTCCATTGCTACACTGCGCAGCGGCTACACTACACAGCGGCTACACAGTAGCTGCAGAGCGAATACACAGCGGCTCCACAGAGCGGCCACAGAGCAACTACACAGCGTACATGGAGCTGCTATACAGAGGCCACTGAGTGGTTACACAGTGGCCATGGAGCGGCTACACAGCGGCCACACAGCGGCCGCAGTGTGACTACACAGTGCCTGCATTTTGTCCCCACCTGGAGGAAGCAATCTACCGGTTTCTGACAGAGCACCATAGCCTCAGATTTGGAGGTGCTGACTCTCATCCCTGCCACTTCACACTCGGCTGCAAAACGCCCCAGTGAATGGTGGAGGTCACGATTCAAGGAGGCAAACAGGACCACATCATCTGCAAACATCAGAGAGACAGCAGAGACGCCCCCAAACCAGATTTTTTTTTGCCCCCTTTAGCTGCGCCTAGATATCATGTCCATAAAAGTCAGAAACACTCACCGGGACCGTGTCTGACTTATTGTTGAGGATACAAACACAGCTCCTACTGCAGACGTACAGAGACCGGATGGCCCGTGCCTATGGGTCTGGTACCCCATACTCCCGCTGCACCCTCCACAAAACCCCTCGAGGGACCCGATCAAAAGCCTTCTCAAAGTCCACAAGGCACATGTAGACTGGTTGGTCGAACTCCGAGGACCCCTCCAGTAGTGTTGCGAGGGTAAAGAGCTGGTCGGTTGTTCCACGACCAGGACGGAATCTACACTGCTCTTTTTCAATCTGAGGTTTGACAAGCGGTCGGAGCCTCCTTTCCAGCATCCTGGCATGAGCTTTCCCTGGGAGGCTGAGCAGTGTTAAACCGCGATAGTTCGAGCACACTCTCTGGTCCCCCTTCTTGAAAATGAGAACCACCATCCCGGTCAGTTAGTCCATGGGCACTCTTCCCGACCCCCATGCAACACTGAAAAGGCATATCAACCAAGACAGCCCAACAATGTCCAGCGCTTTCAGCATCTCAGGGCGGATCTCATCCACCCCCAATGGTTTGCCACCAAGGACCTTTTTAACTACCTTAGTGACGAAACTAAACAACTTAGGAAAAATATTAAGGTTGGACTTAAACAGAGAGGTGAGCTTTATGTTGCCCTTATTGTCACCTTGCTGGCTGGCCCAATGTAATTTGACTGTGCTTCCTGCATCCAGAAGATGTTTTGTTCCTGGGCATGGAATACGTACTCTGATTAACTAAAGTAAAGCATGATTTGTAGAACAAAAACACAATGAATTGATTAACAATCCTGTGGTCAGTGATAGCAGATGTGCAAACTACAATTGGTTGTTCTTTAATTTGCAATCAATAGGTTGCAAAAGAAAGAACAGATAGTAGCAGGCCCAGGGCCTCACAGAGGCACAGCTGAAAGTGGAGCTGCCAAAGGTCACCAATCAGCTCACTGTGATACAGCATGTGCTCCATAATTATCCACAGCACTCATCTCCTGGCTGTATCAGAGGAGCTGGCCACCAGTACAAGACTGGTCCCTTCATCTTAAGTTTAACCTGCTATCTTCCATTATGTCTGTAATTATCACCTACCTGAGAAGGGAATTGAAAGTAACATTTGACCCAAGTGAAGATCATTTGTGAAGTAGAATATAACACTGGCTTCATTCTTTCTTCTTATCTTACAGAGCCTAATAGACCAAAACCAGTGTTGACAAATGACTCAGAATGAATTCATTTATTTAATTTCATTCGTTTAATTTTCATGCCAGGCTCAGTAATTTCCATAACAAAAAGCTGCGTACTGTAGGTTTTAGCAAACACAATTTTGGTTGGGGACCATTTTCCGCTGCATATTCCACATTTGGTGTTCAGTGACTTTGAGTCAGAGTCAATTGTGTTTGTGCTGATTGTGGTAACAATGACTTTCTCAGCAGACCTGACTGTTCGTCGTTTTCTGTGCCTGGTGTCAAAGATGCTCACTAACGTGTATACGTATATCTGCTACAGAAAGTAGTACTCAACAATGTTTTAGTTTAAGCCCCCCATGACAAATAAAAGCCCAAAACAGGTTCACCGTATTCCAATTATTTTTTGGGTAATTAATTAATTGTTTGAGATTTTGCGTCACTGAATAGCCATATCGTTGTGGTATTCTTTAAATTAAAAGATTGTTGTATTCATAGGTCGAGTGCACAGATGCACAACACATTGTTGCTTTGGTCTTTTCATTGGATTTGAAGATGGTAAAACATATAAAATAACGGTGGCCTCGGTTGAGGTAGCTTGAATTCTGTCGTGTTGTTTTTGTCCATTAATGCTTCACCATGTGGTTGCCTTCCTGGTTTGTCAGATAACTGCAGGTGCACTGAATCCATTATGAATAGAGGTGGGACTTTGATGACCCTGCTATTATCCCATAAACAAAATTAATTAATGAAGCAGACCTACAGGGATATTATCAATGTGGGCCTTACATGGTATCCATGGCAGCAAGCGCTAACATGCAAGGCAGGTGATTGAAGACATTTATATAATCAACCTATACTACGTTATTACCTCTTTCATATGAAAGCACACACACACACACCATCTATTACAAGAAAAAGAGAGAGAGAAAGATACAGAGAGAGAGAGAGAGGGAGGGAGGGAGGGGGACAGAGAGAGAGAGAGAGAGAGAGAGAGAGAGAGAGAGAGAGACATAGAGACAGAGAGAGAGAGAGAGATGAAAAACAGGCAGGAATCAAAAAAGAAAGAGAGAACTGAAAATGAAAGCATGAGCTGTTGTGGTGGCGAGATTGGAGAGGGAAAGACATTATTGATCAGGAATTCAAACTTCCTGCTAATAGTGTGTTGGCGGTTTGTTCAGACGCAAAACAAACTGTGTGTCATCAGAGAAAACTCATAAAAACTGTCCACATCTCACGTCATGCCATTCGACAAGGATTCCATTAGAGCTGCAGATTGCTTATGTTTAGTGGTGTGTGTGTGTCCATGAACCTGTTTACTTTTCCTCTGTGTGTTTTGTGTTTGTGTTGTGTGTGTTTTTGTGTTGGGTGTGTGGTGTGTTGGGGTTGGGGGGTGTCTATTTGTGTCGGTGTGTGTGTTTGTGTGTGCATGTGTGGAAAACACACCTTGTAGTCGAGCCGACAAACATTTTATGACAGAATACAGAAACATCTCTCAACATGTGTCATTCTAACCCTTTGAAATGAGTTGCTGCATCAGAATACTTGCATGAAAGAATGGGGTCTGATGATTTTCTTAGATTAAAAACACTTTCCAAACTCAAAAGTTCATGACACCTTTCCTGGGACTGTGGCTTGCTCAAGGGCAATTCAACAAGTGGGCTCAGTGACCTTACCTGAGGTTACTTTGCAGCTGATAGGAAGGAAAGATAGGTGCAGGATGTGGCATGTTCCTTTCACAGTGAGACAGGCTTGGCCTTTGTTCAGCTGTTTCCACTCCAGACTGGTGACATGGGAGATTTCACTTGGAGAGGAAAACCGAGCAGAATAATAGAGTGCACCTGTCCATGTGTTTATTATTTTACCCCCGACATTCATAAAACAGAAATCAGTTTCTGCTGTTCATTTATTAGGACGAAAATACACCCATACCCACTCAAAAATTTAGAGACGATGCAGGAACCAGAGATTTTATGTTTTGAAAGGTTGCATTATGGATTTGCTTATTGGGCTGATATTTAAAATACTCTGGCAGCTGAAGCACTGTTCATCTGTTCTGAAGCTTCCAGGCTAAGACGAACAAACAGAGGATGACTCCAAACTAACATTTTTTATAGTTTTGAAAATGACAATGACTAGATTTCCATGATAACTGTGAATAATAATAGATACGTTTGCCTTGTAATTTTCCACAAATGCATCGTACAAATCAAAGTCAAAGATGGATTTGTAACGGAAGTTCCATACTTAAGTTAAGCTTTTGGGTTAAAATAAATACAGAAGTGGTGCTCAACTCCAAGCTCTTTCCTGATGTTCGAGCTCCTTACCCTGAGAGGAAACTCATCTCCTTACTCTATCTCTAAGGCTGAGCACTACAGAGGAAACTCATCTCCTTACTCTATCTCTAAGGCTGATCACTACAGAGGAAACTCATCTCCTTACTCTATCTCTAAGGCTGATCACTACAGGGGAAACTCATCTCCTTACTCTATCTCTAAGGCTGAGCCCTACAGAGAAAACTCATCTCCTTACTCTATCTCTAAGGCTGAGCCCTACAGAGAAAACTCATCTCCTTACTCTATCTCTACGGCTGAGCACTACATAGGAAACTCATCTCCTTACTCTATCTCTAAGGCTGAGCACTACAGAGGAAACTCATCTTCTTACCCTATCTCTAAAGCTGAGCTTTAGACGGTCAGGTACAGCGCCGGTTTTACTGCTGCAGCCGCACCGATTCATCTGCCTGTCGATTTCCTCACTCGTGAACAAGACCTCAAGATACATGAACTCCTTCTTGGGGCAGGCACTCTGTCCCCACCTGGAGGAGCAATCCACCGGTTTCCGGCAGAGCACTGTGCCTTCAGATTTGGAGGCGCTGACTCTCATCCCTGCTGCTTCACACTGGGCTGCAAACAGGACCACATCATCTGCAAACAGCAGAGAGGCGCTCTCGATCTCGAGACCACTGAACCTGAACCTGAACACAATCTGTGTAAAAACAGCTGCTAGCCAAACAGCTGCTGGCCATTTGCCTGTGTGTTTGCAAGCAAGCGGTGAACAACTATATTGGCCGCCCTTTTCGTCGTCGATGAAAAGGACGTCGTCGATGCGTTTACTTAGAAAAAAACAACAAGATATGCCATGAAACTCCCCCCCCCCCCCCCCTCCAAAAAAGTGCTTATTGTTTTCCCCAATGAGCTTTTTAGTAGTAACTAAATAATAGTTAGAACATTATTTTAATTGTTCTAAGTAATTGCAATTTATTCATTTCTTTGGTTTGATGGAGCAATCCTATTTACTTCAAAGTGATTGGAATTTTCTTTATTCGGTTATTCATAAAAGCACAGATGGAGTCACAAAATGAAATTATTTACAGGAAAAGTTTGAAAAGCAAGTTCTTTCAGATTTAACAGAGCTCCTACAATGCATGAAGCTGCTTACACACTAACTTATACCCCCATGATGAGGTAACCAATTTCCTCAGTCAAATTGCTAAAGTGCCTCTTTAAGCCTCTAGCTTACTGATAGATAATGCCACTGTTTTTAACACCTAATTTCCCATAGCTAAAATGTCATATTAATAGCTATATTTGATGTTGCTTTCATTTTGCTACTGAAGTTGGTCCATGAAAAGTCAGAAAACCAGTTCACTGACATGATGAAATGTGACATCGTTAAAACCAGTCCAACAATATGCTGATGTGTAGAAAAAATAGAACAGAATAAAACAGCAGAGCTTGTGCTTCACTTTCAACATCACTTCCCCATCTCTCTCACGCACATGCACATGCACACGCACACACACACACACACACACACACACACACACACACACACACACACGCACTCACACACACAGTCAGACTAATGTGTGTGACCTATGGTGCTAGCTTACGGCACTGGGAACATTAGTGGTTCAGATTGAAACAAATGAAGACAGCTCTTCACTTAGTCACAGTCAGATGGAGCCAGGCAATAATAACACAAAGAGGGAGTGTGTGTGTGTGTGTGTGTGTGAGGGGAGGGGGGGGGGGGGGCTAATACTTATCCACATTTGTGTGTATGCAGGGATAGCATTAGCACAAGCATACAGTTCCTTCTTAATACATGTGTGTGGATGTGTGACTGCCCTGTTACATGTGCACACATATTATGACTTTAAGAGTGTGCCTTATGCATCTGTTGGTATGTAGGGCATGGTTGTCTCATGTATAAACGCTGCGTGCATACAAACATGTTCGTTCAGTGTGTGTGTTGTGTGTGTGTGCGTGTGTGTTGTGTGTGCGCATTTTGAGGAAAAAGCCAGTAAAGAATATATTGAGGTAGAGACAATGATGAGAACCTTCAGGGCTTTTCTGATGAGAGCCATGTGAATTAAAAACTGACAATACTAAACTTACCCAAGACAAATGCCTTCTCTATGACACTCATTATGTGGATTACCGTGTGTGTGTGTGTGTGTGTGTGTGTGTGTGTGTGTGTGTGCGTGTTTGTGTGCATGTGTGTGTTTGTCAGATGCATGCTGCTAAGTGCTTTGTTGTTATTAAAATAATGCTATTAGTTGTGATGTATGATGTACTGGTGATTAAGTTTTACAGTTAGCTTTTCAAAAAACCCTTTCTCTGGCCACCCACAAGATCTGCAGGCATCCTTCAGAGCCTGAACACAGTTGCTGTAGCTGTCATAGGGACATGCCCTTCATTATGAATCTCTTGTTTGATCAAGCCCCTAATTAACCTTTCTGTAACAATAACAACGGCCCTCGGGTCGAATTCAGAAGAGGCAACAGTTGAGTGCTGTGGACATGAAGCTGCAGCAGCTCGGCTGAAGGAAAGCTTGAATGAATAGAAATGCAGAGAACCTCCTAAAGCTTCTCTTAAGAACTTGGCCACATGGCACAGCATGGCTGCAGGGCCACATGGCACAGCATGGCTGCATGGCCACATGGCACAACATGGCTGCATGGCCACATGGCACAACATGGCTGAATGGACACATGGCACAACGTGGCCACATGGCACAACATAGCTGCATGGCTGCATGGCACAGCATGGCCGCATGGCCACATGACACAACATGGCTGCATAGGCCGCATGGCACAACACGGCTGAATGGCCGCATGGCACAGCATGGCCGCATGGCACAGCATGGCTGCATGGCCGCATGGCACAACATGGCTGCATGACACAGCATGGCCGCAAAGTCACATCAATAGATTATGGCTGGTTGGCCAGAAAAACTCATCCCAACAACAACATAGCACACTGCAGAAACGGTCTGGTCAAAAGAAAGAACATGCTATTTAGAGACAAATCCGATGTTTTAGTTTTGCTTTTACAGGACGTCTGATATTTTTATTAAGACTTCTGAGACAGCTCATGCAGTGTTTACGTTTTTAAGATATTCATATCTTTGTGATAATACATCACAGAAAAAAGTTATGTTTTCACAAGAGATATAAAGAATGTCCAAACTCAAGATTCAATTGTTCAGTTTTAGAGTCATATTTTATCTTTACACTTTTGCTATATGACAATGGTGCCTCATTATATAAAGAGCTGAGATTGTTCTGCAGTTTTTGATGTAAAACACATGTGTATCTATTAGATACACATGTGT
Organism: Clinocottus analis; assembly: GCF_023055335.1. Lineage (NCBI taxonomy): Eukaryota > Metazoa > Chordata > Actinopteri > Perciformes > Cottidae > Clinocottus > Clinocottus analis. The sequence continues at coordinate 1,074,912 of NW_027175998.1, read as the reverse complement.
GGGCCGTGGAAATGGTCATACACAAAAAAGAGTTCCTTACTTTGTGCAGTATTCACTACAAAAAAAACAAATGTATAGTGGCTCTTTATGTTATTTTAGTTATAACGTTAAGACGTGTTGGGATGGATTTTGCAACTGTGTCTCCAGAGATTGCCACCCGTCAGTCTTACTGATGCTCCGGATTGACTCTTTTTTCTTGAATTGGCTTCCTGCACTAAGATGGTGTGTAGAGCAGTGCTCCAGACTGCCCTCTTACTAGTGGGAGTACCATGCAGTAATTACAACAGGCGCTTGATCTCATTAGCTGAAAATCAATGCTCTAGAGTGCAATTGTGTGATTATCCTTATCATTGAACATAGTTTGACACTAATGAGACTAAACCATACAATCTAAACAGGCCAGATATTGTCCTTGCTGTCTCCACCTGATCATTGGTATGAATCACTCACTCTCACTAGGTAATGTTAGCAAAGCAGAAACGTACCAGAAAGAAAGTGGGCGCACCACAAACTCGCTGGCTTTAGGACCACTGGGACCCCAATCCGCCATTTTGATGGCCTGGAACCACAATGTCCTTCTGTTTTAACTAGAGCATGAGACAACTGCATGTCTTCCCAGCTTTTGAGCTTGGCTAAGGCAGTTTGATTACAGTGGCAAATAAGTGGTGCTGCAGTTCCAAGCCTTTGACAGGCGTCAGGCAGCTGTCGAGAAGCTACCGGCTGAGTGGCATGACAGTGGCAACTAGGACTGGGCCAGATTTGTAGGAAAACCACCTGTGGGGAAAGTTTTCCCTAAACCCTTTGACACACAACATGGGTAAAAAGTGACCCAACAGAGTTTTAATTGTAAAAATATTTGGACAAAATGTATTTTACTATTCAGAATTCCAGGAATTCCTCAATTAACTTGTATTTTTATGACAACTAATTCTTAGTTTTTTGTCTTTTTGTACTTTTTTAATAAAAAAACATTTTGGTATCACTACCCCTATAAAAGATAACATTGATCCCAAATGATCCCTATTCATTTCCTATATTATTTCATGAATGGCTGTTTCTTTGCTATGTATTTTAAAATCTATTCATTTAAAAATGTAATATCACAAAGTATTCATTATAATATATTGTTTTGGATGACCATAAATAGGGTTAGGGTCATTTTTGACCCATGTGTGCGAGTGTGAATTGGATAGGAAGCTTTGACTCGTAAATGTTTGCAGTTGAGACATTACTGGGACATTTACTGTGGACAACTTTTTACATGCCACACTTGTCAGAACTCAGTGGTGGGCCGTGTGTTTCAGACCTAGGCCTTCACTGTCGTATAGTCCACCTCAGGGCCGGGTCAGACCGACCCACTGAACACGGCGCGCTGCCCACTACACGGGGCATTTTTGACCCATGTGTGTAAACTTAATGTTAAAAAAAAGATGGACACGCTGAGACGCAACAATAACCAGATCATGTGAAGCGTAACAATGGATAAATCAAGACAAATGTTAGTTGTGTGGGTTGTGGTCGAATAGTTTTATTTCTAACCACTTGACCTTGACCTCTGTGGAAAACAAGTTCAGGGAAAAATTGGGAAGCTGAATTGTTGCATCATATTGACATAAACAACCTGGTTCATATATTACTTTATTTACATAACAACCTGCTTCATATATTACTTTATTAACATAACAACCGGGTTCATATATTACTTATTACCTTAACAACCTGGTTCATATATTACTTTATTAACATAAACAACCTAATGTGGTTGCTTGAAAGGAATCTTCAATTCTCTTTATTCTATCATTTGAAATAACAGGAATGGAGGAGTCACATTTGTTCAGTCAATATGACAATGTCATGTTGATGTTAAAATTATATGTTTTTATTATGGAAAACATTGGTCTGGTAGTGTTGGTGCCCTGCTCTAGACAATACAACTAATAAAGTAAACCTGTTAACTAAAAAGTAACTGCAGGAAATGAGGTCAGGGCGCTTGTACCTTGCAACCTCTGGAGATCGTCAAAATAAAATGAGTGTCAGACACGTTGTTATCACCTTCCTGCATCACGCAGGAGGCAGTTTCTTCTCTGCGTGCAAATGTGTTGAAGTGAGTATGTGTTTGAAGCCAGCCGCCCTTTATAAATCAATGTCAAATCACAATGGAGGCTATATATATGACTTTGAGGCAATTATCACATAGGATGAACACCTATGTAGAAGCATAACGTGACAGGGAGTCTATTATCACTGTGACGACTTCATCTCCTCTCTTGTTCTGACTGAGCACCGAACACTTTGCAGCTGGAGAACCAGTGAAGACGAGGAGCAACAGGAAGTTGGGACGCAATGAGAGAAAAGTGGCTTCATTGAATTGTGATAGTTTTAGGTTATCTACAAATACATAGGTACATACATAGATAAATGTATGTCAAATTAATAGTTCATCCCAATTTTTATTTTAAACTGTATTCATGTGGAATAATGATGTTTACGGGGACTGATCTGTATTTCTATATCTGTCAGGGGCCTTCTAAGCCTTATCTGGTCGCCTTAAGAAAATCACAAAGTTATAGCTATTTTATAATTTATGTATATATATATATATATATATATATATATATATATATATATGTATATATATATATATATATATATATACATATATATATATAAATATATATATATATATAAATATATATGTATATATATATATATACATATATATATATAAATATATATATATATATAAATATATATATATATCATAATTAAAAGTTATAGCTATTTAATAATGTAATTGTTTTTCAGAAATACACGACATGTATTAAAATTATTTTGACCTATTAGCTTATTTTCTCATGTCACAGCTTCCTTCATCTGTTCCTCTACTCCTCCAGGCCTCTTGTATGGCTTCTTGGTACTTGTTCAACAGCATTTCTTATCAAATCACATTTCACTATGTAAGAGCAGCCTGGTTAAAATACATGAAACAGTCTTCTAGAGCAGCGGGCCCTAACCCCCTGGCTGCAGGCCGGACTTAAGAAAAAATGTTTACGTTTTTAATAAATTAATATCTTCATGATAATACAACACTGAGATATGCTTTCAAATTTGTCAGAATCAGTAGACGTTACACTTCCTTGTCCTATTTTTGCGTCATTGTCGGTGATTCACACAGCAAGATATGAGCATTTTACACACAGCTGTATCATATTATACACACACAGCTTCACTATGTGAGAGAGAGAGAGAAAATCAGCAGCTTCACAGCCTGAAGGATACGATACTTGCGATAAAGAGGACAATGCCAATGAAAAGAATCCATCAGAAAATGGGAAAGTGTGTTTACTGAACTTTGCAACAGCATATTTGCGTAGTTACAGGAACTGTAAGCCAGCTAGAGCTGCTGCTAACACGGAGCTAGTAATAGCAAGCTAACACGACGTAGAAGGTGTCTATGAGACTGAACAGTGCATAATCAAATATTGTCACTATCCCCGTTAACTTACTTAAAGTGAACTTAGTACGCATAGTAGTGTTAGATCTCTGTTATGTGTTTGTAAGACTAACTATCGCGTTCACATTAGCGCTAGCTAACCGACTATAGCGCACAAGCTAACGACACTGAGACGGCTTCAGGGTCTCTATAAGACTTGTCAGTACATAATACAATATTGTCACTCTCCCCATTAACTTTCTTGAAGTGAGCTTAGTACCAGAGCCACCAACTCTCAAGGTTTCACCATGTGACACACGCTTTTTCATGTTTTCACACGCTCACACGCCACACAAGCAATATCTCATGGCAAAAAAAAAAGTTTTTGTTCCTTTTTAAACTCCCCGACGATAAATGGTGCTAAGGAGCGCGTCGGTAAACCTATTCGCTGCATAGACATCTACCTCATTTACCCCAAACAGACACAGTTGTGCGACTGGGGGACCGCCGGTAGAGAGGAGCAGAGAGGTATCGGGGCTCTCAAGTGTCAGGCATTGAACATGACTGTCACTCATTTTGGTCTTAAGTCACGCCCTCCCGTCACTGTTCGGCGGTGCATATTAACGTTAGCTAAGCAGAGCTAGCTAGCACATGCATTTTTAGCTTGTGCCCTGACCATAAATGGCTCTCTGTTAGCTTTGCAACATTAGCACGAAGCATTTGTTACGCGTTGGTGTCTAATCGTTACTCTCTTTCAGTGAACTTATACTAACTATTAGTGATGTATTTTACAGAGAGGATTTACAGCTGCGAGGGTCCAGAGTACAACATTCAGCATCGCTGCAGCAGGCTCCAGTCCGTCTCTCCAGATCACCAGGCCGCACGCAGGCCACAAAGCCAAACACGGCTCATCATCCCCAACATATATGAATAAAGACATTTTCAGACATTTATTACATGTGTCTACCATTTTAGTCATATAATTCCACTGCTTTTGTGAACCTAAGACCTTTTCAAGGCTCTCAAGTGTCACGCATTGAGCGTGACTGTCACGCATTTCGGTCTTAAATTACGCCCTCCCGCCACACATCGTATTTCTCACGCTGAAAAAAAACTCCAGGCTATTTAATGTGCCGCAGCGCGCAGACATGACCTGGTCGCGCGCTGACCTCACCACGGAGGAATCAAGCCCCTCCAAACCATTCTGTGAGTAGCCACTCATCAGCCAATCAAAAAAAGAAATGGGCTACAGCCAATCAGAAAAACATATCTTTTGTATCCGGGTGAAATGTAATGACAGGCGGGACTGGAGCCATCCAGCGGCGCTTATTTGTCGTCGGCATGTTGCGTTCACACCGAACGCGTCAAAAAAATTGTCGATGCGCGTCGATATTTTCATCGACCCGCGTTGGAAAAAAAGTGTGTTCACACCAAAAGCAGCAAGACTAACCGCAGCGCCACAAAGGGGCAACACTTATCTCAGCCGCTTCTTTTCTTGAAGAGAGCGATCTTTTCCGTTATGGACTATAGATGAATAACCACTAGATTTGCTCTTTACTTGTTGTGGAAGTCACAAAAACGTGTGAACATAAACTCCAGGGTGTCTGGGTTCATAGTAGTATCCGTATTATCAGCGCTCCTTCCGGGTGACCGGCTGATTGGCTAATGCAACTATGACTCACCCCCGCCCTCCGACGGCTCCAGGGGGATATATGTCACGCTTGCCTGTCATCAAAATTAGAGAGCCCCGCCTTTTGCTAAAACAATTTCTAACACCAGAACAGTTCAACCACATGAGAAAAGGTATGTTTTCACAAGCGATATGAAGAAGTTCCAAATTAGCGTATGTATTTTTCAGCTTTAGGGCCATGATATCACTTTACACTTGTGCCTTAGGACAATGGGGCCTCATTATATAGAGAGCTGAGAGTGTTCTGCAATTTTAGATGTAAAACACATGGGTATGTATCATATGCAAGTGACTTTAAAAAGTGAATTTAAGAAATTATATGAAATCAAGAAAATTACCTCAGACCCCAGGGAGTTAAGCAGTAGACTGGACATAAAGATTTAAGTTAAGCAGTAGACCGGACATAAAGGTCTAAGTTACGGAGTAGACCGGATATAAAGTACACACGTCGAGTGTCAGGAAACACACCAACCAATCACATGCACGTAAATCATCACCTGATGCTACTCGGCCAATGAAATATGCATATCCGGATAAGCCTCAAGGTTTGAGTGAGAGACGGAAGAGACAGACGAGAAGCAGAACAGTCGGTAAAGTCCACAAAAGAAAGAAAGAAGTTACTTCACATGGCGCTCTTTAAAAAGAGAAATGTGGACAGCGAGACCAGAGTCTTTACCAGAGTCTTTACCAGAGTCGTTAACAGACTCTTTAACCAGAGTCTTTGGCCAGAGTCTTTGACCAGAGTCTTTAGCCAGACTCTTTAACCCAACTCTTTAACTAGAGTCTTTAACCAGAGTCTTGGATGTGCATTCTTCTTAAAGACAGTTCAAAACTTGTATGTCTCATTTCTTCTGTGCAGGGGCCGGTGTGTGTGTATATATATATATATATATATATATATATATATATATATATATATATATATATATATATATATATATATATATATATATATACGATATGTATAAAATGTGTATGTATTACTGATATAATGGTGTAGTTTAATTGAATATATCTTGGACAAAGAGGCCGAAATGTAGTGGTATTCCTCTGTGTTTATAAGTGTGTGTTGATCTCACACAACATCTGGTTCAGGTTACAAAATGAATACAAATGAAATGATGAGCACAACTTAGATATACCTTTTGCCATTATATTGGTGTTTGTATTGCGCATGTCCTCTTTAGAGGCACATCAGAAGCCTGCAGGACTAAATGAGTTTTATGTGACTGTTAAGTCATCGTTGCTGTATAAAGAACTGACGCACACAAACCTTTACAGCAAACCAAGGGGAAAAGAAATGAGCAAAAAACAAAAATTCTCAGAAAGATAAATCTAATAAAATGTGTCTCTCTGTGCATGTAGTGTCTTGTATTTTAAATTGTGGTTTAAATAATCTGTTGAGAAGAAGCTGAAGGAGAGAGTCTGACCTCAGATCCTCTGGGAGGAAACTCTTCATGCTTCTAACATATTGAAATACAAGCTAACTGTTGTCTGGTTCATCAATTAACAGTCAGTTGAAAATTGTTCAAAATAATTTGGGAAATCAATACCTCACATGTTTTGGGATGATTGCTTAGTTTTTCTGAAGGTTACACAAAGATTCTTCAAAAAACAAAAAAGCGTACAAACATTCATGAATACAAAATGTTTTAAATTTGTAATTCTTGTTAATGTAAATATGTTGTGAATATAGAAAGAAAAAGTAACTCTGCCGTACAAGATAAAGACAATGATCCTCTGTAGGTGGTCTGATAACACTAATATTCAGAAATCTTGGATTTGTTCATGTTGTGGGGGCAATTACGGCCAGTAGTGTGAGTACAGCAGAGAAGCCAAGACAGCTTGTCAAAACCAAGGGTGCAGTTGCTTTGATAATCAGCAGCTCAACACATTAACACAGTGTCTGTATCATGTTGAAGGTAGGTTACTTCCTGCTGCCAGTGGGCTTGCTTCAGAGGGTACAGTACCGCAGTCCATGCTGACAATGCCCTGCTGACTGATCGTACACAAGCTGGATGTTGGAGTTGGACCCCAATTTATTTTTCACGATAAACACACACACACCTTAACGGTGAAGAAGAAAAATGGAGCTGTGAAAATAACTGTTCTTCTTCATCTTCACAAATGAAATGAGGAAACTACGGGAGACACTTGTTTCACTCACCTGTGTGTACGTGTGTGTGTGTGTGTGTGTGTGTGTGTGTGTGTGTGTGTGTGTGTGTGTGTGTGTGTGTGTGTGTGTGTGTGTGTGTGTGTGTGTGTTATTTGTGAGTGAGTAAAGAGGGAAAGAGACAACAGGCGTTCGTGTCTGTGTTTATTCAGTTAGTAGAATGTTTGTGCATGAACAGTAGTAACTCAACATGATGCCAAGATTATAGCAAAACCATTCTGCAAATCTGTGTATCAAGTTTACACATTTTTATATACTTTTATGTACTCTTCATGAATATACGATTTAAAACAATAATCTTAAAACACTAAAGTGTCTTGAGATTATCATCCTGATTATCGTCACAAGTTGCCAGCTTCATAAGCTCTTTCTTTCTAAACCAATAAAAACCTTTTGACTGCCTTTGCATGCACAATGACTGATAGAGAGTAGCCATATGCTAATTTGAATGGGGATAATTTATTTAAATCATGAGGCTCTTCTGGACTTGCCAAATGTAATTGGACCGAATTGATCAAATTCTGAAAAATAGTCAAAAAGTCAAATATAGAACACTGTTTATCATGAGGGTTCAACTGGTCCGACTGCTGAACCATCACCCCTAAATCAAGAAACATTTTCAACTTCTCAAATTAAATTGAATGGAAAAGACGATGCAGTTTGAACCTGACTTAGTACAGGATAACACAATATGCACACAAAAAACCTTGTTTGCTGAGGCAAAGACCAGCGACCCACTGACAACGGGTCTGCAACCCAGCAGTTAAGAATCACTGCATTAGAGAAACTCTCCTCACAGAACCAGGGTTACAATGCACAACACTCACATTTATCCGTCTTGCCTCCCTTTGAAAAAGAGTAGCATGAAACACTTCTAATTTATACTGTCATTGAATTTATTTAACACACCTAACAGATCCCACTTCTCAGCATATATTCACTTTTTTACTTTGTTGTTGTATGATTTGTGTGTTTGATGAACATATTTGCACATATTTCTCATTCCTTGTTTGTTGTTATTCTCTGTGTATGTGGTGTTTTACAGTGTAATATTATGTACATCATTTACATTTTACATAATTCTCGATTTATATGTTATATCATCTTTTACTTCAAAATGTACTTACATTTTGTAATGCACATACAGTATATAAAAACAATCTAAAATAATTTCCCTCTGGAGAAGAAAGTATTTCTGATTATGATCAAATCAACAATAACAAAAAACATTTGAAATAATTAGTTCCGTTACATTACATTTCATTTAGCTGACGCTTTTATCCCAAGCAACTTCCATGTTTGCTTTATACACCGCAGACACAGCAACGGGGAGCAGTTAAGGGTAAAATGTCTTGCTCAAGGACAGCTCCAGTGACCAAATCTATCTTGCTATGCATGAGTCAACTGAAATATGATTCACTGCAAACAATCAGTCTCTCTGGTTCGGAAATCAACACAGATTCCCTCTTCCTACATCAGCAGGGCGCTGCGTCCCAAGAAGGAGAGAAGCAGCACAATGAGAGCGTCTGGTCAAAGCCTGTTTGTAGATATTCTGGACACACACATTCAAACACATAGCAGCGGGTCAGCAGTGGGATGAGCAGGGCAACAGGGTTATTGATTTGTGCTTGTTGTTGTTTGGAAGGCTAGCTTGTCATATCTCCAGATAGACTGCACACAGCAACAACAAGTCCTTAAGTCTGGAGCGATGCCGAGCAACGGGTGGACCTGCAGCTGGCCCGGTGCAATGAAGTGGAGGACAGCGCTTATTGTTGAGACAGAAAACTTATTTTTATGCAATATTGGTCGCGTGAGTCATTATTCCACATGTCGTATAATAGTAAAATAAATGTATACTTAAGGTGTTTCAACATTATACTAACAGCTGCCCTCTGAACGGAATCGTTTGAATACCAGCAGTCTTATTCACGCTGTTTTATTTTCAAAGCTTTATTCATAAGCCATTCAATGATCATGGTATTAAAAAGTAACTAACCAAAAACAAACATTGGTTGTAAGGAATTATTTTCCAGATGCACTTTACAGTTCATTAAGGTCATTTATAAAGAGTTTTAGGGTATTAGTGAACTGCCTGGAATTGTATATACATGACAAAACAGGTTTGTTTCTTTGAAGAGAACATGTTCACAGCTGGAAAGCAGAATCTGCACTGTACTGTGTTTAGACACTAAATAATGAAGACATGTCAGCATATGTCTTTTTGCTTGTCTTTATTTTCACATTTGCTGTTGAGGTAATCCAAAAGTAACAATCAAGTAACATTACTTCAATAATGTGAGACTTTAACAAGATTACTGACTATGTTTTTCAAAACGTATTTAGTAATTGTATTGAAGTACATTTTTTAAGTAACCCTTTCCCAGATCAATTTGTTTCTCACCCAGACATGGACTAGAGGAGCCGGGGATCGAACTGCAGATCTCCTGATTGGGGGGCGACTTCATTTATGAAACAGTGTTGAGAATCTCTTTAACTTCTCCCTACACCACAGCCGTGGATTTGATACCTAGGCATTCAATCTGAGTTGGTTAGGCGTACAAAGTTTATACGCCTATCCTTATAAACAAAAAGTTCAGCAATGCGGTTGTACAGTTT